>NC_139515.1:40000-258157 GCF_947247035.1 Vipera ursinii
GAGAGAGAGAGAGTGTTAGTTTAGGGCTGTGCTAAGAGACATATTTTAAGAACTGAGACAAGTCTATTCCTGATATCAAGGATTGGAATAAAGGAATCTGTGACTTTTCTTTTTAGAAAATAAAATAGAATCCTACTAACAAAAGTGATTCAGAATGTTTTTCTATGCAATATTATGATGCCTTTTTTCCAATGGCAGAAATTCTAAATTACAATGGGAATCTTGCTCTGAAGCACCCCGGATCTGTCTCTGCCTCTGGTTTACATTGGCCAGAGTGGAAGTGGGAGATGGATGGGGGTGGGGGGCGGGGGTTAATCCTCATTCCTCAAGTGCTGTTGCTTTGCTGCTTTCTAAAAATGTAATTTATCGAAAAAGTTTTTCCCTTTCAAGCAGAACAAACAAAAACACAACAAAAATCCAGAGTAAAACAGAGAAATCCAGCAACACTGATGTGCATATACATCCATCCCGGGTCTTTAACTGCTGCAGCAAACTGCCTCTCTTCTCCAGCATTTCTGAGCATAAACTTTCAATCAAAAAGGAGGAAAAAAATATGGAAAGTCATGAACTGTTCTTCTTAAGAAGAAGGGGTAGAAACCGTTAAATAAATAAACCAATCTATAATAAGAAATTTTTTATGGACCGCTTTTTTCAGTAGACCCTGTCTTCATTTAGTGACTGCAATCCTGATCAATTTTTACCATTTTTTCTCCCTTGCCAGACTTGCAGCAAAAGTTAAAAAAAAAAGCTCCTTTCAACATATAAAAACCAGGACTTTCCCCTTGAAAATGTTTCGCTTCTCCTCCAAGATGGGATGACATGAGAGAAGTCTTGCAATATTTGAGGGATAGCCACAAAGAAGGGGTGGGGGTCCACCTATTCTCCAAAGCACCTGAGAGCAGGACAAGAAATAATAGATGGAAACGAACCAAGGAGAGGAGCAACCTTGAATTAAGGAGAAATTTCCCTATAGTTAGAAAAATTAAGCAGTGGAACGGCTGGCCTCCAGAAGTTGTGGATGCTCCAACACTGGAAGATTTTAAGAGGAAACTGGACAATCCATTTGTCTTAGATGGTACAGGGTTTCCTGCTTGAGCAGGGGGTTGGACGAGATGACCTCCAAGGTCCCTTCCAACTCTGTTATTCTGTTATTGCTTAAACGTGCTGACTGCAAGCTAACAAGCTGTTCCGGGACCTTAATTAGCCGATTAGAGCCCTCAGATACTGCCTGGAACTGACAAGATTCTAATCAATTTCACACTCAAAATTTTTGATGTCAGGCTCATGAAATTTGGTCATAAACGTGCACATTGATAATTTATTTTTTAAATTGTCTTCATACTTGCAAACTGTCACCAAATGTTAGAGCTGCTAAGTGAGGACTAGCTGTATTATAACTTTGGCAAAACTTTTATTCTCTTTAAGGAAGTAGCATTTAATAAGCATTGGGCTCTATACCACTGCAGAATTTCAACCCTTCTCAGAAATGAATAATTCCTTTGTATGCAACTCAGTCATCCCGTAACACATGTCCATGCTATCATAGAATCCAAGCTGGATAGTCTAGTTTGCTTTACCTGAAACAGAGTGATCCTTTGGGTCGCTCAAGAGTTTCAGCCTTGCATGAGGGAAGGTGTATTGGATAGGCTTCCCAATAATCTAGGGAATACAAAACGCAAGTGTGGATTAAAGGTAAGACATACCCCTTAGGTAAATAGTTACTTTGAATTAACACTAAGTTTGGCAATACATTCTGCCTCTTACAACTACTTGTATTTGCAACTGCACACAGCATGGGAGCTAGTCCACTGCGACTGTGCGCAGTAATGTTGATCCCAAGGAAGAGACGGTCTCCGTTTTGTGGTTCAAGCATCGGGAGCCAGTGAGCGCAGCTAACGGCTGTGGCTCTTCCATTCTGGTCCACAGAAATTGGAGTAAACCAGTAAGAGCATGCTGGAACTAAAGGTCTCCCTGGACCTTCTGAGCTGCTTCTATGGAGATGTGTATAATGTCAGGCAATCACCCAGAAGCAATTCATGACCAGGCTCCAAAGTTTTGATGGCCACCCAGTCTGCAGTTATGTGACCACATTTTGGGCTCTTGGGTGACCAGCCCGCATTTATAGCCCTTTGCAGCATCCTGCAGCCACGTCACCCCAGTTTATGGTCATTTTGCCGTAAACTGGCATTTACTTCTGGTTCCTGGCAAAAAAACCCATCCCTAATGAACAATGGCTTTGCTTAATGACTATTGTGTTCACTTAATGACCACCACAAAAAAGGTCATACAATCAGGTCAGTCATGTGATGACCCACAAGTTGACTATCACCACTATGCCCAATTACAGTCTTAAGCTGAAGATGTAAATTGTAATATGAACCTGTCTCTATTTGTAATTACGAGGATTACATTCTATTGGAGTCAAGCTCTTCTCCAAAGCCCCTAAAGGTGGGACAGGAAGCAAAGGATGGAGACCCATCAGGGAGAGAAGCAGCCTGGAATATAAGGAGAAATTTTCTGACAATTAGAACAATCAAGTAGGGGAAAGATTTGCCTTCAGAAGCTGTGAATGCTCCAACACTGGAGGTTTATCAGAAGAGATTGGACAGTCATTTGTCTGAAATGGTACAGGGTCTCCTGCCTGAGCAGAGGGTTGGATTAGAAGACCTCCACGGTCCCTTCCAACTCTGTTATTCTGTTATGTCATCAGCTTAAGAGTTGTTACATTGCCACGAACGGTCCAAGTCCGACCTCTCTTGATTTCCGTTGACCCTTATCTGGCACCAGTTTAGTCAATTGGATCCTTGTGTGTAGATTTGGACTATAAATCCTTCTCAAATTGCGACTTGATGTGTGGTCCTGATCCTTCGCACTTGACAATCACTGCTTCAAGGATCAATAGGCCGTATTTTTGTAACAGCCGGGTCTATTGAGCTATTTATTAGGACCAACCATAGGAGAAATTTTGGGCTGGGGAACAATATTGATCAAGTTTGTCACATTTCCTCTTTTAGCTATATGGTGGATCTGAGATGCAGTAGCTGGATAGGAGACCATGAGGTAATCCCAGGATAGAGTTTGGAGTGAAAAATTGAAATAAACTTCCCAGCAGATGTCAGTGACAAGTCACTTCCCCCAGATGGTCAGTTGATGTCCCCTTGAAGACACTAGTGGTTGAGTTCCCTTTGAGAAAAATACTTTCAATTTTCTGATCTCTTTATGGCCTTTGGTTTTTACTGATAAATTGCTTATTGAATGTTCCCTCAAAATTTACTTAGCAAGCAAAACAAACTCCCTCCACCTTTTTCAGTCTATGAGCCTTCCCCCCACCCCCCTTTTTAAAACACACACACACACACACACACACAAAGGTTTGGTTTCAAAAAGGCCTTTCGGGTGACAACTGAGAAATTTCTCTGCAATCTGAGCCAGAACGTGCGTGGTTTGCAGGAGGGGAAATAAGATGTGTGTGGCGGCAGAAAGAGGGGAATATGCTATTAATGTAGGAACTGCTGTGGTTTGCAGTGATGTTTCTGAACCTTTTTGTTTGTTTGTTTAAATTGGACTGTACACTTTGCAGAGAGGTGCATGGATGCTTGAGTTTGCTTGTATTTACTTATACTTATTTGGGATACTTGTTTGTTTTGATTGTAGAAAGTTTATTAGTTTTTCTGCTGCAGCTGAGGCAGAAAAACAGGAAAGTAAAATCAGCTGTTACTTGTTTTCCAATTTGTGAATGTTGTAAAAAAATCTAATAGACAAAGATGTCACTTATACAATCTGCCTGCTATTATCTGCTTACATAAGTAACCTTATAGTGCAGGCCTCCCATTCCATTCAACACATTTTCCTGCATGGTAACAGAAGCAGCAATGTGACAAGAGAATTTATAAGGCAAGGCAGTTGTCAAGCCAGCCTTTAAAATGCAAAATCTGCAGAAGGGCTGGCTTGACTTTACTGCTTAGGTCATGCAGTGCATAAATGTTCAGTTCGACTCTTTGGTAATTCCTATAAAAACAGGAATTTCCCAGCCCTTGGCTTAGGTTACATTGGCTTAACCGAAAACACTGCCATTCCAGATAGCTCTGAATGAAAAGGTTTCACGAATGTTTTCATTTTTTGTGAAATATGGCTCCATTTTCTAGTAATTTCTCACTTATCTAAGCAAGAGGAAAGTCCTTCTGTCAGAGCTGCACCTTGAAGAAAGCCAGGAAAAGAGAGAGAGCGCAAGGTAAAGAGGGAACATTTTTTTTAACTGCCCAAAGTTGAAACCTCTGCACTGAAAGTTCTTTTGATAAAATGCTAATTCCAAATAAATATTTGGATATTTTGTGTAATTTGTTGATGCTGCCCATCAAAGAGTTGTTAGATTTTATTTTTTAATCTTATTTATGGATGGTTGGAGTCCCCACAAAAACATCTGCTAAAGAAAAATAACTAGCATATAAGCCTTGTTTATAACAGAAATCAAGCATGCAAAAAGTGAATTTGTTCATATACAGCAACTTCAACTGCTATAGCACAGAATTTAGAATTTATCTAGAAATTTCAGAATACCAATCCTTTAGCAGGAAACAGTTTAGTTCACTGTTGGGGCCAACTGAAGTGACTTATGATTAGTGGGGCATTCAGTTCCAACCTCTAAGAATGACCCAGGGGAAAACTGAACAGTAGACATGTGGCTGATTCAATCCCAGAACCAGAGCATGACCAGAAATGCTTCTTGTGGGGAATATGACAGGATTTCCCCAACAATGCCTGTCCAGACACCCCAATGTATTCCTGCTCCCGAAAGCGATTAAAACGCTTGGGGCAGATCTCCATTGCATAAATCTAATGACTGGCATTCTCATCAAGTTATTTTGCCAGCAGCAGTAGCAGGGAGAACCATTTTGGGGTCCAATCTGGGTCAGTCACCGGGACCAGAGGTTTTAGTCTTCTGAGCTTCCCTACTCGTGCTTGAGCTCCCATCCTCGGGGGACTTCCGAGAGAGAAGTGAGAGAACTTCTCCCTGAGCCCGAAAGCTCGGAAGGCTAAAGGCCTTCTGGTCCCAGTGACTGACCCAGATTGGATCCTGCAACATTATCCTGGGACACGTAGATTTGCCTTCATTCGTGAACCGTTTCTTAGTCAAAGCACTTGATGTTAATTCTCTTAGGTGCAGGTAAGTGGGAGAACCATTAAAAAGAGCTGCAAAAGCCTGTAATATTTTGTTGTGAAATGACTGGGGAATTGAGTTTTCTTGAAATGGACTTTCTTAAGCAATATTCTCGATTGGGAAAAAAATGGCCTTCTTACTTGGTCCTGATGCTGGCTCGGTGGTCTTGAGTGGGCTAACTTATCCGGTAGCCTTCTATCAAAAGCAGGCCCATTCTCCAGAGGGGGCTCCCGAGGTTTGTCAAACCAATCTGTTTCTTCCCGACGCAGGTGGTAGGCTTTGAAAACCAAGGACACAGCAGAGGCTCTGAGTGGGAGATGTGAGAAGACTAACAACCCCGGTTGCACAGTCAGCATGCACGGAGCAGCTCATACCTGGGCATGCATTTCAAAGCAAAAACAGCACACAAAAGTTGAAGCAGACAAACACAAATGGACCGTGCGTAATTAAGACTGCGTATATATTACAATAAATTAATCCCTTTGGCCTTTAGTTACTTAAATATTTAATATTTCTGAATGTGGCTTCATAAACATGTGTATAAGTGTTTGAAGACTATCCTTTACCTGCATTTCCATGGTAGCCACTAAGATCAGAATACGGTATATCCCAGTTGCATGCAATGTGGCGAGTGGCTTTGCTACTGGACGGGGAATCAACTTGGATATCAATTTTCAGAGTTCAAGCATAACTCTAAAAATATATTTCCTGCTTGTAGCACATTGCCAACATTTAAATAAATATTGGTGATCAACTGATTTTAAATCTTAGGACAACCTACAGATTCAACCAATAGTTTCTGCTTTCCTCTTTTTCCTATAATAACAAATCGACCTTTAATTAAATACCATATGTTGTGCAGTGTCTAAACCATTATCCATCCCAGTGTTTTTTAACTTTATGCTGGCTGGGGAATTCTGGGAGTTGGAATCCACTTCTCTTAAAGTTGCCAAGGCTGAGAAACACTGATGGACAATATATTGTCCTACTGTGCGGCAGTTGGTTAAGCCGTGGTCCTTGAGTTATATGCAGGCCCTGAGATCACATCAACCAAATGTAGAGATCAGATGTTTTGGTGTCACCAACATGAGAAGCAGTTTGGTGCTGTGGTTGCCATAGAAAGCAGGAGACGGTGAGTTCTAGAGCCATCTTAGGCAGGCTGGCTGACTCTGGGCCACCCTCCCACAGCTGAATCTACTCATTTATTTTTATTTTATTTATTTTATTTAATTGGATTTGTATACCGCCCTTTCCCGAAGGACTCAGGGCGGTTAACAGGGTAATTAAAACAAGAAATACAAAAATTAAAAACAATTAAAAAGAATTAACATGGGGTTGTTGTGGGGAAAACAGGAGAAGGGAGGAGTATTAGAGATAAATTAGATTAGGATAAAAATATAATAACAAGTTGATTCCTCAGGTTTTTGAATTGTTTTAATGTTTACTTCTAAAAACTTTCCAGGCAGTTATTGCAGATATGGAATTGGTGAGGACACATTCTGAGGGGGAACCATACAATTAAAAAAAAGTTAAGCCATAAAAATAACCAATCTTTCTATGTGCTTACATAGACTTAATTTTTAAAAATACTGATTTGAATATTAAGCTTTAAAAGTGTAATTCACAGAAATATAATATATGCTTGATAATTCCTCTAAAATTACAAATGTTACTGCAGCTGTGTAACAAAACCAAAACAAATTGTGGTAACAGGACATACACACACACACACACACACACACACACACACACACACACACAGAGTATATATATACACACATATGTATATCCATTCATGTACATTTTATATATGCACGTATGTACGTGTTTACAGAATCACATATGCAGTTGGAAAATGAATAAGATCTGACTTAACTAGAAGCATTTGTTTGTCATATTTGCCCCTGAAGGGGAACTCAGGATTGACACCTATGTGGCTCTGATGAAGCAGACAAGTACCGTAATTCTTTTAGGAATAAGAAATCTGTACTTCACATCTCTATAATAACCACAGAAAAAGAAGGCACGGATCAAATTTACAGGGTATAATTTACTGATTATTGAGAACAAGCTAACAGAGAAAAATTGTCAGGATTATCTTTCTTACTGCCCTTATAGACAGAGATAATAGCCAGCAATCCCTTTTAGTAATTTTCTTAATAAGGCTAACATAAAAGCACCCACCATCAACCGTTGGCTTTCAGGCTTTCTGAGATTACAGAATTGGGCACAAGAGCTTTTTCTAAGTTTCAACAATGAAATCAAAATTCATATCTCCTTTACCACATCACGTATTTACCTGCTTCAATAAAGCAGGATCCCCATGTATTATACAGTATAAAGCTGGGCATTTTTATGATGTTGGCGATACTTCTTTAGTATAGTTATATTTATTATAAACTGGCTCTTGGGTCTCGCAATCTTGATCAAATCTTCACCGAGCAGCTCGGTCTGCATTCAGTTAAAGTGGATATAAGCCTAACACGCAGATATAACATTGCCAGTGAAATATTATGTGGCTCCTTTAATATTTAGAGCCTGTAGACAGAGATCAAAAAAACAATTTCTAACAAGTTGATCTGCCTTCTGCAGAGTAAGTGATGTGACACGTAGTAATGCATCCAAAATCTGCATTGCTATATGTGTGAAGTTCAGTATTTGTATCCATTATTTTAAATTTCTAACCTTCAAAAATAGGAAAGATTTTGTTGGGCCAACAGAGAAAAGCTAAACATGACCAATCTACCTGCTGCCTGAGCAATTATAAATCAAGTTACATATCAGTATGTAAGCAATATTTTTCATTCTTGCGTAGTGATAAACCCCCTTCAACCACCCATTCATTTACCGTTTCACCTTAAGTGAGACCTCCGCTTACACACCTTAAAATTACTGCCACAGTTTCTCCCTCCAAGCTTTTGCTAAACAGCTTCCTCATAGTGGTCAGGCCCACATTCCCTCCCTCTTGGCTACAGGTGTCCGGCCTCACGATCTTCAAAAGGAGTCTGCGGAGAGAGACAGACTGCCGCCCTTCTGCCGCGGGAAAGGGAAAGCCGCTGCCTCGAAGGAGCAGGCACATCTGTCCCTCCAGGGATCCCGCTCCACCTGCAACCACCGGGCCACCTGTCTCTTAGCTGTGGGTCACCCAGGGGCAGGTCACGTGATCACCTCACACGGCCATGCGAGCAGGCAAGGGGACATGGGAGGCAGGAAGCAAGCGATGCTTGAAGCCCAGAGATAAGGGACTTCATGGTGCAAGTGCATTGAAGTCTGTTTAATCAAGATCTTGCGTTGATTAACTTGTTACAATCAATAATGTGGTTTCTCATCCTTAACCATAGTGCCCTGAAGACCTCTCCAACTAAACCAATCCCAGGGAAAAAAACTTTCTGAAAATTCCAGCAAAGAGAAAAGAGAAATGCACATGCAAGTAACATAAAACGTAAGTCTGCCAGCGAGTTTAGCAAGCTGAGAAGAACATGCCTACACACTCGACATATTTACATACAAAAATGCAGAAAGGTGGGTTTTTTTAAAAGTCACCATAGTTCCCAAAAGAGGTTGAAATCAGACACATGCATATAAATGAGGGTTTGTGCTGTGAAATGGAGAAGGCAGCCTGAAGTCTAGTTTACCTTCACTATCTGACATGGCGTGCTGGAAGTCGTCCATGAAGAAGGCAATATCCCGGTCGTAGCCCCGAGCACGTGACTCCTCCCTCATGTGCTGCTGGACTTCCGGCAAGGAATGGCTTGAGCCAAACTGATCCCTGGTGTCTGCAGATATCGGTGGCAGGGGCCCAGCCGCGGCTCTCGCCATCCCCATTGGCTGCCCCACTGGACTTAAAGGACTTTCTTCCTCCGAGTTCTGTGCGACTATTGGAATCCGCCCTCGGCTTTGACTTATGGGTAGACTAGTAGGCTTCGTTCTTCCAGAAGGAGCTGCGTGGCTGAAGGAAACGTCAAGGGGTTCGGCTTCCTGGGCTTTCGACCTCAAAGAAGAGCTGGAAGTGTCTCGTTTCAGGGACAGGTCAAGCCCATAGACAGAGGAGGGCCTGGAGGAAGGTCTCGATCTCGTAGCGCTGGCATAAGATTTGTCCACATCGTCCTGTAAAGATGACCTCATACTGACACTCAGTGCTGCCCCAAGGCTCGTTCCCAGGGAATGAGACAAAGTCGGAGCGGTGTACTTCTGTTGGTCCGTAATGTTTTTCCGAAGGCCAAATGTTATGTCATCTTGGAGAAGTTTTGCTTTGGAGGTGATGCTCCCAACCGAAGAGGAGTTGGAAGTCAAATAGGTTGAATAATCGAGCTCAAGATCCCTGCTTTCCTGAATGGGTGAAAATTTGGATAGTTTGGGATCCATCAAAGCCTTTTTATGTTTGGATTGCTTCTGATAGAGAAGGGCTGCTGGAAGCTGCTTGGCAGCTTGCTTTTCCAGAGTGAGCCTGCTGATGCTGTATTTCTCAGACTTGGGGAAATGCCTGTAATTCGTATCTGGATGGTAACAGTGGGAGAGGCCAGCCAGGTGATCCATGCTTTCTGTGCCCCTCCGGAACTCCTGCTTGATCTGATGCTTCAGAAGTTTCAGTTCATAAGGATCCTCCATGGGGTCTTCCTCGGTCCTCATGTAGCTGTGCAGCCGGGAAGACGTTTGCAGGGAGGAGAGGAAATCTGGAACCTCTTGCACTCTCCGAGCCTCGGTGGCCCGAAGCAGCCTGTTGGTTTTGCTGAGGTCCTTTTCGTGCAGGCCATAGGTGGAGCTCAGGGTCGGTGTTTCCTTGGTGAGATCCCCCATGTCATCAAGCAGCAGGTAATTGCGAGCGCTGTGGTGGTCAACCTCTGCATAGAAGGAGTCACCCGAGAGGCTGGAGATGGGGCTGCTGGCAAGGCTGCTCCTTTCGTCCAGTCCCAACCTCAGATCCAAAGTGCTATACTTGCTCCCCAAATGAGCCACCGAGTAGGCGCTATCAGAGGAAGCAGGTGCTATCATAAGAGATGGATTACGAATGACATCATAGTTTGTTGTTATCTTGGGTTCCATGTACAGTGAGGTTTGCCTTGCTTTTTGCGGGATCATCACCAGTGGAGAGGAGAGCTGATAGGAAGGCTGCAGAGTTGGTGGGGGCTGAGCTTGAGGAGTGAAGGACACGGTTACCACGGTTTGAGTCTGGTAGGGCGAAACCTGCTGTTGATACAAAGGCGGTGGCTGGTAATGGGATTGCTGCGTATAGGGAGTTGGTGCCTGAGTAGGAAGGGCAGGGGAAGAGTATTGATACTGTGTGTAAGGACTCGTAGGAGTAGCAAACTGAGTTTCTGGTTGCGTCTGGGGGGGTATGAATTGGTCGAATTCTGTTTGGGGCGCAGTCCTCGGCCTCTCCAGGCCATGCTGGGATTCTGCCCTGGCAGGCCGGGTGCTGCTGACTTCACTGTCGGACATATAATCGCGCTCCTCCGCCACCCCTTGCAGGTAGGCTCTCTCCCTCTTCTCTCTTTCCTTGAGCAGGGCTTCCTTGCGTCGGTTGATGCCCATTTCCAGATACCGGAGTTTTGCATCTATTTCTTTTTCTTCCTCGTCAAGCTCTGCTTGTTTTTTGCGAAGCTTAGCAGATTCTCTTTCTACCATGTCTAGTTCTCTGTCTATATCCTGGAGGATTTTAGCTCTGGCCATCGTGTTGCTTCTGCACATCCTCCGGCGTGAAATTGACCCCACGGTGGAGAAGGCCGGTTGTGTTCCTACTGAAACGTCCTCGGGGGGCGGGTTGGGCAGAGTTCTCTTGACCTTCTTTTGTTGTCCCGAAGATACTCCTGCACCTGAAGACTCTTTGGCTTGCTGCACACACACAGAAAGAGAGAAGATACATTATTTTGGAAATGGATAGCACAACGTGTGACCATCAAGGCAACAACAACACACTTTGCTAGAAAAAGTGGAAAAACAAAAAAAGAAGTAAACAGATGGAACTATTTTCCTACAAAAAAAAACTAGTTTAGAACACAAAGTGATTTAATAATAACTTTGGATGGTGTAGAAATATGGATACAGATACTATTCCCTCTTAGAAAGACAAAATTCAAATGAAAGTGGTTATAATCCGTCAATAAAGACTAAAAGTATTTTGAAATACATAATACAATTTACTGAGCTCTTACGGAGCTCAGTATTAAAGAATAAAGTGTTTGTCATTGTTCTAGACAGTTTTAAAAGGGAATCAATGATATTCATAAAGAAGGGATCTATCATTTTTTTTTAGCCATTAAGCAAAATTGACCTGCCCTGCCTCACCACTGCTGGGAACAAGAAACTGGATTAGGAGACGTCTGATACTGCTGTGGGACAGCAGAGTCAAATCACAAGTGAAGTACTAATACCACTTTACAATGCTTTGGTAAGGCCACACCTGGAATACTGCATCCAGTTTTGGTCACCACGATGTAAAAAAGATGTTCAGACTCTGGAAAGAGTGCAGAGAAGAGCAACAAAGATGATTAGGGGGCTGGAGGCTAAAACATATAGGGAACGGTTGCTGGAATTGGGTATGTCTAGTTTAACGAAGAGAAGGGCGAGGGGTGACATGATAGCAGTGTTCCAATATCTCAGGGGCTGCCCCAAAGAAGAGGGAGTCAAGCTATTCTCCAAAGCACCTGAAAGCAGGACAAGAAGCAACGGATGGAAACTCATCAAGGAGAGAAGCAACCTGGAACCCAGGAGAAACTTCCTGACAATGAGGACAATTAACCAGTGGAACAACCTGCCACCAGAGGTGGTGAATGCTCCAACACTGGAAGTTTTTAAGAGGAGACTGGACAGCCATTTGCCTGAAATGGTATAAGGTTTCCTGCCTGAGCAGGGGGTTGGACTAGATGACCTCCAAGGTCCCTTCCAACTTTATTATTATTATTATTATTATTATTATTATTATTATTATTATTATTATTATTATTATTATTATTATTATCTGATCATCCACAATATTTTAGGCCTGCAGCAATCCTTGTCTAAGATTGTTATGCCAATTGAAGAGACTAGACTACGAAAAAGTGTAATTTTGCCTGCTTTATTCAACTGCCAAAGCAGCATCCATGTCTACAAAAAGTTGAACATATATACTAGAAGTGGAACAGTAGTGAGAAGATTAGCATAAGGCAGTATCGGTGAAGAAACATTTCCTATGAGTGACAGGGATATGCCTCACCTGCCTTCAATTTATACATTCTAGAAACCGTGTCTAGTGGGAATAGTCCATCCTGGTTTGTATCTTACATACAATTCCCTTTGAAGACAAGTGGTGTTAAGCAGAACACACAAAAAGGAGAAAAACACTAAGCCAAAATAATAGTTTAAAACAATTAAATGCCTGACATAAGAAAAAGAAAACAGAGCTAAAAGCAGTTTACCCCAATACCATTTGCTGGACCAGCCTATACTTTATTGCTACAAATCGCCCCTGCTTGAAAGGCTATTCATTCACCAGACTTCATGCCTTTTATTGTTTATTGGCTTGTAATAGTTCCACATATGTATATTTATGTGCCTGCTGAATTCCATCTTTAATATTTATTATTTTAAAATATGCACACAGAATTTGGAATTAAAAACCTCTTCTGAAGTGTAGGCTGAGAATTATATTACAAAATTGTGAGAAGTAGGGGAAAAAGAAAGAATAACTGTTTAAAACTACATATGGAAGAACTGAATCAAATTGATTTGTTTGAAATGCAGAATGAATTTGGCCTATATTAGCTAAATAAAACTATTTTTTCAGATATGAATTAGATGGGTTCTGTCCTCATATTTTCACACTGCAACATACTATTATATGAGAATATAAACTTTCATTGGAAAGTAATGTTTGTTTCATGGATGTAAATCTTTTTCAATTATGGCAAGTCCCATATTCTACTTTCAACTTTTGGTTAGGACAAATCACTGGAGATACACAAGAAATGTATCATCTGTGCCAAAGTTTCAGCAAGAATTTCCCAGAAAATACCATCTAGTCACTCTGGATTTCTAAATTGACAGAAAAATACAGCAACATTTATTGCTTTTGTCCTAGCTTTTTTGCTACACATGCTGCCTAAATAAAAATTATCTATCATCTATCTATCTATCATCTATCTATCTATCTATCTATCTATCTATCTATCTATCTATCTATCTATCTATCTATCTATCATCTATCTATCATCTAAATAAATACATACATACATACATACATACATACATACATACATACATACATACATACAGTACAGGCTTCATCAGCCACCCATTCTGCAACTTCCCTGAATATAACAGGTTGGAGACTGGATGAAAATTGTTGGTCTCTTAAGGAGCGGGGGCACATTTTTCTCTATCAAGGCCAAGGGGGCTTTGAGACCCCACTCAAAGAAGCAGAAATCACTGCATGGATCCAATAACAGGTCATCTCCCAGGTGGTCTTGATCAAGCTGCACCCAACACACATGGGTGGCTGAGCTCACGATCTGGAGCACCCGATCCACTTTCAAGGGAGGCATGGCTGGAAACTCACTCCAGAAATCCATACCAGACTCCCAGCACCTCCATTGCACCTGTCCATGGAGCAAATCTGAGTGACACTGCCTGCCAGATAGCAAGGATGCTCTTCACACAATGACCTCCAAAATATTCTGTTTCCGGTTATGGTGATTTTTAGATTAGATTAGATAACCTTTATTGTCATTTTTTAGCTCATAGAATGAACTCAGCTGGACCCGACTTACATTTTTGGAGGGGTGGAAACAAAAAATCAACAAGACTTAACACAGGCTCTGGTATTGAGCAAATCATTGGCAACTCATCTTTTCTGCAAATACAGTAGACATGCTCCATATATTCCATGTGTTTAAGGCACTGTGCTTAATTACAAACCCTTTACTACACGCACAGAGGAAAAAAAACTTAGAAAGAATACATCTAGTGTATACCCATGTGTCCTTGTGACATGAATACATTTAAGTTTTTAAAAATGGACCAACTGTACAAAGAAAAATGTTGATGTTAATTATGTAAAGAAATGACTACATCTCTTTTCAACTTTAAATAAAGTAGATATTGCAATGAGATGCTCTTATTCATCTCTTTCTCCAGTGAAACATTAATAGTATATTTCTTGCATTATTAATTCTATATTTAAAATAAATTTATCCTGGTTTCTAACATGACAGGCCTTCATTTCCAAAACCATTCACTAAACTTTTCATCTACTCAAGGCAGTGAACAAAGCAATGCTCATTATTATCATGCATATACGGTGGTGGGATTCAAATAGGTGAACAACCAGTTCTCTGGGTGGATGCCACTTCCAGAAGTCCATTCTGGGCCTGGGCAACAAAAAATTAGCTACCGGTTCTACCGAAGTGGTGCAAACTGGCTGAATCCCACAACTATGTATATAGCATGACAGTTCAATGTCAACACATGAAGAATTAGATCTTACCAAGAAGCCCTCTGTGTACTGGAAGTGAGCCCTGGAGAGATCCTCAGCTGTGGGGCTCAGGGGCTTCGGGTCTGACAAAGAGCGCTGAATCACCTTGGCAGACTTTGGGCTCAGCTGAGGAGCCGTGGGAACGTCGGCATGAAGAATATTCTGAGAACTAATATCTTCAGCCATTAGCTTCTCATAGGGCACAAAGGCTGACTCCATGACTGCAGCTGGAGGAACAGGTGAAATGGGAGAATACAGGACTTTGGGAGATTTAGGAGCTGAAGGAGCAACCTGAAAGGTGGTTTCTGGATGCAGGTGGGATGAATAGCCTATCTCTAATGGTGTCGGGCGCTTTTTATCTTTCTGAGGGGAAGTGACTCTATGGTACGGAGGACTCTGGGTGTCTGAATCTGTTTCTGTCTGACATCCCAAACTTCCTCCTTTGTACGTCTTTTCTGGAGCTGAAATGTGTTTGACTATTTCTACCTTTGCATCTAACTGGGCCCTGGCTGATGGAGTCCGTATGGTTCCGACAGGCTCCGTTTGTACAGATATCTCTGCCACGGTCTGCACCGCAATACTGGAGACCTTGGAGAAGGGTTTAGCCTTATCCACCTCTGTGCTCCCTTCGTATTTCCCTACACGGGTCTTTCTTCTTGATCTGTCGGTGGGATCCCATTCATCTTGATCCTCATCATCCGTCTGAACACTTGTGTCAACACTCTTTTTGGTCCTGCGTCTCCGGTCTGCGTAGGCCAGGTCTGCGCTATCCTCATCATCCGTTTGGACGCCACTCTCCACTATCTTTTTAAGACCCCTGGGTTCACCTTCAGTGCCTTCACTGCGCTCCTCGTAAAGGCCGTGCAGCTTTGGCATGGAATTCTTCTTTTTAAGTTGTTTTTCCTCTCTCGCATCCACGTCTTTAAGAGATAGCTCAGAAAGAGAACTTAACGTCCCTGGCTTGGGAATGTACTGAGTCATGCCATCTGACTGGACAGCGTACCAGCCTTGGCTGTCTGGAATTTCCATCCCCAGGAGAGCAGAAGTAGTGGTGGTCACCTCCTCGCCAGGCCAGAATTGGTTGCTTGCAGCATACTGGCCATCAAGGAGGACTTGATCTGTGGTCGTTTGTGGGGTCACCATTTCAGAAGGATCATAATTATATTGATACATCTGGTGGATTTTTTGCTCTTCTAAGTGCTGGTGAAGCTGCTGTTGAAGCTGTTGGATTTGCTCAATGTGCAGCTGCTGCTGAGCCAATGTTTCTTGTCTCATCATGAACTGAGCTTGCCTCTCTTCTTCCTGCTGATAGAGAAGGTGGTGCTTCATGGAATGCAGTTCCTCAAGCTTCTTTTGAACCATGAACTGCTCTTGTTCTCTAAACCTCTGTATTTCTTGACGTTCCCATTCTAGCTCTTCCGCAAAGCGCTGCTGCTTCAGTTTCTCAAGCTCCAGAAGCTCACGTTCTATGTCCAGATGCTGTTGCTTGTCTTCTTCAGGGTCAATGAGAACCGTTCCTTCATCTTCAATTCCATCTATGAACGCTTCAGAAGCCGTACTAAAGACAGCCAGCGTTGGCTCAGGGACAATAGTTTCTAGAGGGAGAGCTTGTATCCCTGGGTCAATGCCAGCAACAGAAGTGTCTTTTTCAGAAGACATGGTTGTCAAAAAGTGTAATGATCTTGGGAGCGCCTGGCTCTGTGGCAAGTTTGACAAGGAAGGCACTGAATCAACGGCATGAAGAGAAGGCAGGTCTCGGACTGAAGTGCTAAAAATGGAGCCAGGCTGCGTGGTAATAGCGTAGGTAGATGGGACCGGAGCTGCCACTGAGGAGTAAACCACCCCATCGGATGATCTCAATACACTTCCATAGTGGGGTCCTAAGGAGGAGACCATTCTTGCTTGGGAATACTGAGGTACACTAATGCCAGAAATCACATGCCGTCTCTCTGGATATGGATCAGTAATCTTGCTTGAATAATCCATAATTTCACCTGAAATTATAGGGGAAAGTTATAGTCCAGTCCCCCAAAACACCGCCGTTAATTTTTGTGTGGATTCTGAAAGGCAGCCTACAGAGATGAGTGATAAATATAAGCGATAAAGCAGGAAGGAGCTGCATGCAAATCTTCAACGTTTTATTGGGCAGGGGAGGAAGAAAAAAAGAACACTTTCTGAGCATGCAGGCACATGCAGGTACCTTTTTCCATAAAACAACTGATGAAAATTGAAAAAAAAATACATGGGTAAATTCCAACAAAATTTGCCACACTGTTGAACATAAAGCCTAATGAAAGGGGGAAAGGCAAAAAAAGAGAAAGGCAAAAATCATCCTGAAATGAGGTGAGCAACGTTGTTACTAAATTTCCAAGAAAAGTCTGACGCCTTGTCATACTGACCTGTGGTGTCTCTGCCAGACGTCAAGTCTACCGCTAGATCGGCTGCCCCAACCTGGTCCTCAAGGGCATTCTTGTTTTTGTACTGGTAGAGCCCAGCCTCGGATAAATTGGTATCCGACATGGAGGGCTTCATACCCCCAGTCCCTCTGTAAGCGTAGGGCCCGGAGTGGTCATACTGGTAGTGGTCATCCCTGTAGCCAAAACGATCTTCCGGGAGGGTAGTTGCTGGGGCTGGAGTGGTGCAGCTCCTCCCAAATGGCAATTTGTAAATCACATCGCAACAAACAGCCCTTTTCCCTGCGGTCAAATCTACTGGTTTTTCATCGTCTTCTATTACAGTTGTAAAAAATCCTGAAGTCGTTTCATCAACGGTCACCATTGTTCTGTAGGATTTAGTAATGCTCAGGTCAACCACGCCACTGTCCATAGCTTTGTGAGCAGCAGAAGCTTTGACATAACCGTTGGTTACCCCAACCGGAGGTGCAGTGATAGGCTTTGTAGCAGCCCACGCGAGCGCGGATGTGGGCGTACCAAGGGACAGATTTATCGGAGCATCTTCTCTGTCTGCAGAGAGGGCCTGCCTTCCTGTTATTCCAGGGCCAGGCTCAAAATGCTTTGATGTTGTTAACTGAAGTGGAGTTGTCATTCCATGCCCAAGGTCTATGAGGCTTTCTATACTGGTACTGTAACTTAGAGTAGAGGCACAGGTCACCACTGAAATGGCATCAGCCACCGGAGCTAAAGAGAGGCTGACCATGGACACTGTACTAAGATTTATGATCCCTGGCTGAACTGTGCTTACCAACTGGCCAGAAGTGTCACCTCCCATTGTCTGTCTTCTCACATCTGCAGGAGTGGCAGATAGGTCAATGCAGCTATCTGTTCTATCAATACTAGTCTTAGTCAGGGTACGGAGATCCATAACATCACCAAAGACACAGGATCTTTCATTTTCTCTGTATTTGGTTTGCTCTACCGCAGGCAATGTGTCTGGGGGCATAGTTATGGAAACACTATCTAACCCAGCATTTTTTACCAAAGACACGGTAGTCCTTGCTGTTATTAGATCTGTGGTGGACTTAGGCACCATGCCAAAAATTGGTTGTCTAGTAGTAGTGATAGGGATAGGGACAGCATTCAAAGCATTTGGGATACTCTTGCTTTGATCTGTTGTACTTTGCATTTGCAGCGAACTTACAGATGGCATGAACATCTGTATAGCTTGTGGCGCTTGTTCCTTAAGGGCTGAAGCCAAAGGCCAAGTGTTGATGGCTTGGCTGGTAATGGATTCTGTTGGAGTCCCGGGCTCAGAGGGCAATGTGATAACAACATAGGTTTCCTGAGAGGATTTGGATAACCTTGGGGAAGATTTATTAGAATGTGGAGATGAAGGGGAGGTGGGAGAGGTCAATCTGTATTCAGCAGGGGAAACCAAGTTCAAAGTCATGGAGCTGGTAAAAGGCAGGCTGGCTGGCTTGGACTGTGTTTCTGTTGGTTTATGAACAGCCACCGGTAGCTGAGGAATGGCTGGTTTAGGAGCAATAGGCGGCTTTATTACCTCAGAAGGCCTGTGCGTGAATACAAGCCCTGCTGGAATCAAAGCTGGCTTAGGGGGGACGGGAGGTGGGGTTGGTGTGCATATTTTTGTGACAGGAGACACACTGGTTTTTATAGCAGAGGTCTCTGCTATTTTGGCAGTACTAATGGATGGTATCATGGTGGGAACTGTGGTCACTGCAGGTTTAACTGGTGGCTTCCTTTTAGGATAAATGGCTGGCTTTGGTAGAATGGGTGGGGGAGGTGGGGGAGGGGGAGGGGGAGGAGGAGTGTATGGTGGAGAGGGATGAACAAGAGATCTTTCCAAAAATGAGTATGTTTGGGAAGCAGCAATGGAAGCTGGAGAAGCTTCAGATGCAGGGGTAATAGAAGAAACAGTACATAATGGAACCATGCAGGTAAATTCTTGGTCAGATATAGCCTTTATTCCTGCCATATTAATGGAAATCCTTGAATATTCATCTTCAGACACTCTCTTTAGTTCATTAACCTTTGCCACATCTCTTCCAGCTTTGCCATCCTCTGCCAAGGCAGCATGGACAAAACTTGTAGATGTTGTTTCCACGGAAGTGGATACAAAGGAGTCCGTTTCAGGAAAGGTAGCTGATCCCTGACTGGCGTCAGTCAGATCTTTGGCTACGGGTTCCTTCTTGGGGGATAACATAAGAGGTTCATAGTCCTCACTTTGGGAAAATCTACTAGCCTGTGCCACTGAAACGACCCCTTCTGAATCTGAGGGTCCACTAAGAGCATCTACTGAATCGCTACAAACGGGAGTGATGCCATCTGACCCAGCTATGGGTGAAGGGGTGCCAGCCGTGTAAACAGAAGACGTAGATGACGTGAGAGAACACGTCTCTGATGGGAAGAGAGGGGTGGCACTTTCTAAGGCCTCTGAGTATGTCAACATGGACGTTTCCTGGGAAATAATTTCTTCTGCCTCACGGGCATCATCAGTAAAATAGTTATCCTCTGTTTCTTCCACTGTAAAGTGTTGGGTAATTTTAACATCTGGAATGGGCAGCATTAGAGGGCTGGCTGACATCGTGTCTGAAACTGTTGAAGAAGTGCTTGAAACTGGGGAGTTACTATCTCCCGCTTCTCCGGACAGACTCCTCCTCGTTGTGACGGAAGCCAGTTCAGGGGATGACTGGGTAGGGCTGGAGCCCGGGGTCAGCTGTATTCCCTGCCGCTTCATCAGTTCTTCATAAACCGCCTCTGCCTCTAGCAGCTGTTTTTCATCACTCGATGAAGATGGCGCCACGCTGTCCAGGACAACAATTTCATGACTTTCTGGCATGATGTAAGAACTAGAGACAATGTCCTCCTGAGGCATAATCGAATGCAAAAGCTCTACGGTGTAATAAGCGTCTTGTAAACCAATGGGTTTTTGCATAGATTCTTCATAGATTCGCTCCAGGGGGCGTTTCTGCTCTTCCTCTTGGCTAAATTCTTCACACTCCTCTTGTTTTGCAATGACGTTGGGCTCCCCGTTGTACGCATCCTCTACTAAGGATTCATAGATATAGTCTTCTATGAGCATGCCACCGTAGAAAGGTTCCTTCTCCAACGCTTCTTCCCTTTCGTTTTCATCTGGAAGTGTTCTGGCCGTCTGCAGCATTTCTTCATATACCTCCTCTGCACTTCTCAAAGTCTTCTGATTGTTCCCTTGCTTGGCCATTCCCAGGGGCTGTTCTTCTGTAGGAGAGTAGAGCGAGACAGCCGTTGGCAATTTATAAACTTTCTGCACTTCTATTATTTTTTCTGGACTGATTTCAAAAGCTTCAGGGTCAGACTCAATACTCGGTGAATATTCAGAGCAGGAAGATCGATGCAGTTCCTCCATTTCTGCCGCCTGACGCAGTTCTTCTGTTGGGGAAGCGTCCTCAATCGGAGAAAGGTTGCTGGGTGGTGTTTTTGGTCGCTCTCTCCTTCTCTGGGCTCTGAGCTCGTCTTTGTCTCTCTTAGATTTCTTGCTTGAGCTCTTCCTTTGCTGCTGCTCTAGTTCACGCTGTTTCTCCTGCTCCTTCAGCAACTCTTCCTCCTCCCTGAGTTCCTCTTCCTCGGAGGAGTCCTCAATTGTCGGGAGAAGCGGTCCGTGTGTCCGGTGTCTGGCTTTACGCTGCTGCTTGCTTTCTCCCCCCATTTTTTTGTGACTGGGACTGCTGTCACTGTCTTCATCAAAGGACGAAACAGAGGTAGGAGACGTACCCGGGGTGAAGCTGGAGGCATGCAGACTAGAAGATCCTTCTCCACGTGATCTGTCCTCTGGTGAATCTGTAAGGCTCTCCATTTCTAATTCTGGCTCTTCATCAAAGTATAAACCTCTCTTTGGTGCTTCTGATCCCTCAGAAAATTTATTTGTTATTGTACTGTTAAGTTCTATTGTTTTGAAGCGACGAAGACCCCCTCCTCCAGTTGCAGTAATTTCTTCACTCTCTTGACTTTTTGTCTCTCTATATTTTGGTTCTGGACTTTCATCAAAAGCCTCATCATCATCATCATCATGCCAGGAATGGCGCCTGCCAGATTCTTCTTCATAGCCCGCACTACTTTTACGTGATGCCCTCTTATGTTTTCCACCTATTCCTTTTTTGAACTTAACTTCTTCCTTCTTCTGACTTTCATTTGCACTAATTTCTTTTAACTGTTTTCTGATGTATTCTTCGTCTTCGGAACCGGAAGCATCTTCATCAGCACTCATCTCCATGATTTGCTTCCGAATGAAATCCTCCTCGTCACCTGAGGCTGGACTGTCTTCCGCTTTGCCTTCATCATCGCTGCTTGAGGAGCCGGCACTGGTCTGCCGCCTTCTTCTTCTTCGTGGGGCAGGGGAGTTTTCGCTCTCGCTGCTGTCTTCCACGGAGTCATAGCGCTGTCTTCTGGCTGAGGCACTCTCTGCCAGGCCCGCGGTCTGCCTGGGCCCTTTCTGAGGGGGGGCCAAAGCTTCTTCACTGCCTCGTTCAGGGCCTCCTTCATCCTGAAGGTTCAGTTTTCTCAAACCTTCTTCCTCACAGCCGAGTGGCTCCGAGGCGACAGGCAAGATCGCTGTGTCAGGAGAGGCCTTGGGCGGCTCAGCCGAGAGGCCTTTGGTCCTCCCAGACTTCTCCTCCACCAGGCTTGTGACCTGAGCCTCCAGAATCGACAAGACTGTGCTCTCTAGCTTAGCCAGGTCGGAGGGGCTGGCTGGGCTGCCCCCTTGGGAAGGAGACTCTTTCTCAAAGGACCCTCTCAGCGCATCCTTTTCCTCCATCTGAATAAGGCTTGGAATTTCCCCAAGCGAACTAGAGACGCCATCAGAGGAATATCCTGTGTCACTCAAGCCTTGAGGGCTTTTGGGCTGCTGAGAACTTGATATATCTGATTTGTCATCTTCTTTTTCCTAAAACATATATAAACATACAGACACACATATTAATATTTATCTTTTCAAGATAATGAAATAATAAATTCACCAACCACTATAACTGCAATTGTGAAAACCTTGAGAAAGCATTGTGAGTGACAAAATTTGGTTAAGCTACAACTTTTAATTTTGCATTTAAGCAATAAAATACCCACTTAACTTACATTTTTCCCAATTAAATACAAAATAACTTATTCTCAACATCATTCAGGAATATTTTAAAGTGTGGTACTATATTTAATGGGACCAGCATCTTATTTAGATCTAACAGGATTGTATAAGAATACTTTGGTGCACATTCAATTAATAGAAAAATTCAGGTTGCATAAAATGGCAAACATCTCTAATAAAAATGAAACGTTTCAGTGAAGATATACTGCATGTAGAAGAGTGAAGGTCAAAACTATTTCAGTCTTTAAAATTACTGTGTGTTTAGTTTAATTTCGTTTGAATTATTTTTAAAGAAGTTATGAAGATAAAATGGTAACAGATACATAGAACAATCCAATTTAACACGTCATATCTCACTGGCTTATTCCAGGCTGGCTGCTGGCTCCTGAGGCTAACGGTTGTCAGATCAAGTTCTTCAAGACTCTGACTCATAACAAGTTAGTATTCTAAATTTCAGAATAGCTTATATTTAATAAGGGAAAAGTAGTAAGGATTCAGTGAATGAAAATCCTTCCTGGAAAAATATTAAGGACCATTGGGAAATCCTCAAAAACAAGACGATCATCGCCCAAATACAAATGACACTAAGGGGAAAATAAAGCAGGAGATGAAACTAGCACAGAGTTCTCTGATAAGCTGTGAAACAAAAAAAGGACAGGTATTACAAAGGGAAAGAAAAGCACGTAACATATGCATAACATTAGAGAATAGTCCAAATCTGTTGGAATGGGTCAAGAAAGCCAAGGATCACAATTCACTGAGGCATGCAATAAACATCAAAATTAACAATAGTAGGTGTGGAACAAGGGGAAAGTCAAGTAAGCTGTTGGTTTGCTAGTTGGAGATGTTGGCTATAGGTAAAAAATAACAGGGAGAAGCAGAACTATTTAATTATTATGTTTCATCTGTCTTTTTACAAAATAAAAATAGTCTCATTTGGCAGAAGTTACTCTGTGCAGGGTGCAATTTAAATGTAGATCAGAACACAAGAGAAATTGCTAGCAGAGCGCCTAGCTGTTTTGAATTACCAACAGAAGAGAACAGTTATAGCTCAGGGTTGAACTGGGTCCTTATTGCTCTCTGAGCTTGGTTGTTTCCTTGCAGACGTTTCATTGCCCAACGAGGAAACATTACCAGTGCTCGAGAAGAGTAGGGCTTGCTCTCTGTTTACATACAGGAACTAACCATGCCTAACTTTGCTTGGTTTTTTCAAAACTAGCCAAGGTTCCCTAAGTGCTGCCACCTGCTGTAAATTACTCCCTTCAATCAAGAGCAACTTCTATGAATATCTCCAAGTAATTTTTCTGGCATGACATGGAAATAGACTTTGTCAATTCCTAACAAGGGAGGGAGGTCAAGCACTTACTGTTTTTTCTCTCACTGACTCCACAGGGTAAGATTTTGGTAATGAGACGGGTAGATCTGAGAGATTTTCCTCGGGCAGTTTATCAGCTTTTGAAATCATTTCTGATAGTGTGGGATCTTCCTGCCGTTTTGTTGCTAGATGCCTTTCAGATTCTGCCTTTTCTTCAAACGATTGCTCTTGCTTTGGTATTTGTTTGATTTCGGTGAGGTGGTCTGAGGCTTCTGACGATGCTCTTTGGCTACTACTTGTCTCGGAAGACTTTGGTCCTGCCCTGGGCGATTTCATTTGTTTTAGCTCCTTGAATTTCACAGAATCTTTTAACAGCTGGTCAGCAGAAGCCGTTTTCATTATTTTCACTGGAATTCGTTTTGAATCTTCTTTCTGAATTTGATCAAAGGATAGTATTTTGGCCAATTTTGCCTGCTGAAATTTTGGTTCAACTTTCACAATTTCGCCATCTGAGGCTACTTTTGTCATTTTGTCTGGATAAACCTTTGGATCTGGCTTTTGAGTGTCTTGTAGGATTTTATCAGCTGATGGTATTTTTTTCAAGGTCACCCGATCTGTCCGACTCTGATCAGCAGATGGCAATTTGACTTGAATGGCCAGTTCCTCCTTCTGAGTTTCCTCCCTGGCCAGTTTTACCTGTTGATGTTTTGAGTCTTCGGATAGAAATATTTTCGCCTGTTCCAGGTTTATCTGATCATGTGAAAGCTTATCAATTATAGGCAATTCTGACTCTGTTTTTAGAATTTGATCATCAGATGATGATTTTCCCAATTTTTCCTTTTCTGCTTTTGAAATTCCTGGAATGATTTTATCAGCAGATGTTGTTTTTGCTAATTTTCCTGGTGAAAGCTTTGGAATGTCAGTTTTAAAAATTTCTTCTTGGATCCTTTCAGTAAATATCTTTGTTGAAAGTGTGTCCTTCTTTGCCTTGGGATCCTCTTTCTGAATTTCTGAACCCATCTTTGGTTTTTCAGGCACCAGGGCAGGTTTTGCTGAAATCTTTTGTTGGTGGGGCAGCTCAGCAGGTTTAGACTGACTCTGAAGGACATCTGAAGGTCTGACCGAAGATTTTGGAAATACAGGAGATGTGATTTTTTCTATATCCCCAAGTTGTCCTGATAGCGCCCTTTGAGTTTGGCAGTTTAAGCATAACCATTCTTGAACCTGGAATTTAATGAATGGCATTACATTACTTAAAAAAAAGTATCTTATTAAAATAGTAACACTGATACTTGTAACTATAAACAGCATCCTGACTTTAAAAACAAGGTAACTTACTTGACACTGAAATAATGCTCCTTTTGACTAGGCGTGTTACTTCAATCCTGGCTGCTTTTAGACCTGCTCTTAGCAAGGTGGCATATTGTGTTCCTCAGTCTTCCTGCTAGAATGGCACCATTACTTAGGCAGTGAATGTCCTTGCCTGTGTCCTATTCAACCATTAGAGTAGAATGCAGCATAGGATTCAGGACAAGAATGGGCCCAGGGTAGAGTCCCTTGGGAAAAAGCTCTGGCAGGTGAGAGAGAACCACCATTAACCACAACCCTTTCCGATACAGAAGCTTGCCAGGGTAATGAGGGGGGCTCTCTTCTAGAACAGGGCTTTTCAACCTTTTCACCCACTGTACCACTTTTAGGATATGGCAACATCTGAGTACCACCAGTCGCCTAGCGAGGTGTCAACAACCTGATGACCAAAAAAAAAAAAAAAAAGGAAAAAAAGTGATGAAGTACAGGTAGTCCTCGACTTACAACAGTTTGCTTAGTGACTGTCTGAAGTTACAACGGCACTGAAAAAAGTGCCCCCCCAAGCCACAGCCGAGCAAGACACCTGCCTGCCCACCCGATGGCGCTCTTCCTCCTGTCCGAGTTTTTCATTGTTGTGAGCATTTCTGTTGAGGATTGGCAGAGGGGGTGGGGTGGGGGGTGTTTGGTTTTTATTCCCCCCCTCTCTGCTGGGTAGTTGCAGCAGGTTTTGGTCCCTTCACATGACCCTGGGACACTGTGACCATCATAAATATGAATCAGTTGCCAAGCATCTGAAAGGAAATCATAAGACCCTGGAGATGCTGCAACATTCCAGCTGATCGGCGCTTCTGGTCTCAGCCTGCGTGCTGAGCTCCAGCTTGGAACCTGGCGCTGATCCTGGCGCTTCCGCTGAGCCCCAACAGCCCTGAAGAAGCGCTGATCCTGGTGCTTCCGCTGAGCCCCGACAGCCCTGCAGCTCCAACCGTCTCTCACTCAGGCTTGTGCGGTGCTGCCACCGGTTCAGCTCATTCCCCTCCCCAGCTACCACTTTTCTAGGATGGTCACATACCACCTGCCAGGTGCCAATGTACCACAGGTTGAAAAGCCCTGTTCTAGAAGCTGCCTTAGAATAATCAAGAGCTCTTAGCTCAAATGTCTCAAAATGTCTCCCCTTCCCTCCCCCAAACAACAACAACAACAACAACAACAAACTATAGAAATTCACCTATAGAAGTTCTGTTGCAATGCCCTCAGGAGCAGCTCATGTTGCTTTAGTGGGCTCCATGTTTTCCTGTCGTGAATAATATGTCTGACTCAAGACTTTGCCTTAAGTTCCTGTTTTTTATTGTTATCCAGAAAAGAGTTGTTTGACTTCTCAATAATAGAAAGAAATTCTCTAAGATGGCCAAAGAGACAAACAGCTTCCCCCACATTCCAAGTTTCATGAACTTGCCTATGTGAAAGTTTTTGTGACTAGACTTTTGATACACAAAAATAACATGACTGAATTCAAGATGGATTAGTAAGCATACCCACACTATTTTTAGCAGTGTGTCAGAAGCACGTACTATTTAATAAATACATAATTTCAGAAATTCAGTTATATACATGCATTATGTATAATCAGTTACATTTCATAAACAATAGAGTAATGCCTATATACGGTAATTACTTAAATTATATTAATTCAGAGAGTAACCCAAAATGGATAACAAGGGTGAATCATCACCTGTGGGAAACAACCTGGAATTTCTTTCCCAAATAACCAAATTCAGAACCATAAGGACTTAGTGTCACTTTATAAGGATATCAAACCTGAGATATGAGAAAAACACACAAAAGATAAAAGAAGGGTACAAAATTTGAAGAAAGATCTTTCAGAGCTTGGCACTTGCAATACTGCAGGTAGCACACCTGGTGTAATCCTGGCCAGTTCTTCTGAGCTACCTGTGCTTGTGGGTACTATCTTGCGAGAGCAAATATTATTGGAAAGCGGTCCCTCCTTACATCTGCCTGGTATCTTCAACCATAGCTTGCTTGATGACACTCAACAAGCAAAGCCCCATCCATGTGATGCAGGCAGCACACAAAACCACACTTTCTGGTTCGTGGAAAAACCGTTCTCCATGGAACTGATCCCTGGTGCCCAAAAGGTTGGGGATCTCTGGTCTAGTGCACGGGTGTCAAACTCGATTGTGGGCGTGGCCTGCGTGTGATGTATTTGGCTCGCAGGCCACCAATTTGACATTTCTACTGCAGCCAATTTCTCCCTACCCCAACCTCCTATGTTTTCTTAAAGCAAGAAACACAATGCACTAGGAGACTGGATAACAATACTGGATTTTTCTGTAACTGGTGGTAGGTTGCTGTCTTCTTCCCCCCCCCCCAAGTGGGTAACAATAAAGGGTTCCCAGCATACCACCCTAACTTTGTTTTACCATTCTGCTTTTTTTGCAAACAGCTATGGAACAGCAATGGACTTTATCAGCATGCATTGGCAGGATAATCTTTATATATGTTGGTTTCAAAATTCATTATCAGTTTTTAAAAATAACATCCAAGATAGAAATATGGTACTGCAAGCAGCAGCTTTAACTCTACCTTTTCTTTTAAGCAGACATATTAGACCCCAATCTTAGCAATAACAGACGGTGTAGCACAGTGATTGAAGAACTGGGCATGGATTGAGTGAGCAAAGTTCAAATCTCCACTTGTCCATAAACCTCAGGAGGTGACTTTGAGGCAGCCACTCTGCACAGGACTGTGGCCATGAAGATAAAATTAGGGACATCCCTGGACAGGATAAACTCTACCTAAAGTTTATTCCTCATTCCTATGAAAATGGCTCCATCTCTTTAAATAAAATCCCAATACAAATTCTGGGGAAAGCTTTTGTAGGTCTTTATTCACATCAGTCCTAACTAATGTTGCATAACCAGTGCAGAAAATCAAGCCTTGAGTTCTTCTCCTAATACTGGATTGAAGCTACCTAAGTCGCCCATTGTCTCCTCCAACGCATTTCTTAGAGACTGTGTTATTAAATAACGATATTAAATATTAAATACAATATGCAACATAAGGACATTATGAATCTATTCATAGCACAATAAGGAGCTGATGAATTAAGCTTGCTGGGATCCTTAGGAAAACTATGAAGTCACATTCCTGGGAGGTCAAAAACCCTGTGAAGGAAGGCTTGAAGAATGCAGAAACTGGCACGATGGGTCCCTCCTTTCCTTCTCTGCCGTAAACATCACCAGTCACCTCTTTGTAAGGATCAAAGGATCAGGCTGTCCCTGTTTTCCAGCAGGAGGGAGGCAGCAGTTCAATTTAACCATCAA
The DNA here is from genome assembly GCF_947247035.1 of Vipera ursinii. Lineage (NCBI taxonomy): Eukaryota > Metazoa > Chordata > Lepidosauria > Squamata > Viperidae > Vipera > Vipera ursinii. The sequence continues at coordinate 68,107 of NC_139515.1, forward strand.
AATCCAGAAAAATTGAGGTCAGGCTTTATGAACTACAGCAAAAGAGATGCTGAGGGATTTATTTGTAAGAAGTCAAGAGATCTTGCAATGGGGTAATTTTAAAGACATTTAAATTTTTAAAGAGCAATACTCGATAAGGAATGTATAAACATTTCCATGACACAAATTTAACAAAATCTTTACTTCAGAATGCAAGTACATACTATCACGCAGACTAGATTTAGAAAGAAATGGAACGTATCTGTTACTGCTACTTATTCTTGTTTATATTACCTCAATAATCTCTGGAAGATCTTATCCAAGCTTAGGAACTGAGGTATGATATTTTATTTTGTGTTATATTTCACTTACTGTTTATTTGTATCTTGTTTACTAATGTATAAACTAGGTTTTCTCAGTTTTTGCTCTTTCTCTCTCTTATAACAGATTATTTTGAAGGGCTCTAGATATTGTAAGCTTTAGTTTTCATTTGTAGTATACTCTTATACTCCTTTTCTATTTTCTATTATGTATTTTATATACGGTAGTTCAGTTTTGTAAATATGTTGTTTTTAATTATTATATATAAATTTTAGCCTTACAATGTTTTAATTTTGGTTAGTCTACTATAGCTTTGCTAGTTTATTTATTATTTGATTTTATTTAAATAGCTGCCTATTTTACCTACATGATGCTGGGTGGGGCTTACCACATTAAGAACTAGCATATCTAAGTGCCCAAAGTCAGGAATGTGAGATGGGTGTATATATAAATTGAATGAATGAATGGACAAATAAATAAAAATACAGACAATGCAAAAATAGAACAGAAAGTAAAACACGCAGCTTCTGCAGAATCCTAAAAAGTCCTCAACGTAGTGAACGAATAGACTCTGTTCCACATTCAGGGTCCCAGGCTCAGGCACAGATGACACAACCCCACACAAATCCCAGGGCCTCAAGTGGCCCAAAATCCACAGCTGCTCAGTCTCGCCAGGGTCGAGACAAATCCTGCCCCTCCTCACCCAGACAACACCCCCCCCAACAGTGATCTGTTCCTGGGACAGGATCTCCACGGCACCGATTGGTCCATCCGCGGGCCAACCGAGCATCCCAGGGATTCTGGTCTGGAGGTTGCACAGCCTGGAGGAAGATTAACTGTCAAAGAAGCCCCATCAGGGCTCAGGTGGGGGAGGTAATTTAACCCTCTGGGGCAACAGCTTTTGTTTTTAGAATTTGCATAACAAAACTCCAAATTACCCAGTTAAGGGCATGGCATGCTTCTTTACCACCTCCAGGTGTTAATATTTGGAAAAAATAATTTATATTTAGCTATTATTTTGTCCTTCTCTTTCCCATGCAATCTGACACAAACAGAGGGTGTACAGTGGCCGGCACAATATTCCTTGTAGGCTAATATTAGGTAGGGCATTAGATGCCAGCTGTCTGAATGCTGAAGGGTTCTTTGTCTTTGACTTGTGTGGGATCTAAGTGTATCATCACCTACAAAAACACCCAGATTATTTTCAGATGAACATATAGGTGAGATTATTTAAATGCAACAGAAAGACCAACAACGCTAAAAATAGAACATCTCCAGAGACTTGTCAAGTTTCATGCCGTGGATCTGATTTAATGAAGCGATTTTCTTTGAACACAAAGTGGGGCCAGGGTGCAGCAATACAGAACTGTTTCTTTAAAAAAAATTACAAAAGAAGCTTATACTATTTCTCTTTTCCCGTCTTACCAACTTTTTTTCCTGCAAAAGTGATAATGGTACACAAACAAGCTACCCACAGCTTATGGGGGACATTGGAGGCTACATAGGGCTTGCTATAGTTCACCCAGTGATCACGTCATAAATTCGGGAAGCTGCTCCCTACTTTGGCTGGCATGAAATTGTCTCTTCCCATGGGGTTATCATACTTTCAAACAAGTCAGTTCAATGTCTCAAAGTATTCATATTTTTTTTACACAAGATTTTTTTTTAACGTACAACTGATGAGCAACATCGGCTGACCGTCACTTGCTTTGAAATCCCCTCATTGCTACAAACAGCAAGACCTTAATTTAACTTGTCATAAGTAACAGATAATTGTGGCTAGTTTAGCAAAGCTAGACCTGAAAAGTCTGAAAGACTTAAAGAACTAATAAATTACTCTGGATAATCTACAAGCCCAAGTTCAGTCCAGTTCAGCACGTGTTTATTTATATATTTTAGTACAACAAAAACAACTGACATCCAGACAGAGTGTTTACTCAAGCCCAGATTGATACTTGGTTAAGTCCTCCACAAAACACACTAACTTTTGTATGGCGATAACTGTGAGCATTGCTGGAACTCCCACATGCAAGGAATCCTATTGAAACCTTATGGGAACAGCTTGGGATTGTTTCAAAGTCAAAGAAGCCAGGCTGGCAGGAGAAAGCGCACAAGCCAGCCACGCAAAAACATGCTCTCTGTGAGTCAATCCGCACAAGCAGCATCTGGGAGATGTTTTCTGTAATAGTGTGGAGATAAAAGTCAGATCAAGGGGTTGTGGGACAATTTGGGATTGCCAGTCAGTGAGCTGAGGATCCACTTTGGGACTGCTGCTGTGGTACAAAAAACCTGTGTGAAAAACTGGGTCCTGGGGGGGAGGGAAGGTAATGACCTTCTTTGAGACCAAAGGGGTCGTTGGGTTAAACAGTTTTAAAGAACCACCAGTGTTAGATGACTGCAACTTAGGAATCCAGTTGTCTTACTAGCACTAGCAACTATTTATGCCAGTAAAAAGTTTGCAGATTCAGTTGAAAGCTGAAAGCTCTAATTCACCTAAATGGCACCAATGGTTTTTTACATTTGGTTTCTGTGGGCCAAAATGTGTGGCCAATGGGATGGCAAAATGGATCCAATTAAAATCCAAAACTCTTAGACACCCATTGGCACCAAATCCATTGACTCTTCCTGCTCCAAATGGATTAATTTAAATGGCTGCATTTCTGGTCTCCAAAGAGACAATATCCAAGGACAATGGATAATCAGAGACAGTAAAATGCCTGGCCTCTTATGCAACGCTCACTCTTTCTGAGATCTTGAATGAGTTAATAATGGATAATAGCAGCACCGGTGAGACATTGGCTTTACTGCTTCTCATGAAGTGTTTTGCAAGATATCAATCTCAATTTTAAAATGTCAGAACAAGATTTATGTATGGAACTGAAGGAGGAAGACAGCAATGTCTTATGAGTAGGAAAGAGGGTTACTCATCCTGAATCACATTATTTCCTAAAGCAATATATAACATATATAAATAAGCACAATGTATTAGTAAATGAAGTATAATACCCTGATTGTACTTTCTGAAAACATGTGCAAATTAGAGAAGAATGACTGGAAACTTGGAACTGACACAGCCGGTTGCTGCTCAGCTTCAAGCAGAGTTCCTTATTACTACCACGATGTGTGGGAAAGAGCTAATTTCTGATGCTCCAGACATTTTATGCTTCGTCTCAGAGGTGTGTGCTCAGAGATGTATCTCTAAAGGCAAAAAACCTGCAGCTCACTAACTGCATAAAAGCATAGCAAAATAAGCCCCTCCGTTTTTTGTAAACTAGTTTTGTAATCTGGTTTTGTAAACAGACACTACAATCATATTCCATCCCACTGTCCTATTACCAGTGGTGGGATTCAAACAGGCGAACAACCGGTTCTCTGTGTGGATGCTGCCTCCGAAAGGCCATTCTGGGCCTGGACAACAAAAAATTAGGTACCGGTTCTGCCAAAGTGGTGCGAACCAGCTGAATCCCACCCCTGCCTACTACCCTGTCCTCCACGATGCAATATACCATGATGCTGAACTACATTATAAGAATGTCATTTCCTCTTTTAACTCTACAAAAAGTAGGTACAGAAACACCCGTTTCCATTGCAACTCTTTATTTATAAAAGTGACTATTGTTTGTGCCTGCACTAAGATCCTGAACTTCTGGACCGTGTTTATAGATCCAAAGTATTTGTAAGCCAGGATTTGTAACCTAAAAGATCTTGACAAACGTGAATAATGGGCCCTATTCAACAAAATGACTTTCAATGTGGAGCATAGGAAAGTCCTACACTTAGGCAGGAAAAGCCAAAGGAACAAATACAGATTGGGTAAGACCTGCCTTGGAGGCAGTAACTGTGAGAGGGAACTTGGAGACCTGGTGGACGATCACTTGTTCATGAGCCAGCCGTGTGCAGCAGCAGCAAAAAAGCTAATACAAACCTGGGTTGTATAAACAGAGGCATAGAATCAAGATCACGCGAAGTACTAGTACCACTTTATAAAGCCCTAGTAAGACCACATCTGGAATACTGCAGCCAGTTTTGGTCACCATATCACAAAAAAGATGTTGAGAGTCTGGAAAAAAATCAGAGAAGAGCAACTAAGATGATCCAAGGCCTAGACACCAAAACGTACAAAGAACAGCTGCAGAACTTGTGTTTGGCCAGTCTAAAGAAAAGAAGAAACGCTGGAGACATGACAGCAGTGTTCCAGTACCTGAGGGGCTGCCACAAGGCAGAGGGGGCCAGGTTGTTCACCAAAGCACCACAGGGAAGGACAAGAAACAACGGTTGGAAGCTGATCAAAGAGAGAAGAAACCTGGAATTAAGGAGAAACTTCCTGACAGAGTGAGGACAATCAACCAGTGGAACCAGAAATTGTGGGCGCTCCATCGCTGGAGGTTTTTAAAAAGAGACTGGACAATCACCTGTCTGAGATGGGATAGGTTCTCCTGCTTGAGCAGGGGGCTGGACTAGAAGACCTCCAAGATCCCTTCCAGCTCTGTTCTGTTCTAATGAGTTGTATATATTTTCTCTGTTATAAAAATAAAAAGTAATTATTTCTCCAGACATTCCATATACAGTATGTCTCCCATTAATATGCTTTTATGTATTGGCCAGAAAAGCAAAGAGTGAGCAAGATAAAGCAAATGAGCCAAAGAAGTATTGGCTTCTGAAATGGCTGACTGAAGCCTTCTTATTTTATAGAGAGACAGACAGAACTGAGGACGGGGGAGGAATAGCCAGGACTCACAGATTTTGTTTCCCTGCTCTTCAGTCATTTCTGATTCTCAGAGATTACCTGGACAAGGCCTGCGGTTTTCTTAGAGAGGTTTTTTTCAAAAGTGGTTTGCCATTGCCTCCTTCCTAAGGCTGAGAGAAAATGACAGAGGCAGAACAGATTAAGAAGAGGTGGCAAAATTACACAGAAGAACTATACAAGAATGAGCTTAACATCCCTGATAATCACAACGAGGTGGTCACTGACCTCGAGCCAGACATCCTGGAATGTGAAGTGAAGTGGGCCTTAGAAAAGCTGAGCAACAAAAAAGCTAGTGGAGGTGACAGTGTTGCAGCTGAGCTATTCAAAATCTTAAAAGACAATTCAGTAAAAGTGCTACACTCAATTTGCCAGCAAATTTGGAAAACTCAACAGTGGCCACAGGATTGGAAAAGATCAGTTTACATTCCAATTCCAAAGAAAGGCAGTGCCAAAGAATGTTCAAACTATCGCACCATTGCACTCATTTCTCGTGCTAGTAAAGTTATGCTACAAATAAATCCTACAAGCTAGACTCCAGCAGTATGTGGATTGAGAACTACCAGAAGTACAGGCAGGATTTCGAAGAGGCAGAGGAACTAGAGATCAAATTGCCAACATACGCTGGATCATGGAGAAAGCTAGAGAGTTCCAGAAAAACATCTACTTCTGCTTCATTGACTATGCTAAAGCCTTTGATTGTGTGGATCATAACAAACTGTGGCAAGTTCTTAAAGAGTTGGGCGTACCAGACCATCTTATTTGTCTCTTGAGAAACCTATATGTGGGCCAAGAAGCAACAGCAAGAACTGGACACAGAACCACTGATTGGTTCAAAATTGGGAAAGGAGTCCGGCAAGGCTGTATACTGTTGCCCTGCCTATTTAACTTATATGCAGAGCACACCATGAGAAAGGCAGGGCTAGATGATTCAAAAATTGGAATTAACATTGCCGGAAGAAATGTCAACAACCTAAGATATGCAGATGATACCACTCTAATGGCAGAAAGTGAAGAAGAACTAAAGAGCCTCTTGTTGTGGGTGAAGAAGAAGAGTGCAAAACTTGGGTTAAAACTTAACATTAAGAAAACCAAGATCATGGCATCTGGGCCTCTCAATTCCTGGCAAATAGATGGGGAAGAAATGGAGGTAGTGACAGATTTTATTTTCCTGGGCTCCATGATCACTGCAGATGGGGACTGTAGCCAAGAAATTAAAAGACGCTTGCTCCTGGGGAGGAAAGCCATGGCAAATCTAGACAGCACACTAAAAAGCAGAGACATCTCCCTGTCAACAAAAGTGCGTATAGTCAAGGCTCTGGTCTTCCCAGTTGCAATGTATGGCAGTGAAAGCTGGACCGTAAGAAAGGCTGAACGCCAAAGAATGGAGGCCTTTGAACTATGGTGCGGGAGAAGACTCCTGCGAGTTCCTTGGACTGCAAGGCAATCAAACCGGTCAGTCCTAGAGGAGATCAACCCTGACTGCTCTTTAGAAGGCCAGATCCTGAAGCTGAAACTCAAATCCTTTGGCCACCTAATGAGAAGGAAGGACTCACTGGAGAAGAGCCTAATGCTGGGAAAGGTTGAGGGCAAGAGAAGAAGGGGACGACAGAGAATGAGGTGGCTGGACAGAGTCACTGAAGCAGGAGGCGTGAGCTTAGATGGACTCCAGAAGATGGTAGAGGACAGGAAGGCCTGGAGGAACGTTGTCCATAGGGTTGTGATGGGTCGGACACGACTTCGCAGCTAGCAACAACAACAAGGGTGATATTGGAGACTTAGTGAAAACTAGCAGCACTAGTTTTCCTTTCTATCAAAAAAAGAAAAGAGAAGAATAGTCCCTACATCTCGCCAGCTTTGCAAATTCCAGACTGTTTTCATCAGGAAGGGTTATCTCACACTCATTTCTTTTGTTCTTTTAAAGAGCTGTTGGTTAAGCAAAAGCAACAAGATTGCAGCTAGGGAAAAAGAATAGCTAAGAAGTAAAAATGACTGCACGCATTACAACATGCAGCCGAGTGTTGAAAGCAAGGAATAATCAGCCGCAGGAGCAGCTACAGTCCGCTCCGAGATCCCAGCAGGGACAAAGCAGAGCTCTACCTCCTGTTCAAAAGTTCTGGGCAGCTCCTGCTTCTCGCATTCCTTGAGTTAGTCGTATGCATGCATTGCTCAGGGACACAGGCGCAAGTCTGAAGGGTTACTGAGGGAGTGGCCATTAAACAAGAACCACCCCTGTGCAGTACGATTAACCTAGTTTTTATAAACTCAAGATAGTCTTCCTCCAGGGCTTTTACCAATTTATTCCCTTCTGCAGTAGGTCTACATAGCTAAAATGTTTACCCTATTTACTATTCCTAAATGGCATGGCTTATTTTAACATTCTTAATTCTTTTAGATTAGTTTCAGTTTTCATAGATTTTAGTCTAACTTTATACTTTTACATCTTATACTGCATCCTACCTATGTTGGTTCTGCGTTTTATAGTATTGTATATTTATGTATTGTACTGGTTAATAACTGAAATATACTTGTTTCTAAACAGTTTGAATGCTAGAAGAACAGAATGCAACATCTTTATTCCTTTGAATAAGATGTTGGTAGGAAATTTGCTTAAGTAGGGATTTTGATTTCATTAGTGATCAAAACTATGGAAATAAATCAATTCATCCCAAAGGTGCTTTCTTAGGAGGCAGCCAGACTTTCTTGTTTTTCTTTGAAGACGTTTCGCTTCTCATCCAAGAAGCTTCTTCAGCTCTGACTGGATGGTGGGGAATGAAAGGATTAACAATCCTTGCAGACAGCTGGTCATTTGCATCCTTTTAGAGAGTCGCTGAGGCCACCTGGGGGCTTATCTGTCTCCTCAGGGTCACCTGAGTGGTGCAAATGGGTGTGGAGCCTTCTTGGAACTGCTGAAAGGACCGTGCTGTAGACTGGAGGGAGATGATGTCGTCTCCCCGCCCCCCAGTTGAGAGAGGGCTGTTCGATTTTGACATAGGTGGCCTCTTTGACCCCTCTTTCAAACCAGCGGTCCTCTCTGTCCAAAATGTGGACCCCTTTGAAAGAGGGGTCAAAGAAAATTTCTCCCACTGCAATTTAATATACCTAAGTAATAACAGCTAAAAGGATTTATGCGTAAAATGTAATGTATCCTTTAAAAAATAGCAGCAAAAACAATACACTCCAAACTTATGCAACAGCACCATGAAAAAAAATAAAGCCAGCAGTACCAGACATTTAAAAGATCCGAAGAATCTGGAGGTCGGAGTGCTTGCAGAGCTGTCCTAAAACCTTCAGACATCTACCTAGTGCCCGCCCGCAGCAGCAGAAAGCTCAGGCATGAAGAGAGAATATTCCGAACTGAACTCTCGAGAAATTCAATGGTGCACGACTGTAAAAACGTTGTCTTGGGCACCAGCTTTCAGCTAGCAGTGAAAGTTCCCTTATGCAACTGTAAAGCCATTGCTCAGCTCCAACCTGTAGGCCAGGTGAGTCCCTCCAGATGTTTCCCACTGGAATTCCAAGAGGTCGTGTCCAGCTGCTGGTCGTGTCCTAGCAGCTGTTCTTTACCATCTTTGGCAGATCCGTTTTTACAATATCTGCCAGAACTAATATTTGCTTAACTGTGGCGGTTCCCAATGCAGAGGGGCCAGGCTCCGACTGTCCAGGGAGCTCAACGGTTTTCATCATATTGTATTCAGAGTGCCAGAATGATAGAAAAATCCACCCAGCAGCCTGACTCTTTTACCGAGATGCCCAGCCTACATATTTGATTGTCTTCCATTTCTGGCACCGCAGAATGCCTATTCCTTTAACCACGGCAGCACTAGACGTGGCGAGTCAAAAATTGAGTACGTATCAATTTTCCTGGTACAGCAATGCAATGATAAAACAGCAACAAGAACAACAACAAAAAGAGAAGGATGGGGTTTAGCCATTGAGTTCAGCCTTTCTTGTAGTTATTAAGGCACTGGATCTCTGCCAAGAAGAGATTGGCTCTAGGGGTCAAGGAACACAGAGCCTTAAATGAAGCCGCTGGCAATAAGTACATCCTTGAAAGCTGTAGTTGCCACTTGAGAAACCAGCAAAGCAGTGTCTATACAACTGCAGAAACTCATATAAAAGGAGTGGATGGCCTTGTAACATTATGTTGAAGCATGTTTGTTCAGATTGTGTGATGGAATGTGCACCTACAGGAGCAGTGTCTCTCTCTGTGTGTGTGAGTTTTAGCAATGCAGAGCTTTCCCAGAAAAAGGCCTGAATTAGGAGTTTGCACAGTCCTGAGTTGCATGGGAGACGGGGGAAGAAGTCCAGGATAGCCACACCCTAGAAACTCTCAGTATATATATCTGGTAGGTTAAGAAGGTTTGGCTCCAGTTTGCCAAGATTCTGTCCATTAGAATAAGGAAATAAAGGACTGGACTCCACTGGATCCCACTGCCTCATCCCTGGGCCTGACCCTGACAGACTGCATCCTTCCTATACTCCGAGAGGCACTTATGTTGCCATGGATCTCCGCCACAGAGGGAGCCAGATGGAGCCCAGAGATCTGCGGGTGGTTCCCGCTGCCGCTCTGTCCGTCCAAAGTCTGGGTTCCACTTGGAAGGAGAGGGCAGCTGAGGCTCTGGGCTGGATTATGCCTACGCGGCCCTCCTGTGGATGCCATCGTTTCCCATAGTTTACGGAGGAGTTGGGAAAGACGAAATGGGAGATGTCTAGAGTGTTGCTGGCATTCAACTTGGGATGGACAACTGGAAATGCACTGAAGCCACTATCAAAGCCTACCTTGTGGCAATAAGGGCAGATATCTGTCATTCTCTCCTCACCTTTTTAAAATTGTAATATTAATTTTTAAACTGTTGGTTTTTTATATAGTTTTTTTTTATTGTGTACTGGCTGGAGTTGCATTTTGTGAGATGAGGAGCTGTGTAAATATGATGAATAAATAAATAGTTTCTGATCTATGCTTTTTCCCTGTGAGCTCTAACCACACGCCTGGAGGCAAGGAGAGACAAGCCGTGGCTTCCCTGCAGGCATAAGGCCTGAGAACCGAGCGCAGGGTCTTGTGGCCACACGGGCAGCGATGGGCTTTTTTAAAAAAAAGTGCAGAAAGTAGCCAACCAAACGCTTGTCAGCTTGAGTTCAGCCAACACTGTCAACTCTCCAAGGCTAGCCAGAACCTGGCCTCCCACCCACCTGGGCTTCTCCTCAGGCACCCTGCACGCCTAGCGACCTCTTGGGCTGGTCAAGGTAAAAGTGTTACAGTCGCTCCGCTGCTTGTTATCTAGTGTTCTCTCCCTTAGATTCACAGCCTACCTTACCTCTAGGAGTTTAAAAGTTTGGTAATCTCCTCTCTTTCTTTTTTTAACACCCCAGAAGATTTCTGTGAGAAAAAGTGACCTGAGACGCAACTCCGATCCAACCAGGCAACTTCCATGGCCGGTTTTCTGGGTCTTTCCTAGCCCAGCACCACACACTTCCACAGCTCCCTCAAAATTTCATACACATCCTCGCTACGTGCCAGCTGGAAGACCATTTTTTATGAGGAAACAAGGTTAAATCACCACTTACACATCCAATTATCTTTTATGATAATGAAATAAATCTATCAAGAGGCCTACCGCAAGCTTTTAACACAGGCAAAAAATAAAATGCAGGGAAATAAAAGCCTGAAGTTCTTTCAGCATCCGCTACGTGATTCGGCAGCATCTGTGAGTTTTAGCAAGTCTATAAATAGCAAGTGGGCAACTCTACACAGTTCTTAGCATTTAGATTCTGCAGATTATTAACAAAAACCTAGAACAGGGCTGGTTGCATTTACTTGCATGGCATCCTTTCAGTATCTGAATATTTGATATCTTTTCTAAGGCATTTGAGCACTCTCTTCCAATATTATGGGTGGAAATCCAAAACAGGAGGGAAGTTGCACTATGCTAAGTGCAAGGCGGCTTAAATTCACCTCAGATTCATTGGGTTAACAATTCTCTTAACCAAGGGAAAGTCGCTCTCTTTGCCTTGCGGGGGTCTTTGCTCGTCTTCCCATTGGGGGGCTTCTCTGGGCATCCAATGATGTGGCTGTTTTCCTCCATTCTTCAAAGCGAGGGGACCACAGAGCAAATCTGGGGGTGCTTTGCTCATCAAACCTAAGGCTTTGCAGAAGCAGCCCCAGTAAATAAATATAAGGCTTAGCTGGAGGCACACCATACGTCCTTCCATGCTGCTGTTGTGGCTGCAATTAAAACTGCAGCCTGATGCACATACACAACATCAGCCAGAGATCTGTCTCAAATGATCACCTATCACAAATAAGTAAAGCAACGCAGTCATAAAAGTCCATCCCATCAGCAACGAGGGGCTCTTCCTGACAGCGAGAGGGATGTGCTTTCTCCCCATTCAGGGGGGCTCTTTGCTGTCCACCCTCCTTCCGCCCAGGGTCACCTCGCCCAACCACAAGCCACCCACGCAGCAGCGCTTCTTCCCTAAGGCCAGGGCAGCTGCCTGAAGGCTAAGCTCACGTATGCCGCCGGTCCATATCCAGGACGAAGGAGCCTGCTGGGTGTATGCAGCAAAGCACCACGCAAAAGACTCACAGGAAAACAGCTGGCCTCTCTATGGAGTTCATTTCCCAAACTGGGGGTGCCAAAATAGGTGGCTTTTTTCTATTTCAGAAAATTTGAGCTTGGCAGTTCAACCTCGACGCCAACAGGAACCAGCCTGGAGCGAGGAGGGAAACCACCAGCCCAGCCCAGAAGGAGGCCACGATTGGGTTTTTTGCATTGCCCAAGACATGGTTTCATTTGAGGAAGGCGTTAACTTTAGCAACAGCTGTGAAAAGGGGTTTTGTTACACTTGTTACATTATATTTGGTAAAATGTAAACGATCCGTTTGACATATTTTAAATATGGCCATATTAATCTAAATCCACACAGATCCCACCCATTTCTTCAAACTGTTTTATATCACTTTATGAAAAAAATCTTCCTCTCAGCTTGTCTGAATTACATTAAATCAAATTTTCAAATTTGTATTTAAAAATTCATAGCAAGGAACTCAACTTTTTCAGCCCAACGTGGAAATTAATCAATGCGTGCGTAGTTTAATACAGATCCTGTTTATGGTTTCCTTGCCATGAGGTGCTGGAGAAAAGCTTCTTTCACTTATAATTATCTTTAGTTTGCTTTACATTTTGTACAGTCTGTTCTGCAAGTTTTATTCTTATGCAAAAATAAAACCACATTTCTTTGTTTTCAGCTATAATCTAAATCAGCTTTGTATTGAGGAATATTAGTCCTTTCACTGCAGAGACCATTCTCCTTGAAAATGTTCCTGTTGATTAATGAGAATGTTTCCCTGAAAGATGGTGTCTAGATTTCCTAGCATGAGCCAGACATAGGGATACAGCCAGCCATATAAAAAGATACCTAATCAGATGGCGGGGAGAGGAAGGGGATGGCCTGTTTATTTGGAAGAGAGATTGAGAAATAAAAAAAAATAATCCAGGAAAAGACAATGACAAACCACAATGACAATGAATTACTTAAAACTTGCTCCATTGTTCAAATACAAGTAATATAAGGGATGAGTGCAAGGGGGGAAAAGCCCTGCTTGTGACACAACATAAACTTTTAACCAAGCCGCTTGAGTCACTTTTCTCAGACTAGGAAGGGGTCGAACAATGGTCTGGAGCAAAAGAGAGCGGCACCTACCTCTGTGATGTGGGGCGTTGGGTTAAATCCACAGAGGCTGCACACAACCGCCTTGCATTCTGTGCATGTGCCGTGATTTGGAGGGCCTCCAGAGCCCACGTTCAGACCCGTTTCGCAGAGGGGACACACGGACGCCGCCTCTGGGGGGCCCTGGGGTGCCTCTGGGGCCCCCTCCCTCTCCTCTCCTCCAGCCCCGAGGGGTGCCTGGGAGGCCCCGGCAGGACCCGGCGGTTTCTTCTCGGCCTCTGGCTGGCTGGCACAGATGGCTTCCTTTGGGGGGCGCTTCTCTGCCAGGGGAGGCTTGGCTTCCTTCCTCGCGGGTCCCCCCCTGGGAGATGGCGGAGGGGGCTCTTTCGGCAGGGCAGGAGGAGGGGGCTGCCTGGAGGGGGCCGAAGGGGCAGCTCCGGGCGCCTGAGCTCCTGGCTGGCCCGCTGTGGTAATCAAACTGGAAGCCTGGCTGAAAATCGAAGCCCCAAATCCAAACAGCTTCCCAGTAACCGTTTCCGGAGGGGCTGCAGGAAGCGACCTGGGGGCATCGCCTGCTGTGTGGAGGCCGAAACGCTTGGCCAGCTCCGGTGCTCTCGGAGGCGGTTGGGTCTGGACCTGAGGTCGGGCTTGGCCGGGCTTAGCACCCGTGGAGGCTGGTTGGCCCTTTGGAGTCAATTTGGCATCTGACCCCATGGGTTTCGTCTGGGGCTGGGCTTTCGCAGAGGGCTCTTTTACCCCTCTTACCGTTTCCGTCTCCTTTTGGCCCTTAGCATTTAAATCGCTTCCAAGCTGAGGACTGAGTTTTCCTCCAGACTTTTGAGGGGACCCTTGAGGTAAAGTTTTGCCACCTGGAGTAGCTACTTTATCAACGGGCGCAGGCTTGTCCCGCGGCAGCTTGTCCACTTCTGGCCTCGGAAGGGGCTCTGCTTTGCGTTGAGGAAGCAAAGGCTCAGGGCCATTTTGTCCGGAGGGCTCAGATGCGGCGGCATCGCCGGTGAGTTTCCGAGGACCGGGCTGCTTCCGTTGATCCTCGCTTCCCAATGGCTGGGCCTGGTGGGACTTGGAGGCAGATTCTGCTGGCCTGGGTTCAGCAGGAAGAGCCTTTGCCTTTGCAGGAGAAGAACCGGGCTGGGCAGGCGGATGCTTTGCTTGGGTTGGCGGCTTTTGCTGTTCCGAGGACTTTGTCGCATCCTGTTTCAGAGCACTTTCTTTCTTCTTCGCGGCTGGCTGCGGTTGGGAAACTGCTGTGGCTGGAATCTCTTGCCTGGGTGCCGAAGGCCGAGCAGGAGCCAAGTCACCCCCTAAAGCTCTTTGCATCTGGCAGTTCAAGCACAGCCATTCTTTGATCTGTAGGCATAATTGAAAAATAAAACATCAAGACAGAATTATATCCTCGGTCCACTTTACCTTGTTTGAAGGGAAAAGGCACTCACTAGGTTTATTTTTTTGCTTTTTTTTACTACTTTTTACTTTTCCTTCTTAAATTTCCAAATACCTTTCAATAAAATAGTTCTCCCGTCATACTGTATATGTCTGCAGCCATCAGCTACTTTATGATACCTTACCATTTCTGATCTGTTTTCTAAATCACATCTTTAAAAGCACCAAAACTACATTTAAATTATTACCTTGTTAGATTTGTACTGGTTGGTTGCAAACACACATGGTCCATATTAACTTTTTTGGTGGAAATATGAAATCATTTTTTAAGTCAAAATGATTTGAAGAAAACATTTTGTTGTTATGAATGGAAAATCATAACAATCTTTCACTCCTGCTGTTGAGGTACTATCCATAGTTTGAGTCAAGATTTTTAAGGTTATTATGAGATTTAAGATGACTTCAGCTGTCTTTGAGTTCCTTTGGCCAGAGAAGTTCCCAAGAGGATGACGGGACGGCTATCAAGTACTAAGAGGAAGGGACAAGCAAATAAAGAAGAAACACCTGAAGGACAAGAACCTTTGGATATTTAAGCATCTTGTTATGTAAGGGGAAGAGCCAATTTCCTGTGGTTGAAGGAGGCTTATTCCGATGGGTTGAAATAATACGGGCCAGTGCATGCAAGTGGAAATTAGGGGAAAATTCCTGACTTTATGCATGGGGAACCAAGTTACCTCATGAAAGACTGAATAGCAATTTGTCTGAAATGCTTTAACATAGATCAGTGGGTTGGGCTATGTGATCACTTCCAGCTGTGTGATAAGCTTTACTTTTATTTTTATTAATGTTTCTGATCATATAATAATGTTAATTTTCATAATTATAGACCACTGGAATACAGAAACGTACATAACAAATGAGAAACTGATTCAGTTCCGATTGTTAGGTGCCAGGTTTATCACAAAACACTGGAAAACTGAAGTCTATTTTCATGGAGTCCTAGCTTCAAAGAACTTTGAAGAAAAAAATCTATATTTAAAGATATAGAAACTTTGTTATAATTTCTTAGCTGTGTTAACAATATTTTATCAAATAGATTTTGGACCAAAAATAATATGATTATTTATAATTTTTCTGTTCCTCATTAAGAACATATATGTATTCATGCATGCATAGACATACTGATATCCATTAATCTTTCACTCTGATTAGGCAAGGAGTATTTACTTTACAACTTCTATTTTTAGATAGAAGCATGATAGAAATTTTATAAATATATTTATCATTAAACAAATAGCAGAAAGATGAAGTCTTGGTGGAGCCTTGGTGGAGCAGTGAGCTAATGCCTCCTTAAGTAACACCAGCTGCCTGCAATTAGTGCAGGTTTGAGTCCCACCAGGCTCAAGGTTGACTCAGCTTTCCATCCTTCCGAGGTAGGTAAAATGAGGACCCAGATTGTTGGGGGCAATTAAGCTGACTTTGTAAAAATGCCACTGGGGGGGGGGGAGGCTGAAAGCCCTAATAAGCAGGCATATACATAGAATGAAGGCTATTGCTAAGCACATTGGTTTGTGCTTCTTAGATTGTAAGTGCTTTAGTTAGAAAGCAGGCGAGACAGCGAGTTAACAGTTTAACTCTTTATTCAGAACCAGGCAAACAACACAAGAACATGACATCTATTTATACTGGCAGCTGTCGGCAGTTTAACCAATCAGGGGTGAGTTCGTTCCCGCGCCGTTTGTTTCCGCCAATCAGGGCCGTCGGGGTTTGACAGCTCGGAGCTGTCATCGGTAGCGCGTGTTGAGCTGTCAGTCGGTTGGCGCCTGCGCAGTTCCGCCCGGCAGCTTTTGACAGCTGTCAAAAGCTGCCGCGGCTTTTTACCTCAGCCCTGTTAACTTCTATTATAACACAACGTGTGAATATATAATAAGTAAATACACAACACCCCTTACCCCTCCCTCTGATTGAGTTGATGTTTCCCCAACTGTTTCTTTTTCGGGTTTCCCCATTCGAAGTCTTTTAGGTAGGTGGGAGGTCTTTTTATTCTTTCGGAGCGCCGGGGGGTTGTCTCTGTTGGTTGTTCCTTTTCTCCCGGGGCTTCTAGGTCTGGCTCAGGGGGCAGGGGGCATGGTTCCTGAGGTTCCGCGTCGCTTGGGGCGGGGTGTTGAAGTGGTATATTCCGATCGGGGGGATTTTGGCGTGCAAGACTTTGCGGCGGTGCTTCTGTCAGTATTTCGTCGTTACCCCTTTCCCCTATGTTTTGAGGAGTGCGACGCCGAAGTTGGTCGATGTGTCTGCGGATATGTATATTATGTCCAATGTCTATGATGTATGATAGGGGGCCCGTTTGTTCAATGACTACCCCCTGTGTCCATTTGTTGCCCCCTCCGTAATTCCTCGCCCAGACAGCTTGCCCTGTGTTGAGAGTTCTATGTTGGAGGGGTGGTTCTGGGTCTGGAGGGGATCTGTCAGGATGTAGACGGTCTAGTCTGGTAGTTAATCTTTTGCCCCAGCGGAGCTCTGCTGGAGACTTTCCAGTAGTTGTGCATGGGGTGGTGTGCTGTGATAAAAGGAATTGAGCTAGTCTTCGGTGCCAATTGCCGGAGATGATTTTCCGCAGTGCCTCTTTGGTTGATCTCACCATCACCTCTGCCAAGCCGTTCGTCGATGGGTGAAAAGGAGCCGTGGTGGTGTGCCTAATAGAGTTCGACGTTGTGAAACTCTGGAATTCATAGGAGGTAAATTGGGGGCCGTTATCAGAAACTATAACATCTGGAAGCCCATGTGTTGCGAATAACCCCCTTAAAACTTGTATTGTGGCAGTTGAAGTTGTGCTAGTTACTGGTGCCACCTCTAGCCATCTCGAATAGCTATCCACGACTATTAAGAATGATTGTCCCTGGAATGGACCTGCATAATCTATGTGGATACGAGACCAGGGTGTCTTTGTAGTTTCCCATCTGTGTATGGGAGCCTGTGGCTGGGCGGCTCTAACAAGTTGGCAGGAATAGCAGCCGGCTACGTGCGTTTCAATCTGCTTATCTAATCCTGGCCACCAGACATAGCTTCTGGCCAGAGCCTTCATTTTGACGGTCCCAGGGTGACCTTCGTGGAGGCTCTCTAACACCTTGAGTCTGTGTTTGTCGGGTATGATTACCCTGCTGCCCCATAGTAGACACCCTTGATGGGTGGATATTTCCTTTTGCTTTAAAATATAAGGTTGGAATTCTGGGTCTGGGGGTGTGTATTGCCAGCCAGACGTGACATAGCCTAAGACTCTGCCTAAAATTTTGCCTGCAGCAGTGGCTGCAGAGATGTCTTTAACAGATAATGGGCATTCTGGTAGGTCTGAGATAGCCAGTGTTCTTCCAGCTGGTGCTGGGTCTGGGTCGACTATTGGTTGGGGCAGTCTGCTAAGGCCATCAGCATGGCCCATGGATTTCCCTGGCTTGTATTCCAAGTTGTGTGAATAGGCTGACAGAAAGGTAGACCATCTCAGGATGCGGGGAGATAATATTTGTGGTGTTAGTTTGTTTACTGTAAAAAGTCCTAACGGGCTTATGGTCAGTAAAAATGGTAAAGGGTCGGCCGTATAGGTAGTCATGAAATTTTTTTACGCTAGCTACTATAGCTAAAGCCTCCTTGTCAATCTGAGCGTAATTACGCTCAGGTTTTGACAGCGTTCTGGAATAGAACGCTACAGGTGTCTGTTTCCCTTCTTTAGTTAAGTGGCTTAGGACTGCTCCGATGCCGTAGGGGGAGGCATCGCAAGCCAGACATAAGGGCAGCTGTTCGTTATACAGGGCTACTGTTGTATTGCTGGAGAGTAAGTTTTTTAATAGGTTAAAACTTTTATCATGCTCAGATGACCAAGTCCAGGGTTTGCCTTTGTCTAATAGCCTATGTAAGGGTTCAGCAATGGAGGCTTTATGCGGCAGGAAGGTATGATAAAAGTTAACTAACCCTAGAAAGGCTTGAAGTTCTTGTTTATTTTTAGGGGTCAGTGCTGTTTTAATAGCTTTAATTTTTGTTTCAGTGGGGTGAATTCCTTTAGCGTCTATTTTGAAACCTAAGAACTCTGTTGAGGGCACCCCGATGGAGCATTTGTCTCGTTTTGAGACCAGCCTCCCTGAACCTAAAGAGCACTTTTGTTAATTTGTCAGCTAGGTCTTTTTCTGATTCCCCTGCAATTAGGACGTCGTCAAAATATGGACAGACCCCGGGGATCCCTTTAAGTGTTTTTTCCATGATTTCCTGGAAGATCCCCGGGGCTGCAGAGATGCCGAATTGAAGGCGGTTGATTTTAAATGCTCCCTTGTGGGTGACGATTGTCTGAGCTAAAGCGGTGTCAGGGGTGACAGGCAGCTGTAAATACGCCTGCGCCAAGTCTAACTTGGCAAATATGGCGCCTGACTTAATGGCCGCGAGGATGTCTTTGACAGCCGGGACCGGGTAGGCATGTGCATTTAATGCGAGGTTGAGGGTCGCTTTATAATCGGCACATAATCTTATTTGGCCATTTGGCTTAACTGGGGTCACTATGGGTGTCTCCCACTCAGCCCCTTCTACTGGTTCTAGAACTCCTAGGGTGGTTAATCGGTCTAGCTCGGCTTCTATTTTTTCCCTCAAGGCGAAGGGAACTCTTCTTGCCTTGATTCTGACAGGCATTACATTCGGGTTTAGTTTAAGTGATACGGGCGGTCCCGTGTACTTCCCTAGCGAGCTGTCAAAGATGTCCGCGAATTGGAGGCAGACGGATTCTAAGTTTGACAGCTGAATGGCGTTGACACCTGTCAACGCTATCCCTAGTGCCTCAAACCAGTCTAGTCCTAGCAGGCTGATTCTGTTTTCTTGGGTTACAAGAATAGGGAGGGATCCTTTAAATTGTTTGAACTCCACGGGGACGGAAGTCTTTCCCCGGAGTTTACTGGGCGTTTTCTGGAAGTCAGCTAGGCGGAGTTTGGTGGGTCGAAGGGCGGGCCGTTTTCTACTTTGGTTACAAATGTCCCTGTAGGTTTGCCACGATATGAGTGAGACGGAGGACCCAGAGTCCACTTCCATCTCACAGGGGATCCCCTGAATTAGAACGTCCACCTTGACTTTGGGCTTACGAGTGCTGTGGACTGTGTATTCCCTCGCCCTCCCCCTCACATTAAGCACTAGGGGTTTAGGACTGTGCCTGGCTCTAGGTGTGAGTTGGCTCATACCTGCGTGTGTCACTTCCAGTTCATGCAGATTTTCTCGGCTCCGGCTGCGGCACACGGCTTTGAGGTGACCAGTCTTTCCGCACCCATGGCATTTGGCACTGCGGAACCGGCACGTTGCTCTCAGGTGGCTCCCGCCGCAGCTGGCACACTTAGCCCTGTTTGGCTGGAAGTTAGCGCCCCTCTGATTGTTGGCAGGCCCCCCCGGTAGTTGCGTTGCAGCCTGAGCTTTTCGAACCGCCGCTGTACCGCGTCGATGTCCATGGAGACATCGTCATCTTCGGGACTGCTGAACTCGCCATCCTCCTGGTGCACGGACCCACTGGGCCCGCTGTTAGGTGAACGTCGGTTGTCACCGTGGCTGTCCTTGTATGCGATGACTTCCCTTGCCACATCGGTCATTGACATTTCTGGCTTGGCGATCAGCTTCTTCCTCAGCCGTTCGTCTTTGAGCCCTATGACGATCTGGTCCCGGATTCGGTCTTCTAAGTCCGGGAATTGACACCGTCGTGCGGCATGTCTGACCCGGGTTATGAAGTCATTTGCTGGCTCGTCAGGAAGCTGTAGTTTCCAGGCGAAATTTACTCTCCAGAAGAGTTCTGACTTGATGGGCATGAAGTATTTGCTCAGCCCCTCGGTAAGGTCGGCGTAGGAGATAGTGGCGATCGGCTCCGGGGTGAAGATTCCCACAGCGGCATCATATACGGCTGGCCCGCTGAGCCAGAGGAGGGCGGCTGCCTTGGCCCGGTCGTCCGTAATCTTCTTAACCACCAGGTATCCTTCTACCTGGCCCAGATGAGACTCCCAGCCTTCTGGGTGGCGGGTATTGAATTCTCTAATGTGGCCATGGTTCGTCATGCTGTCTGTAACTGTGGGTGCCGCTGCTTGCGTTGAAGGGAAGTTCGGCTTCCGAGTGACTTCAGCGAGTGACCAGCTCGGCTAAGGGAAAAAATCTCTTCTCCCCTTAGGTAGTGACTTCAGCTTAGGCAAGCAGGCATCCCACCCTCGTCGCCAGTGCTTTAGTTAGAAAGCAGGCGAGACAGCGAGTTAACAGTTTAACTCTTTATTCAGAACCAGGCAAACAACACAAGAACATGACATCTATTTATACTGGCAGCTGTCGGCAGTTTAACCAATCAGGGGTGAGTTCGTTCCCGCGCCGTTTGTTTCCGCCAATCAGGGCCGTCGGGATTTGACAGCTCGGAGCTGTCATCGGTAGCGTGTGTTGAGCTGTCAGTCAGTTGGTGCCTGCGCAGTTCCGCCCGGCAGCTTTTGACAGCTGTCAAAAGCTGCCGCGGCTTTTTACCTCAGCCCTGTTAACTTCTATTATAACACAACGTGTGAATATATAATAAGTAAATACACAACAGTAAGCCGCCCTGAGTCTTTGGAGAAGGCGGGATATAAATGGGATTAAAAAAAAGTCTAAAGCAGTTTCTTGAATTATTTATGTGCATGCACTGCTCTAGACAACTCCACATTCCTTTGCCAGGACCTAAGATCTCGTTACCTTCACAATTAATATACTGTACATGCAAGATTCATGGGGCCTTCCATAGACCTGTAGTTTTCTAGAAACTATTAATACAAGATTTAATGATGTAAATAGATTATATTAATCTGGTTCGGCATATCCACTACCCTTCAAAGGGGAGATGGAGATTGGCAGGCATGAGGGAGAAACTGAATGTGATTATCTGTTTCCTCTTTAGATGTCAGGGTGAAGATAAATGAGCAAGAGGTAGATCAGCAGAAGCAATATGAATTTTACATAGACAGTGAGATTTTCAGCACTCAGAAAATCTGTCTTCAGTTGGACAGTCCCTAAATTTTGGATTCATTGTGCAGATTTACAGCATACCAAGAAAACCCCAGTGGAAGAAATTAGGTTGTGATAACAGTTGATTACAGCAATTCAGCCTAGCCAAGGAGACCTGCCTTATACTATTTAACATGTTATGCTTCTGCAACATTTCATGTGGCAACGTTCTCTACTGGCTAAGGGGGCAGAAATGTACACGTCAAGTAGCTTTTCCATATTAAAATCAGGAACTCATTGAAACTTAAGCTACATGCATACTTCATTGTTTGAAGGCTTGAAACATCTGTTCCTAATTTTTAAATGAACTTGTAAGAAAGTTAGTAGTTTAATATGCATGAGAAACTTGTAAATAAAGCAATATTGATTCAAGACTTGGGACATCAGCATCATAAAAAAATCCCACTAAACTCTTTACTTTTGGCATATAATTTCTTTCAAATACTTCTGTGGAGTTCAAATTCTAAAGTTTATTGAAGCAAAATGCATTATCTTAACATTATATGCATAAGGAAGCATCGTGTGGCCCCAATATACATATCAGACTTCAGTTGAGATATTTTATGTATGTAGTACACCCATCCATTCAACTCCCATTAAACTAGCTACCACAACAGGTAAGTGCTTGTGCAAGTTCTAATCAAAAGTGAACCACATTGTCTCCTCTTGTCACCCATGTGTATTATCCTCTTGCACATGGAAAATTAGGGGGGAAAAATCTAATCAGAGTACACTACCAAATATAGAACATTTATTGTCTGTAGTGTTAGATAAAGGATAATATTATGGCCTTCTGAGAGGATTAAGCCTGTCTGGCCTAAAATGGAATCACCACACTTCCTGCCAGTGTATTCCCTAGAAAACATCTCAAGTCACGTGACTTTGTTACACCAGCAATTCGTGGTTGCCAGGCAACGTTAATACTGGTGCTGATGAAGATCTGAATTTGCAATCTAAATTTAGGGATGCAGGTTTGAGGTGTAATTTGCTTGGGTGAAGAAAACTGATGTGAATGTTTTGATAGTGATGATACAATTACATAGAGATGCTTTAAGAGATTTGTTTGAAATAATGAATTGATAAAATGAGAAATAAAAATGGTCCGGAGGCTCTTTAATAATGGGATCTCTTTCTGAGATTAGAGACTCTTGGCAAGAGATTGGCTGCCCCTAACTACACCTGGCTGATTTTAAGAGCTTTAACTTGGAGGCTGTGCAGAAAGGGGAAGAGTCCAAGAAATAGTGAGCCACCAACAAGTCAGAGAATGGGGTCTGGAGGCACATTGGGGAATGAGAAGGAATCCCACAATGATCAAGTAAGTGCAGGAAAAGAAATACAGGTCCCACCAGACGGTCACGGATTCTGCCGCCTCTGCAGGACCGCTTAGCACAGTGGGAAAAAACTGGAGCTGGAAGACTTAGTAATGGAAGATCGATATGATCTAGTAGGCATTATGAAAACCTGGTCAGATGAAACTCGTGGACAGAATGCAAGGATTCGGTGACACCGTTTATTCAAAAGGAATGGGCCACTCAAAATGGACAATAGACTAGGCCCTAGCCACAACTGAGTTCTCATTTACAAAAATCGTGGGGTGCAAGAGCCTTATTGCAAGGTAGACAATAGAAATTAGCAAGAGGATAACTGCTGTGATGAAGAGCCAAATGTAATGTTTTGTTGGATCTGTGTATTTTTGTGTTATAGTTAAATGTTATATTCAGATAAAGAGATATTACTGGCAAATATATTTCCTTTTAAAATCACTTCTGTTTTAAATGAATAACTCATTAAAGTACTTTTTGCTAACACACTAGTTGTAATTTTACTTATATGCAAGTAGATGAACGCATAAACTTTATTTTATAAAGATAATGCAGGGCTCTAGGGACATATGGTGCAAACACCTAATATGAACCTCGAAAAAATAAAGTATCTGATGCATAAAACCCAATAAACTTGGACATGGATATACAAAGACAGTACTTGAATCGTGCAAAGTTAAGACTGGGAAGAAAGTAGAGCCAGACAATAGGACGTTATCCAACTTCATGGATAAATGTGCAGTGTATCCAAAATAAATTTGGAACAGATCTGCAAACAACAAAGTATTCAATTTAATATTACTTCCACCCTAGGAAAAAAGGCAGATTGTTTATCCCCTATTACAGTACAATACCTGAAACTGACAGTTTTTTCAAATTTCCTTAATTAACTATAAGATTACATTTTTGGAAACCACTGTGATGATCTTGTGCAAGCCGCATCAATGACAGACAATCATGATTTTCAAGGAAACATAATGGTATCTCAAAGTTCTAGTAAAATTAAAATTTAAAGCTCATATGGGCAAGGAAAAATAGGGAACACTATATAAGAATCTATTTAAACTTTGTAGGTACCTATATGTTCATGAAGTCTCTCTCTCCCTCTCTCTCTCTCTCTCTCTCTCTCTCTCTCTGTATGAGTAAATTCAAAACGTTCCTTGCAAATACATGCAACCAAGCATCTAAGATGGAGTCCTGCTCCTCCTTAGAGACCAGCATTCAATGGTCACAGACAGGCTTGAAAATAGAATCTGCTGAGAGCAGCTAGAATGAGTGACAAAATGGACTCCAACTTCTCTGAAATTTAGCTTCCTTTCAATAATGTGTTTTTTTTAAATGGGACCATACATTTATACCTTAAATGTACTTACCTCTGTTATATGAGGATTCGGATCAAAGCCGCATAAACTGCAGACTATGGTTTGACACTGGGTGCAAGTGTTATAATTGGCCTTTTGAGGAATGTGCAGGAGGAGTTCAGTGGTTGTGCAAAGTGGGCAAAAAGTTTTCTTTGTGGCTTGTAATCCGGGTTGCGATGGAGTTACGTGTTGCTGCTGGGAAGGTCCAGGCAGTGGACCATCAGGTTTTGCAGGCCCCGCCTGTTGCTGGAATTGAATGGCAGACTCAGCCGGTTGGGTGGGAGGCTTTGCAGGGGCCCCAGGCTGCGGAGACGGTTGTTTCCCAGATCCTCCAGGCTGGGGGAGTGCTGCTTTTGCGGGACCAGCCAAATGTTGTAATGGCTGCTTACTGGACGCTGCTGGCTCAGGTTTCGAAGGACCTTCCGGCTGCTGAGGTTTCGGTTTAGAAGGGGGCGCTCCCTGCTGGGATGCTGGCTTTTTAAGAACAAAGGCCTGGGACGATGTTTTAGCAAGGTCCATACTAGGAGGCTTTTCAGCTCCCGACTGTTGTGGTGAAGATTTTGCAGGTTTCATAGATTCTTGCTTTGGGAACCGAGACGTGGGTGGTCCCGGATACTGTTTTGTTTCTTCTGTTGTTTGGCCAGAGCCTGGCTTCTGACTTTGCTTAGGCATTCCAGACTGTTGTTGCTGCTGCACTGCCTGTTTGGGAGGTCCTGCTTTTTGTGGGACCAGTTTGACAGCCCCATGTTGTGGACCACTTGGCTTTGGAGATGAATGTTGCAGTGGTTGCTTGGAGATCCCCTCTTGTTGCTCAGATTTATCCTGTTCCTTTTGGGTGGGCTTCACTTTCTTGGAGCCTTCATTCTGGTCTAGATCTGAGTCAGATATCAAATCAAAAGGATTGAATTTATTTACAACTGATGTGACTGCGCCAAATGGGTTGGCATCTGAGAGAAAGCTGGGCATTATAGTTGGCTTCTGATCATCTTTCAGATCAGTCTTTGATTTAGACTCTCTCAAACTCATGGACGATGTGCTTCTTCCAGGGACCTGTGGCTCCGTTTTCAGGGTATCAACTGTTCTGCTTTTACTTAGCCTGGGGGGCCCAGGATCCGGAGGCTTGCCCTGTTGTTTTGGGTGATCACTGTCATCAGGTGGAGCAGATCTGTAAAGATATCAAAGAAAGTTAACCCAGTGTAATGATCTCTGAATATCAGAAAGCAAAACCATAAAATGAATTCAATGTTTTAATTCCAAAAAAGATGCCTTTCTCATTTCCCATCCTTCACACGTGGAGGTCATTTTCCAGATCGAGAGTGTAGGTGATAGGTGACAGGTACTAAAGGTGAGGCAAAATTATATATGACATTTCCTGATGGGGCTGATGAATTTTATTAGCGGTAATTGTGTACATTTGCTGTATTTCTGACTTTCACTATAGAGAAAATTCTCATCTTCAAAGAATCCTAGAATTGGAAAAACTCTTGACGGTCTTCAAGACCAGGAAAACCTCAGACCATCTCAGGCCAATGGCATTCCCACCTTCACTTCAAAACCCTCAGGGAAGGTGACCCTACAACTTCAGCAGGCAGAGAAACTGTTCCGCTATTTAAAAGCTCTTGAAGAGATTACATGTGGAGCAAAAGGCTAAACATTTGACAATTTTATCCAGGCATTACACACTCTTAAGGTATGAATACATAATTCAAAAGTCAAATGAATCCCACCAACCAAGGACTGAAGTGCCTGTTTAGTCTTAAGAACAGTAAGTATGGCCCATGTTTTTCAGACTACATCTGAGTAGATGGTCATAATTTCTGCATGCCTGTAATATTTCAGAAACTCAACATTGCACAAGGAAGGTATCAAAGCTTTTTTATCTCAGTAAATATACTTCTGGTAAAATGATAATAAAGTACATGAAGCAAGTCAATAAAAGACTCAACTTTTATGTGTGCTGCCACCATTTTGGGAAAATGTCAGAATGAAATTCTGCTCTCTTCAGTAGAGTTGGCGTTGGTGAATGGTTGAGATGCATTTTTATCTCTCTGAAGAGTACTTTCCTCCTTAACACTTCTATGTGTTTCAGTTTTCAGCATCAACTATTAAAAGTCCTGACGGTCTACAGACATTATTCCCTGCTGCACATTAATTTTAAATTATGGTACTCGTGACATTTAACCTATTAAAATTTCTCTGCTCTGGGATTAATAAAAGTAAAGTGACCCTGCAATATTTTTAATTAAGAGCTTCATCAGAAATGAATTGCTGTCATTGTACAAATATTAGGAACCTACTTATTGGATTTATCCAAATGCCTAAGTAAGTCCTTTTAACTGGTTAATATTTTCAGCTGGCAAAATCCTTATGACATTGGATCCTACTCAAAAGCTTCCATGTTGTTTGTCTATTCCTATTCAACTCAAGCATGTTCTCCATGCATAACTTAGCACTATTGCCTGTCATAGCCAGGAAAAATATGAACCGAGCTGTCCCCAAGATAGTCTTGCCACACTTGTCACCCTGCAAGTGTCTTGAGCTGGAACATCTAACATTCTTTGCCCTTGATGGCTGAGATTTAGTGGAGCTGCAGTATCAACACATCTAGAGGGCATCAAATTTGGAAAGGTCGCCCTTTCTTTCTAAATTAGGAGCCACTATAATCCTTGGTCCCTCTATCTGGCTCTACTATGAAGTGAAGTCGAAGTGGCTGCATATCAAAGGGATGATAGGCAAAGAAGGAAGCAGCTCACTAAGTCAACAAGTTGTTAGAACGAGACAGATAGTTCACTACATTCACTATAACTTTAGTTTTATCATATGAAATCAGGGCAGAAAAGACATTACACAAGAGACCAGGCCCATATCCATGGCAATCAGGAACGTAAGGCTTGTGTGCCCTCCCACCATGATTACATAAAAATATCATGCCTTATACAGGGAAAGTATAGCTTCCCTGTATAAGATTCTTAGGAAATCTTTCATGCAAAAAATAACCATAAAAAGGTTAGGAACATGCTGCCATTCCACCAACCTTTCTTTTTAAAATATTTCATTCCTCAAAGGTCATTTCTCCAGCCTTTAAATATAAAGCAAACACTCATATTTACAAAACTGAAAAGAAAACACGCAGCGTACAGTTGATTCCCATGCTGATTGTTTCTGCCTAACATTTAAATGAACCATGATTTAAAAAAATTACATTTTAACTGTTGCTGTAAGATGTTTTATTTCACCTTTTTGGAAATAACATTTGATGAAACTTTCGTATCAAATTTATAGAAGCAGACATCATAAAATTTCTGTACAGGGTAACATGGAAGCAAAATTATGAAGATTTATGGTGGTACAGTGATAATCCGTATCACAATTACTTTAACAGTTAGTTCTGATTTTCTCTGCTTTACTTGACAATAAACTGAGATTAAAGCCACTTTGTAGGATCCACGCAGTCTTCTTCACTGTAAATTAGATCCCAGCAAGATTTTTTTTTCTTTTCCCCTTCATGGATTACTGCCTTGTCGTGGCGAAGGACGTTGCGTAATTCAGTGAAGCTATGAGCTATGCCGTGCAGGGCCACCCAAGACGGACAGGTCATAGCAGAGAGTTCTGACAAAACGTGATCCCCTGGAGAAGGAAATGGCAACCCACTCCAGTATCTTTGCCATGAAAACCCCATGGACAGTGTTATGTATGCAGGCATCTGCATAGCAACAGCCATCAGGGGGCGTTGGCCTGGACAGTTTCGGCGGGAAACCTAGGGCCAACCCCATTGGCTGTTAGCTTACCTGGCCAGGTATATAAGGAGGCCAGGTAGCCCTCATTCCTTAGTTCACTTCCCCTTCCAATAAAGAGCTGAACTCACACACCGGCTGGCGTCTCTCTTGCATCGGACCCACTACACAATAGTGGCGACGAGGGTGGGATTGCTGCCGACCAAGAGCTGAAGTCACTGGGGAAACGCTCCGCGAGCTGAAGGGAAAGGCATTTTTCCTTCTTCCCCCCACGACCGCCAGCCGAACTGGCAACGCCAAGCGCCACATCCACGACCAACTGCCGCCATGGCTAGAGCCGGACAACCCCGCGAATTCGAGACCCGACGCCCCGAAACCTGGACCCGTTACCTGGCTCACGTTGAACTGTACATGCGGTTCAATCAGATATCGGAGGACGGTGCAAAGGCGGCCGCCCTGCTCTGCCTTGGGGGACCAGCGCTGCTGGAAGTCGCCGCGAACCTGTTCCCCCGGGAGGCCATCAACACCGTCGCGTACCGAGACCTCGTGGCCAGGCTCAACGCACATTTCAGGCCCCGGCGCTCCAAGGTGGCTGCACGGTCACAATTTGAGAAAAGGGACCAGCGCCCCGACGAGACCGGCGCCGACTTCCTCGCCGCCCTACGGGAAGCTGCCGTCGCTTGCAGGTTCACAAATTTGGAGGAGCGACTACGGGACTGGCTGATTTGCATCTGCGCCGACTATAAGTGCTCGGTGAACCGCGCCCTAAACCCGCATGCTTACCCGGTTCCCGCGGTCAGCCACGTTCTCGCTTCCCTCCAAGGCAGCGCCATTTTTGCAAGGCTCGATCTTGCACAGGCGTACCAGCAACTCACGGTCACTAGGGAAACAGCTGACATCCAAACCATAGTAACCCATAGGGGGGCGTTCCGGGTGAACAGGCTGCAGTTTGGAGTCAGCGTTGCTCCCGGCATTTTCCAGGAGGTTATGGAAAAGACACTCAAGGGCATTCCAGGAGTCTGCCCCTATTTTGATGACATCCTGATCGCAGGAGCATCAGCAGAGGAACTGGCAGGGAGGCTTAGGGAAGTGCTGGCAAGGCTGCGCACAGCTGGCCTCAAACTCAAAAAGGAAAAATGCAGCATAGGCGTTCCTTCCACAGAATTTTTGGGGTTCAGAGTAGACGCCAGGGGAATCCACCCCACAGAATCCAAGGTGAGGGCCATCAAACTAGCACCCACACCCAAGAACAAAGCAGAGCTTCAGGCATTCCTGGGTCTGCTGAATTTCTACCATACATTCCTCCCACACAAGGCAGCCATCGCTGAACCGCTCCACAGGCTGCTAGACAAACAGGCAACATGGGCCTGGATGGCCACCCATGATCAGAGCTTCAAGGCCCTGAAGGCATTGCTGTCGGACAAGTCCACAGTAACCCATTTCATCGAGTCCAAGCCCATTTGTATCGCCTGCGATGCATCCCCTTATGGTGTGGGCGCTGTCCTAAGCCACCTTGAGCCCAACGGGGCACAAGTCCCCATAGCATACTATTCTAGGACACTGTCTGGAGCAGAAAGAAACTACGCCCAAATAGACAAAGAAGCCCTGGCAATCGTGGCAGGAATCAAGAAATTCCACGATTACTTATATGGCAGGGAGTTCACTGTCTTCACGGACCACAAACCACTCCTGGGCCTGTTCACCACAGACAGGCAAACCCCCCAGATTCTGTCCCCCAGGATGCTCCGGTGGTCCATCTTCCTTGCAGCATACAATTGCAAGCTGGTACACAAGCTGGAGAAGGAAATGGCAACCCACTCCAGTATCTTTGCCATGAAAACCCTATGGACAGTACCAAAAGGCAAAACGATATGACGCTGGAAGATGAGCCCCTCAGGTCGGAAGGCGTCCAATATGCTACTGGGGAAGAGCAGAGGGCTAGTACTAGTAGCGCCAGAAAGAATGAAGCGACTGGGCCAAAGCCGAAAGGACGCTCAGCTGTGGATATGTCTGGTGGTGAAAGGAAAGTCCGATGCTGTAAAGATTTTTTCTCCATAGGAACCTGGAATGTAAGATCCATGAATCAAGGCAAGCTGGACGTGGTCAAACAAGAGATGACAAGACTGAACATCGACATCTTAGGTATCAGCGAGCTAAAATGGACAGGAATGGGTGAATTTAATTCAGATGACCATCAGGTATACTACTGCGGGCAAGAATCCCTCAGAAGAAATGGAGTAGCCTTCATAGTCAATAAAAGAGTAGGAAAAGCAATACTGGGATACAATCCTCAAAATGACAGAATGATCTCAGTTCGAATCCAAGGCAAACCATTCAATATCACAGTAGTCCAAGTCTATGCCCCAACCACCGGTGCTGAAGAGGATGAAATTGACCGGTTCTATGAAGCTCTACAGCACATTATAGAACTAACACCAAAAAATTGATTTGATTTTGATTTTATTTTATTAAATTTATATGCGGCCCTTCTCCCTGAGGACTCAGGGCAGCTCACAACAGGGCACCAGTTGAAGCCTCCGGGTGCTCTTCAAGGGCAGCCCCATGTAAAGAGCATTGCAGTAATCCAGGCACAAAGTGACGAGGGCATGGGTAACCGTGCATAGGACATCTCGGTCCAAAAAGGGGCGCAACTGGCGCACTAGGTGAACCTGTGTGAAGGCCCCCCTGGTCACGGCCGTTAGATGATCTTCCAGATTAAGCTGTGAATCCAGGAAGACACCCAAGTTGTAAGCCCTTTCTGAGGGAGGCAATATCTCCCCCAACCATCAAAAGAGATGTAACTTGTTGGATAATACGAGATGCCGGTATCCACAGCCACTCGGCCTTGGAGGGGTGAAGCCTGAGCCTGTTCTTTCCCATCCAGACCCGCACTGCCTCCAGGCACCGGGACATCACGTCAAGGGCATCAATGGGTTGGCTTGGGGTGGAGATGAACAACTGGGTATCATCCGCATATTGGTGATACCTCACCCCAAAGCCACGGATGATCTCACCCAGCGGCTTCATATAGATGTTAAACAGGAGGGGGGAGAGAACCGACCCCTGAGGCACCCCACAAGTGAGGGGCCTCGGGGTAGATCTCTGTCCCCCTGCCAATAGAAACTGTGAGCAGCCCGAGAGGTAGGAGGAGAATCACCATAAAACAGTGCCTCCCACTCCCAACCCCTCGAGCCGTCGCAGCAGGATACCATGGTCGATGGTATCAAAAGCCACTGAAAGGTCAAGTAGGACCAGGACAGAGGAACAGCCCCTGTCCCAGGCCCGCCAGAGATCATCCACCAGTGCGACCAATGCTGTTTCTGTGCTGTATCCGGGTCTGAAACCGGACTGGTACGGGTCCAGATAGTCTGCTTCATCCAGGAATTGAGGGAGCTGACGCACCACAACACTCTCAACAACCTTCGCTACAAAGCGAAGGTTGGAGATAGGACGGTAGTTATTCAATGAGGCCGGGTCCAGAGCAGGCTTCTTGAGGAAGGGCCTCACCACTGCCTCTTTTAAGGCAGAGGGGAAGACACCCTCCATCAAAGAAGCATTGACAACTGCCTGGAGCCAGCCCCCTGTCACCTCCCAGGCGGCCGAAACCAGCCAGGAGGGACATGGGTCCAGTAAACAAGTTGTAGTGCTCAGTCTACGCATAATCCTGTCCACATCATCCAGAGTCACAGGGTCAAACTCACCCCAAATGGTATGATCAAGATCTGCACTCTCCACTCCGCCGGATTCCGCCCAGTTGGAGTCCAAGCCAGTCCGGATCTGAGCAATTTTGTCCTGCAGATACTGTACAAATTCCTCAGCCCTACCCTGCAAGGGGTCATCCCTCAGTCCCTGATTAAACAGGGAGTGGGTCACTCTAAACAGGGCGGCTGGGTGGTTATCTGTGGATGCAATGAGAGTGGGAAAGTAAACACGCTTTGCCGCTTCCATCGCCACTAGGTAAGACTTAAGATAAGTTCTTAGCTGTGTTCAATCAGATTCGGATCCGCTGGACCTCCAACAGCTCTCTAGGCATCTTTTCCGGCGCTTCATTGCCCAGAGCTCCTCAGTAAACCAGGGGCCACCCGGGGTCTGCACCGGGTCAAAGGCTGCAAAGACACAACTCAATCCAAGGCCCCAGCAGCCGTTGGGATAGAAAGACCCTCCTCACTTGGAGCTGTTCTTATCATCATGGGGGATTGGAATGCTAAAGTAGGAAGCCAAAAGATAACCGGAATAACAGGCAAGTTTGGCCTTGGAGTACAAAATGAAGCAGGGCACAGGCTGATAGAATTTTGTCAAGAGAATACGATGGTCATAGCAAACACTCTTTTCCAACAACCCAAGAGACGGCTCTACACATGGACATCACCAGATGGTCAACACAGAAATCAGATTGACTATATGCTCTGCAGCCAAAGATGGAGAAGCTCTATAAAGTCAGTAAAAACAAGACCAGGAGCTGACTGTGGCTCAGACCATGAGCTTCTCATTGCAAAGTTTAGGCTTAAATTAAAGAAAGTAGGGAAAAGCGCTAGGCCAGTCAGGTATGAATTAAATCATATCCCTGTTGAATATACAGTAGAGGTGACAAATAGATTTAAGGAATTAGATCTGATAGACAGAGTGCCTGAAGAACTATGGACAGAGGTTCGCAACATTGTACAACAAGTAGCAACCAAAACCATCCCAAAGAAAAAGAAATGCAAGAAAGCAAAATGGCTGTCTGAGGAAGCTTTGCAAATAGCTGAGGAAAGGAGGGAAGCGAAAGGCAAGGGAGAAAAAGAAAGATACGCCCAATTGAATGGAGAATTCCAGAGAATAGCTAGAAGAGATAAGAATGCCTTCTTAAATGAACAGTGCAAAGAAATAGAAGAAAACAATAGAATAGGGAGGACCAGAGATCTTTTCAAGAAAATTGGAGAGATGAAGGGAACGTTTAATGCAAAAATGGGCATGATAAAGAACCAAAATGGCAGGGACCTAACAGAGGCAGAAGAGATTAAGAAGAGGTGGCAAAATTACACAGAAGAACTATACAAGAATGAGCTTAACATCCCTGATAATCACAACGAGGTGGTTACTGACCTCGAGCCAGACATCCTGGAATGTGAAGTGAAGTGGGCCTTAGAAAAGCTGAGCAACAAAAAAGCTAGTGGAGGTGACAGTATTGCAGCTGAGCTATTCAAAATCTTAAAAGACAATTCAGTAAAAGTGCTACACTCAATTTGCCAGCAAATTTGGAAAAGTCAACAGTGGCCACAGGATTGGAAAAGATCAGTTTACATTCCAATTCCAAAGAAAGGTAGTCCCAAAGAATGTTCAAACTATCGCACCATTGCACTCATTTCTCATGCTAGTAAAGTTATGCTACAAATAAATCCTACAAGCTAGACTCCAGCAGTATGTGGATCGAGAACTACCAGAAGTACAGGCAGGATTTCGAAGAGGCAGAGGAACTAGAGATCAAATTGCCAACATACGCTGGATCATGGAGAAAGCTAGAGAGTTCCAGAAAAACATCTACTTCTGCTTCATTGACTATGCTAAAGCCTTTGATTGTGTGGATCATAACAAACTGTGGCAAGTTCTTAAAGAGATGGGCGTACCAGACCATCTTATTTGTCTCTTGAGAAACCTATATGCGGGCCAAGAAGCAACAGCAAGAACTGGACACGGAACCACTGATTGGTTCAAAATTGGGAAAGGAGTCCGGCAAGGCTGTATACTGTTGCCCTGCCTATTTAACTTATATGCAGAGCACATCATGAGAAAGGCAGGGCTAGATGAATCAAAAGTTGGAATTAAGATTGCCAGAAGAAATATCAACAACATAAGATATGCAGATGATACCACTCTAATGGCAGAAAGTGAAGAAGAACTAAAGAGCCTCTTGTTGTGGGTGACGAAGGAGAGTGCAAAACCTGGGTTGAAACTTAACATTAAGAAAACCAAGATCATGGCATCCGGCCCTCTCAATTCCTGGCCAATAGATGGGGAAGAAATGGAGGTAGTGACAGATTTTATTTTCCTGGGCTCCAAGATCACTGCAGATGTGGACTGTAGCCAAGAAAAGACGCTTGCTCCTGGGGAGGAAAGCCATGGCAAATCTAGACAGCACACTAAAAAGCAGAGACATCACCCTGTCAACAAAAGTGTGTATAGTCAAGGCTATGATCTTCCCAGTTGCAATGTATGACAGTGAAATCTGGACCATAAAAAAGGCTGAGCGCCAAAGAATTGAGGCCTTTGAACTGTGGTGCTGGAAAAGACTCCTGCGAGTCCCTTGGACTGCAAGGCGATCAAACCGGTCAGTCCTAGAGGAGATCAACCCTGACTGCTCTTTAGAAGGCCAGATCCTGAAGCTAAAACTCAAATACTTTGGCCACCTAATGAGAAGGAAGGGCTCACTGGAGAAGAGCCTAATGCTGGGAAAGATTGAGGGCAAGAGAAGAAGGGGACGACAGAGAATGAGGTGGCTGGATGGAGTCACTGAAGCAGTAGGCATGAGCTTAAATGGACTCCAGAAGATGGTAGAGGACAGGAAAGCCTGGAGGAACGTTGTCCATGGGGTCACGGTGGGTCGGACACAACTTCGCAGCTAACAACAACAAAAGTTTTTTTTGTAGGATTCTCTATGTAAAACTAATGCTTCTGCTGCTTCTCTCTCCCCCATCCCCTACACGTACTTCAAATAAACTGTAAATAACAAAATGTATTATTTTAATTATATGGAGAGAAACACATCTAAGTCCTAACTGAAGAGTTCACTTACCAATTAAAAGCAAACTACTTGTCACATAGATAAACCAAACCATTTTTTTTCCAAAACCAACGCAGGAACAATGACCAAGCAAGACCATCATGTTCACCCCTATTAATATCCTGTAAAGGATATTTCAACTATTTCAAAATCATCGCTTATAACAATATACCATAAAAAATAATCCTGCTAGAAAATATGACAAAAACCCTGGAAAAGAATATGGGTTACAAAACTACTGTAATTTCATATTTTTAATTTTTAGATCCTACTACTTCACTGTGTTTTGGAGAGGGGGGAGGGGGAGGGAGATTTAACAGTTGTATTATTAAGATACTTCACTGTGTGTGGCCTTATGGTTGTAATAAACAGATTTTATTTCATTTCATTTAAATAGATGCAGTTGGGTCTCTCACAAAGGGATGTATTAACCACAAAAAAGTTTACCATTGGGAAGATATAGAACATTAATGTACAGTTTCATCCATCACAACATATCTTGTCCACCCAGGTCCTCACTTGCTAAAATTATATCTACAACCAAAGGCTACACTTCAGAAAGGCACATAAAAGTGCCTACGTAAGCCTAGGATAATCATTCCTAGGTAAAATAAAATTTATATCAATGGATTGGAGATAAGTCTCTGGAAGGGTTCCCCTAAAGAAGCCAAACCTACTTTAGATGTGACTAAACCACCATGACTAGAAGTGGAAAGGGTTAAAGTGTAGAAACCAACTGCAAACCTTCCTTGTCACCAGAAGTGATGTGAATTGGTGGAAATAGCTGGAGAAAAGAACATAAGGCCTCTAAAAAGAAGCCACCCTTTTCCCAACCCTAGAAGTCACCCCAAAACCTGAAGAATGGACCACATGAAATTCGCCATGATGCCAAACCTCAAAGTGCAGAGAGTTGAGGTTATTCCGTCACACAGAAGTTGCATTTTGATTTTGTAGAATGAATAAAGTCAATGAGTTTAATACATTAAGATTAAAGTTGTCTAAGGGTGGAAAACTGGCATATCTGTATGTATATACACATACATATTTATATACACATATACTGTACTTCTGTGCATACATATACTAATCCTGCTTACATGGAAACAAGTACTAGTAAACTCACTCTGCTTTTGTTTTTCCCCCAGCAAGACTGGCATTTCTTAAAATTTCATTTCAATGTGTGTGCGTGTGTATTGTAATATAATAATAATAATAATAATAATAATAATAATAATAATAATAATAATAATAGTAGTAGTAGTAGTAGTAGTAGTAGTAGTAGTAGTAGTAGTAGTAAAAAGTTGGAAGGGACCTTGGAGGTCATCTAGTCCAACCCCCTGCTCAGGCAGGAAACCCTATACCATTTCAGACAAATGGCTGTCCAGTCTCTTCTTAAAAACTTCCAGTGTTGGAGCACCCACAACTTCTGGAGGCAGGTGGTTCCACTGGTTAATTGCTCTCATTGTTAGGAATTTTCTCCTTAGTTCCAGATTGCTTCTCTCCTTGATCAGTTTCCATCCGTTGCTTCTTGTCCTGCCTTCAGGCGCTTTGGAAAATAGCTTGACTCCCTCCTCTTTGTGGCAGTACTGTTGTATTATAATGTAATTCTAATGTAAAAGCTTTCTGAATTCTGAAAAATAACTGTGTACCTACCCCAAATGGTTTAGGCCTGAGGTGACACAGAGTGCATCTGTACATGGCATTTGCTGCCTAGCAACAGGGGTTTTTCATCTGTTTAATACTTGCTGTATATCAAAAGATTGGCATTTTAAAGAAAGCAGCCAACATTCTCTTCTGACTAAAAGGTTCTGTTGTTTAACTGTCCCAAATTTCTAAGAGGGGAAAAAGCAGCATTCTAGTTCAGCTAAGGGTGTTCAACCCTCATCACTCTAAATCAAAACAATTCAACCCCTCAATATTTTAGCACAAACATTCACCAATAAGGGACAAAATGCATCGGTTTTATATTCCATCCAGCTCACAGTCTGCCTGGGGCTAAGACCTGGAGAGGGAGGAGCTTGGGCTAAGGCCACAGCTGAAGACCCCAGGCAGGGTCCGCTCAGTCCTCCACCACAGAAGTCCAGCCTACCTCACAGGAGAAAAGGCCGCAGGCGGAGGAGGAGCTGGGCTGGAGTGGCTTTGTAATAAGACATCTGTTCATTTTATTTTGTAAAACATGGCTTAGGATTTGTGGGAACTCAGCTAATTGTGGGTTATTTGATAAGCCATAATTAAGCTTTTTCTTTCTACCCCAAACCACCCCAGTGATGCCCTCAACGTGATGTCCCGTTGCCTGGAGGCGGTTTGGGTCTGGATGGGGAGGAACAGACTTCAACTCAACCCCGACAAGACCGAGTGGCTTTGCATACCTTCATCCCGGGTCTATTCGGATATTCCATCTCTTTCTATGGGGGGTGAATTATTACCCCCCGTAGATAGGGCTCGCAACTTGGGAGTCCTCCTAGATTCGCGGCTTACCTTGGAAGATCACATGGTGGCTGTGACTAGGGGGGCTTTTGCCCAGGTTCGCCTGGTGCGCCAGTTGCGGCCCTATCTAAGCCGGGATGATTTATGCACGGTCACTCACGCGCTCGTGACCTCTCGTCTAGACTACTGCAACGCTCTCTACATGGGGCTTCCCTTGAGGACCACCCGGAGGCTCCAGCTGGTACAGAATGCAGCCGCGAGAGTTGTGTTGGGAGTCTCCCGATACTCCCATGTGACACCTCTGCTCCGTGAGCTGCATTGGTTGCCAGTTGTCTTCCGGGTGAGATTCAAGGTGCTAGTAATGGTGTTCAAAGCCCTCCATGGCATGGGGCCGGAGTACCTCAGGGAACATCTGCTGCCGGCATCAAGCTCCCTGCGCCCTGTGCGTTCCCACAGAGAGGGCCTCCTCAGGGTGCCACCGGTCAGAGAATGCCGACTGGTGGCCCCCAGGGGGAGATCCTTCTCTGTGGGCGCCCCGGAGCTATGGAACCAGTTACCGGTTGAGCTCCGGACGGCGCCCGATCTGCGCTCCTTTCGCCGTGATCTGAAAACATACTTGTTCGAGCAAGCCGGCCTGGCCTGAGGGGGGATTGGTGGGGTTTTTTAATCATTTGTATTGGGGTTTTTACTATGTATCAATTGTATTTTAATCGGGCATGTATTTAATTATCTTTTAGTTTTTGTAAATTTCTGTGTTTTATTCTTGCCCTGTACACCGCCCTGAGTCCTTCGGGAGAAGGGCGGTATAGAAATATTAATAAATTAAATTAAATTAAATTAAGCGAGTCTTGGCCTAGCACGATCTGTGAATTGGATCTTAAAGAGACACATTTACCTTTCTATGGTTGAATCTTAGATTGGAAGGGACCACTGAGGCTATCAAGCCCAACTGTTTGCATCCCTGACAGACTTCAAAAAAACTAAGGGACAGGCTAAAACATTACATTAAAACAACATGGTCATATACATATTTACTGGGGATATAAAATTATAAACAACTTAAAGAGGTCCTGACTTCTACCGTCAGTAATAACATTTTAGGGTTATGATATATTTTGCATGGTTCTGGTTTATATCTTTATTTCTGTTCCTCTAAAAGCGTCCGTCTCCTTCTTCCCTTTTTTCCCTTGCAGCCGTGAGAAACTCAGCTGAGTTTTTCAGAGCTGCTATGTCATTTGAAGTAGGCAGATCAACTAAGTTCATGGAAATATGTACCCTTCAGATTTGGCCTGTTTTTTTACAAAGCTGGCTTGTTTCAACTAACCACAGTTAAGACTGTGGATTTGGGCCTAATGCAAAATGCTAATTAATCTGAAGTAGAAGAGGGTGAAGCCTGAGGCTTGCTGTGCTATTACAACATTAAACAATGTTTTACCATTTACAGAGGCAAACAATTTTCATACTGTTTCCTAGCTATGTTCATGCCCGTGAATTTACCAGGAACTGAATCTGACTTGAGGGAGACTTCTCTCACTTATTGCAAAAATGTACCTATTAGGCCAGGGGTGTCAAACTCAATTTCATTGAGGGCCGCATCAGCATTGCGGTTGCCCTCAGGGGGCCGGGTGGGTATGGCCTGGGTGGGCGTGGCCTACTGGGTGGGCGTGGCTAGAGTGCCTATGGCCTACTGGGTGGGCGTGGCCAGCTCTACATCATTGGCATCAAGGGTGCCTATGGGGGCCTGGGCAGGAGTGGGACAGATCTGGGGGTCTCTGGCAGAAGGAGGGTCTCTGGGCCAGGGCCAAGGCAGCGGGGGCCGTTCCCTCACTGTTTCCAGGATGGCTTCGCAGGCCACATGAAACCACTTCGCAGGCCGGATCTGGCCCCTGGGCCTTGTGTTTGACATGTCTGTATTAGGCCTATCTTCATTTGGTCCCATATAATTCCAGTACAATTTCAGAAGTTTGATTAAAATAACTCATACAATGAACAATTACCGGTACATATACAAATCAAAACCACTGTGGGATCATATTATCATATTAAGCAAAGCAAAATATTTCTTCATATACTGGTAGGGCACAGTGAAATACAGAAGTTACTTCTGTATGATGTAACGGTGGCTATCAACTCTTTAAAATGTTAGGCCAGGGGTGTCAAACTGCCAGCCCGTGGGCCAGATACGTCATGGTGAAACCACACCCACTCCATTGCCGGCAATGGAAAAAAAGTTGCAATACGTCACGACACATCACATGACATGGCGCGTTTGACACCCCTGTGTTAAGACAAATTTATGGTCATCTAGTATAAGAGTTACATACTGCCTACACAATCAGAGCCTGTTTGTGAGATTCCTTTAAGCATCTTAAAGAAAAGAGAAGAAGCATTCCCACCATTTGTGTGGGAAACTATGAATATATTGGCACATCCATCAACATTTAAATTTGCTCAAGATCCTGCAAATTAACAGATAGCATTGAATATATCTCATCAAAATTAATCCACTGGATGAATTTTCCAAAATGAGGCACCTTCTTGATATTGTATAATTGTTAGAAAGAAAGAAAGAGCTTTTCAACCACTTTGCAACTGGAGATAACTGGCAATGTTTCCAGGTACAAATTAATATTGTAAATAATGTCAACATACTTTTAGATCTAATTAACAAATACTTCTTGAAGAAAAATTGGTCAACCTGGCAACAAGTATTAAGCATAGATAAAAGATAGGCCACGGTATATATTAACCTCAATAAAAATAGGTACAAGAATGAAAAATGGTTTAGAAATTATTTTCTCCATTGGTAGCAATAAGTAAGACAAAGTAGTAAATAGAGCTAAACCTGAGATGGGAAATGGGAAAATCTCCAATCAGCTACTAACTCAAGATAAAAATAACACAAAACATATAAGGCACATGACAGTAAACACATAGAACAAATGGAATACCAAGTTTTAATTTAAAAGGATGCAGAACATCTGTTGGTTAAGCTGGCCACCTCATTCAGCATAAATTGCAGGCCATAGATGAACTATGCATATAATTGCTACTATGTTAGAGAGCATATAAAACATTAAGTACATCAAGTAAAACATTAACTAAGAAGTATTTATGTGGGATATCTTTCTACTGTTTGCAATCCACAAAACTTGTTACTTCAGATTAAGTTAATTCCATTAAGATTGAATTATTTCTGAAAAGGGAAAATGTCACTGAACAAGTAGGGCAAATAATTAGCACCGTGTGTGTGTGTGTGTGTGTGTGTGTGTGTGTGTGTGTATATATATATATATATATATATATATATATATATATATATATATATATATATATATATATATATATATATATATATATTGTTTTAAAGAGCTATACATGTTTGCAGAGAACATGTACCAATCTGCTCAGATACTATGCTTATCTTCATATGCAGGAAAATCTTCAACGCACAAATACATATGTAAGTTGGTGATAGCTCATATCACCCCTTTGTAGATTTTTAAAATACAAGCATCCCTAAAAGTAAAGAATGAATTGGATACATCCAAATTATTCTATGTGGTGTCAGTAGTAAAAACACATTAATTTGGATCCAAACTCTGTTATGGTAAATCAACAGATAACATTTTTCAATCCTTGCATCATTTTCTTGTACAAATCATGTTACTTATATTGATTTGGACTATTTATATAGCCTAAGTGCTAAATCTAAGTCTAAGTGCTATTATATACACACAGAGATATGACATATGTCTGCACCATATGTAATGCTCTAGCATACCTTGCATAAACGGTGTAACAGACTCTTTTTCACAGCAGTCACTTGAGCATGACATAGTAGGACCCACACAGGTGTCAGTAATGACAGATTCCTTAAGGTTGATGGGAGCCAGGTGCCTGCTGTTGCTCAGGTGTAAGGGGAAGTCGCACTAAACATTTGCCACTATGGAAGCTGTTTTCTCTGCCTTTTCCTGCTTTTGAATACTGCATGCAAATCTCCTGTGTTTTCTGACTGTATTCTAATAAGGAGATTTTTGAGACATAATTACATATGCTCATTATACCTATTGCTACAACAACGTATCTAATGGTAGCCTAAGATTTTTGCACAGTACTGTGTGTGTGTGTGTGTATGCATCATTGTCAGGCTCGCAGAATGTGAGTTTGACAAAACGTTTGCACTCCCCACACACACACACACACACACACACACACAGAGCATATTGCACCATGGCTGTCTGCCTGTGGCTGCTGAGGGCTACGAAGCCTCCAGGGCAGCGCCGGGAGAGGCTGCCGCGGGAAGCGGCCCTTTCAGCACCCTGGACAGGGCCTCGGCCAGGGTGCTGAAGGGAGGCGGGCGGGGGGAGCCTCCCCAGGCGGGTCGCTCCCTTCACCCTCCGCGCTGGCCTCGCCAAATCGCCCCGCCGCCCAACGCCAAGGGGAGTGGGCGATGCTTAAGCGCAGGAAAAACGGAGGCGACTTTCAAATTGGGGCGGCTGCAGAGCTTCACCCACCCACCCACCCACACGTACACACACACACCCGTGAAGCAGAAGCCGCTTCCATTTTAGCTCGGGTAAACGCCGCGTGGAGGCCGGGGCGGGAGCGAAGCCCTTTCTGGAAAGCGTCTCTAGAAACCGACGCTTTCCAGCACCGGCAGGGGATGAACACCCCAGGAAAAGGCGGCACGTGCGGCCGGCCGATCCCGGAGCGATCCTTTGCTCCATCCCTCGCAGCTGGACCCCCGCTCGCTTCGCCCCCACCCCCCCCCGCCCGCCCCAAGATTTGCCCCCCCTTCACCCCCCCCCCGCCGGGCGTGCCTTGTCAAGGGAGGCGCCTCCGGGCCGGCGGTCTTTCCTGCGGGCAGCCCCCGCTGCGCCCTTGACATGACGGCGGCGATCTGCCTCCGTTCCTCCGGGCTCAGGCGGCTCAGGTCCTCCGCCAGGCCCGCCGGGTCTCCCGCAGCAGCCCCGGCCGCACCTTCGGGCAGCCCGGCCAGACTCTCGCCGCCCTCCAGGCTGGCTTCGTTGCCCATGGCGGAGAGGGGGCCGCCGCGGGCGGGCAGGGGCGGAAGGGGCCCTTTCCGGCCGGGCGCTCAGTCCTCAGCGAGGGGGGCTCTCCATGGCCGGGCGGCCGGGCGCCTCCCGTGGCTGCGGCTGCGGCGCTGGCGGAGAAAGAGGGAGAGGGGGAGAAACGTCCCAGAGTTCCCCCGCTGCGGCCGCAGAGCGCATGCGCCTGCACCAGAGGTGGGGGGGGCTGTTCCGCTGCTCCCGCCTTTACGTTGGCCCGCGCAGCCCCGCGCGGCGCCTCCTGCCGCCCCGGCCTGGGGAGAGGGTGCCGCGCGACGCCCTCGTCCCGTTTGCCGGCGCGGAGGCCTCGGGGCTTCCGAGAGACGGGCTGGGAGGCGGTCGGGTTCCAGGGATGCCCCTGGCTCGTGTACGCCGTCCGCGGCCTCGTGGCGAGAGAGGGAAGGAGACGGGCGAGGAAGGGTCTTCTGCCGGCGCCGGCCCGGGGGCGTCCAGGGGAAAGTTAGAAGGCGGAGCGATATTGCTTATGATCCAAGACGAATCAATGCGGAAAGACAGCTAAAAGGCGCACAGATGATTTTAAAGATACATAGAAGACACGCACTACCTAATGACAATTTCATGAAATACGTGTAATGGAAGCTGAAAATAAATGCTTGTGTTCGTAAATGGAGAAACGGAAACCGAAGCGCCCCCGCCCCCCGTGCAGCAACTGAAGTTAGGCCGTCGCAGAGTAAAACGGTTGTGTCTCAAAACCTCCCAAGGAAGGGGAGCCCACCGCGCGGTGCCTCTGGTTGCCCCGTTGCCCATCCGGAGTTCCACTAGAATCTGCTTTCCTGTGGCTCAAACCGTTTTTCTGGCTTCTGCACTCTGGAATGGGAGAGAACTTCCCAAGGTTCACCCTCCCCACGGCCTGCTTGCTTGCTGTGGTCATAGGCGGCGTCCTTGGCCTCTGCACAAAGTGGTGAAATGCAGCCTTTTGTATTTATGTTGCGACATAAAGTACATGAGTGGTAATGTTTGCATTGTGATGCTCATTTAATCGTGTTGTATTAATTGTAGCTGCACCTGCCTTTCAGGTGTTTGAAGAATGTTATCCTGCCAACCTCATACCCCCCCCCCCCTTCTCTCAGTTCTTCAGTCTCTTCAATTCTTCAGTCTTTCTTTGCAGGAAGTGGTTTCTGTTCCCCGGAGGTCCAGTTTTTCTGGACGTTCTTTAAAATGTGGCACCCAGAACCAGGCACAGTATTTGAGGTGTGACGAATGCACAGTGGAATGGAGTGATCGCTCCCTGTGTTTAAGGTAGCCTAAAATTGAATTGGCTTTTTTCGCAGCCCCTTCGCATGGCTGATTCATAGGCAGTTTACAGTAAACTCCTCCCCCTCCCCCCACATCCCCACTTGCCTTTTCTACTGACTCACTGTCACTTGGCTCTTCTGCTCCCCCCCCCGATTTTCCGTGTCTGCCTGGTCTCCCTGCTCGGCTGAAAGCAGAGCAGTCCCTGCTCAGTATTTTATAAGAGACAACAACGTGCATGTTCCCCCCCCTCAGTTCGGGAGCACAGTCATCTCTTGAATCCAGCCAGCAAAACTAGGCACAGAGCATGAAATCAGAACACCAATTGAGGATCAAAAGAATCCAGCAGCAAAAGGCAATACCAGAAGCAGTTGGGAGTTAAGTTCTGGAGCAGCAGCCCAGGGGGGAAAAGGCACAGGAACCATTTTCAGTAAAATGGAGGCAAATGTTTTGTGGAACCTGGCACCGAGGTGAGGCTTTGCAATCGGGCGACTTGAAGGTGCCTTGAAGGTGCAGAGGTCGGTCAGCTGGGCTGACTGCAGAAACAACGATGCCCGGTGCCCTTTGAACCCGATTTCAGAGAGTTGTCATTGGGGAACCTTCCGGCACCGTCTTTTAATCCCTTTGGTTCAATATGAGTGGTTCCATCTAAAATGCATTTCCTAAGTGTTGATTTTGCACAGCAGACTGTTTTGGAGAAGAAATAAAAGAAATCCAGCAGAATGGAAATTCTGCACCTAGTTTACATAAATCAGTGCGTGTCACTTCATTTCTTTGCATAGCCTTAGAAAAAATATTTCCTTCTTTGGAATGAGCAGGAATTTTCACGTGGTGCAAAACCACATAATATTATTCTGATTCACTTGCATGCAGCCTTCCAAAATTGAGTTTCAAACCAAATGGCCTGAATTCTGAAGAGTGACTGTTTGGGACTTGTTATATTTGCTACAGGATACAGTATAGCACCCTGGTTAACGAGGGGCTTCACAAGTGTGTTATTTTGAAAATCAGAAACCTAGATAAAAAGTCGCATAGGATGAGTTAAAAACGATGCTGCCCTTTGACTTACTGTGTCAAGTACTTTGCTCAGCACTGAAGGGTACCTGGAGCTGACTTCTGGTTAGATGTAAGTACAATGTGTACATGAATTTATATGAATGTTTCTTACTCTTTATTTGATTACTCTTTTATTCTATGAAAAATTTGTAATATAAATAAACCATGAATTTACGCAAATGTGTCTCTGTGTGTGAAAGGAAGAATGGCACTATGTTGCTTTTGCTTTGGGTTCCACGCATCTAAGACATTTCACCACAAAGGAAGTGGCTCTATTTACACAGTCTACTCAACCCGATGATGCTTCTCCTCACTACTTGATCGAGCAGCAGGTGGATGGGCTAACCCGGTCAAGAGCTGCTGTTCAGGGGAACGCAGAATCCTTTCCCCTTCTGTTTAGGCCCCGGGTTGCAAGCAAGATGTGGGCTGCAGATTCTCCAAAGGGCAGGCAGGCAGCTGGGCAGCCAGCCAGGGCTTGGGGGGGCATGCCTGTGGCTGCCCCAGAGTTCAGCCGTGGGGCCACCTCACCTCTGCTGCTCCTCCATGGTCCCATCTCTGGGTGGCTCTCCCCAAAGGTTGCCAAGTTTAGAGTTAGTTCGATGACAACTGTTCCGGTGCAGTTTGGGTTCAACTGCCCCAGATTTGCCTAGTTGGGAAATAAGGCAAAAATTTATCTTGTTAAGTGTGTTCTGTGATAACGTGACCATTTTTTTATTCTGGGGTTTGATCCTGCAGTTGTGGCTACCATCTCAACATGGATACCTCTGCACTGATTTACTCAGTGCGATAAACATTGATTTATGCAATATAATACATTAACATGAAATTTTAATGTCTTCTTATTTCACATAA
The DNA here is from genome assembly GCF_947247035.1 of Vipera ursinii. Classification (NCBI taxonomy): domain Eukaryota; kingdom Metazoa; phylum Chordata; class Lepidosauria; order Squamata; family Viperidae; genus Vipera; species Vipera ursinii. Next base: position 113,084 of record NC_139515.1, read on the forward strand.
TGTCTTGCCCTCACATTTTGCTAAAAGTGGTATGAAGATGCATTTTAAACTCTCTTTAAAGAATATATTCCCAAGGCTGGATGTCATCTAGATCAGGTCATCTGGTGAGCCTTAAAATAACTTGGAGAGAGAGAAAGATCTAAACTCAGAACCAAAATCAAAGCATATGTTCAAGGCAGGAAACCTTCACACACACACACACACACACACACACACACACACACACCTGACACACACCAGGGAGAAGGATGAACTAAAGTCTTCTTTTGATCCCTTTGTAGCATCCTTCAAAACAAAGTAGAGAGAATATCCTTTCTTGGGGGTTTTCCACAAGGGAAGCTTCAAGGGTGTCGGACTCTGTGATTTGAAAGTCTGGAAAATCAGAATTCTACGGTATATAGAAAGCCTTTGTGAATTAATTGCTAAGGTTTTCCACTTTGCTTGCTTGTGCTAAAAAAAAATTAAGAGCACAGAAGCAACAGTTAGGCTCATTGCTATCCTAGTCTGGACACAGGCCGGACAATGGTCAGAGGTTATGCAAGGCACATCTGGAGGGGGTTGAGGCACCGTCCTTATCTTTGGAACACAAGGGCAATTTTACCTAGCAGTAAGCCAGGTAAGAGAGCCAGTTACGTGTGGTGGTCCCACCTGAGGCACAAAGTCAACTGGGCGACGTTGGGCCAGTCGCTCTCTCTCACCCCTAGAAGGAGGCAAGGGCAATTCACTTCCGGAAAGCCTTGCCAAGAAAACGTCAGGTAGTCCAATCCAGACGGTCAACAGGAGTCAGCACTGACTCGCAGGCACACAAAAAAACTTTGGGTTTCTTTTAGCTAAGACTTTCACTTTTAAGGTTTTGTTTCATTTGCTCAAAGGGTAATATTCTTAGTTTTAGATTAGGAAGACATTTTAATAATTTCTCATTTTGGTTTATTGTTCATATTATACTTTTATCATTATTAATCATTGCGTATTGAATGGATTTCATATTGTTCGGAAGCTCTTAATTGATACAATACGCAGCAGATGCCTAATGTTATTTTGAAATGTTTGCTTACTCTTTTCTTATAACGCTTTTGTACCTCTTTTAGTTTTTGTTCCTTTTCATTTTTCTTCTTCTGTTTCTAAATAGCTGTTAAAATGTAAAATTATATAAATAAAATGAATTAATATTATAAACAGAGGAAAACCTCTGAAAAACCTCTGCTTTAACTTCATTCTGGAAGGTTCTCCCTGTGGTGGCTTATGTGAAATTGAGGCCATTCCCCCCCCCCCCCGGCACACAAAAGTCTCCTTTCCCCGCTTTGTGAGCTGCATCCGTTGCCTGCGTGTCTCCGGGTGCGATTCAAAGTTGCCCGTTTTAAGGCCCTTCACGTCTCGGGACCGGGTCATCTGCCAGGGGCTTCTGCTGCCTGTCCGGTTTGGTCCAGCAGATTAAGCACAGTAGGGCTGCCGTTATTAGCCATGGAAGGCCGGCTGGCTTTGACTAGGAGACAGCCTGGAAGGAGAGGGTGGCCCTGACTCCGCCTGGCCTTTCACGAGGCTTGGGAGACGTGCCTTATGGGCCCTTTTGGGCCAGGGACCTTGTGGTGGTGAAGAGCCCACTTTGCTGGCTAATCTATTGACCGCTCTGATGACATTTTTTTTCTCAGCTGCCACACGACGATAGTAATTGAATACAGTAATTCTGTACTATATTCTGTTTTTAATTGTTTTATGATTGTTTGCCACCCAGAGTCACTTGTTTGAGCTGGATGGCTATATAAATTGAAAATATACATAATATGGAGGACATCTCAACCCAAATAAGCTTATTCACGCGGACTATTAGCTAGACAAAAGTGTATTGAAATTACGATGACATAAATTCAGTCTGTCTTTCTTCAGTTTAAAGGAATCAGTGGTGAAACGTTTTATATTTTATCACTGAGACAGACTCACTGGTCGCTGTGAATCGCAATGTAACATTTAAGGATAGTTAGGATGGTGAGAAAGCTCCTTCCACGTAATTAGGCCTTTTTCTTTATCCGATCCTTTTAACAAGATCGCTGCTTTCTACGTACTGTCTTCAGTTCTGTTTATTAAGCAAAAGTACTTGCAAAGGAGCCAATAACTTGATCTTCTCCAGTTAAATCATTTTTCACACCTGTACAACATATGCTACCATGATGCCCTTCTTACTCCATGATGTAGGTATTATTGTTTGAAAAGTATATCCTATTTTCACTCACAGTCTTAAGGGAGATAGATTGTTCGGTCCTGACTTGTGTTTTGCTTAAATCTCTGTAGCCTCAATCTGGGTTAAGGCTTAGCATGCTCTGTAAATGCAGCCAATGTTATTTAATAAACCCTGATTAAATAAATTATAGATTAACACATAAGAATTGTGTCTCAGGAGCAAATACAGTTTGATCACTCCCAGATTAACTGCAAAAGAATAAGCCATTTATCTGGGTCAAGAAATTCATACCAGAATTTTGATTTTATCTAAAAAGCTTAAAGATATTGAAGAAAAAGATATAAATGTAATGTAAAAGGATACTACATTTATTCCAGCTGTCTAAACCATCATTTCACAGTCCGATGCAGCAGAGAGTAAACCCAGTAGCCATAAATCAGTCCACTTAAGATCCTATTTGGTCCTAAAGGCATAAATCAGCTCTCAGAGTTTGGTCTGGCAGTAGCAGCCTTCAATCTGCCTCCGATGCCAAGGCTGAGACAGCAGCCTCTGCTGAATCCAGCCCAGAAACCAAGGGAACCACACAAAGCAGCAAGTGAGGGACTTGCCCCTCCTGAGGACAAGTGGAGCAAAGCAGTGGAGGCCCTGTTGTCACTTAAACAGCTGGAAGCATCAGCACTTGGGCCTGTCTCAGGGCCCCACGGAAATATCCGCGCCCCGTTGCTGATTTGGGCAGAACCTCAGACCAGCTTTCACTAGAGTCCTTTCCTCGCCTGCAGTAATAGGTGGGCAGGAAAAAGCATCGCTGATGAGGCTGAAAAGAAACTAGCAAGGACTGTAGTTTCTCAGATAAAGCGTAAGGATTATTCTCAAACATTAAAAAGTACTAGCTCCACACTGCTCTTATTTTTGATTCCTTTTCCTGTGTTTGTGTGCAAGAGGGTAAATGCATTTGTCCCTTCTGCTGGTTTGCAAACACAAATAACATTTTCCATTTAACTTCTCTATATTGGTATTTATTTGTTAATGTTTTGATTTTTGCAGGGGAGAACCAGAAAGGTTAATCATTTTTAATCCTTTTTCATGCCAGAATTTATTGTCAAGAAGGAAAAACAATCTGAAACAATGTCAGAACTAAGGTTTACATGTAATGGTACTAAATTTTCAGCATCTGCTCTACTAAGAACAGTTTTGTGCCTTTGACCAAAGAAGACAAAGGGAAAGCATCACCTGTTGTTGTTATGGTCCGGGCTGCACATGGAAGCAACACAGCTGAAGCGAAGAGTTAACTCCCTTTCATTGCTCCAACTTTCCCCCCAAAACCTCCCATCGCTAACTGCAAGTCCAGGAGCCAAAGCTCTAAACAAACACACATGGCTGCAATAGTTCCTGGTGACTAGAAGCCCAGAGGAGCAGCCCAGTTCAGGAAGCTTGGAGTCACTGAGTGTCCTCGTCACACGGACGGTTCACTGGGACTGCAGCACAACTCGGAGCAGAAGTGTGTTGCTGCAAAGTCCCAAATGGCAGGGCAGGGCAGGGCAGGGCAGGGCAAGGCAAGATGTTGGTAACAGCAAGTGTGGCTAGAAATATGCAATGCTTGTTCCCAACAAAAGTGTCTCTTTAAATCTTATTCCCCAAGTGAGCCTTGTGAAGAGGGGTGGGCACCCTCCTCCCGAGTAGTCAGGTTGCCTCCTCTCCATTCTCCGTGCTCGAGCGTTGGGTGGGGGAGGCCATTGCTTGTCTTCGGAGCTCCTCTGCTTTACTGCCTGCCCTTCCCTCCCAACTTGCTCGGTTGTCCCGCGTCCTCCCTTCCTCCCTGGCAACTCTTCCGAGGTCTGAGGGACCCCGGACTGCCTGGCCCTCCTCCTCTGGTCATTCCTTCTGGGCCAGAGAGGCAGCACCATCTCCCTCCATTGGCCCCAGCCCCTCCTCCTCCTCCTCCTCCTCCTCCTCCTCCTCCTCAGAGCCAGGCTCTGACTGGGGCCTTTGCAGTGGTTGTTGTTGCTCCCCTCCCCTCCAGAGCTCCTTACTTGGAAATAGAATCCTTTTTTAGTCATAAAACTTAACAAGTTCATTTGAAGTATGCCATATGGAGAACAACTCTGACTAACTCTTCTTTGCTTCACTCTTGCAAGCGCAGCAGATTTTGAGACATGATGGAGCTCTAAAATGCTATGATCTATTTTTAGTTCTCTCTACGGGTAGCTGATACAGAAGGAGATTTAATGCAATATGTCAGCATGGGGGGAGGGAGTGTTTTTAACATAAGAAAGGGGATTCCATGAAATTCTTTTGAATTTTTACCCACTGCAGCTTAATTTCAAATTGAAAACATTAAACCTCTTTGCCGCTTTCTAGTATCTGGCCCAAGACGGCCCATATATTGGCCCATGTAGTAAATATTGGCTATTTCAATAACTCAGAATGGAAGCACGATTTGAACCACAGAGCATCTTTAAATAATCACAACTAATTCATTCAAAGGTTGATGGACTTTTAGAAAAAGAGGGCACCCTGGCAGTGATGGCATCAGGAAGATTAGTTCTAAAAAACTGACTCCTGATAAAGGCAATGTGATAATTCCACTCAGCAGGAACGGCTTGCTCCCTTTTCATTCCTTCTTTTGCGAGTACTTGACACTATGCTATGGGAATTATAGAAGGTAACTATACACCAAGGTTTATGGAATAAATTGATTTAATTGTGTAAAATGACTGTGCTTCTGAGAACAAGATAGTAGCAGTGAACAGCAGAGAACAGTCCTAGCAGCTTTCAACAGACACTCACTGAGTGTTAAAGATACAGAAGCTTGAATTAGAACTGGATGGATCAAACAGGGCAGAACATGATTATATTATTTTACTTCAGATCTTCAGAATTACTTTGTGCATGTTTATGATCCAAATTACACCCAGAAGCCGGGGGGGGCGGCGCAGGGGGAGCTATTCTTCAAAGGGTGGCATCCTTGAGGCGGATAACTGTCCATTCCTTTCACGAGGAAGAGGCCGGCGTTTATGGAGCCCCAGGGGCAGAGAAGATGTTCTCTGAGCTGCGGCTGATGATCACAGAAGCAACATCTGTTCTCTTCCAGAACTTCATTTTATTCAGACAGAAGGAAGGAGGCAGAATATTCATCATCGCTGAGCTATTTCAGGAGCTGCACCTGATTCCTCCCTGCCCGTTTGTCTCAATATCCCCACCGTTTCTACTTAGGTCATCTGTTCAGAGTTTCAGTGAAGCAGCTATAATTGTGAGAACAACAGCTCAGAGTCTTCTGCTTTTCTCTATTTTATTAACATTTCATTTTAAATCGTATTTTATTCTAATTCCATTTTAAATTGTATTTTATCAAATTCCATTTTAAATTGCTTGTATCAAATTTTAATAACAATTTGTGCTGGAAATTTGCACTTTGATATGGCCCAAGGGCTAATCAATAAGGTGGTTGTTGCTTTTCTCTATTTCATCTTAGAAAATCAGTTTCCCCGTTGTGGGGTGAAGCTCAGATTTGTTCACAGAGAGAACTAAGGGAGAGGGATCTTTGCAGCCAAGATCTAAATGATGAGATGCCCCACCCAGCTCACGAGGCGCTTCTCTTATTTTTGGAAGAGAGTTGAAAACTGTCACGAGTAGGTCTGCAGCAGCTGAATTTTATTTCGCCATGAGCCAGGTTAGGGCAGCCCTTTGCCCGAGCTGGGAACCATTTCTCCTGCTTCCTTCCCCTGACCTGCAGCTCCGGCAGCCTCTTTTATGTTAGCGGAAGGCAGCTGCTCCACTCCTCTCCCTCCTCCTCTGCTCTCTGGAGCGGAGCTCTGGCAGCGGCTCAGAAATCCAGTGAGCGACAACACGGAAGAAGATACGTTTGGAGTCCAGGAATAGATTCTGGTCTGAAGCATTCGCAAAAGCATCTGTTTTTTCTGGCTCCCCTTCCTGTGCCTCCCAGGGCCTTTGAAACTCTCCTAAAGGGTTCGTTCTGGAACACCCGCCACCCCTGGAGCTGTAAGGTGCTTTGTGTCAGAGTAGGGAAAAGTGGACATCTCCAAGCGAACTTTGAAGCTGCTAGAAAAAGAATAACTCCTCTAACACCCATCACTTCCGGTCTTGGTCCGCCATGAACTTGGGAGACCCCGTCCATTGTGGATAACCAGACTGCGACAGACCTGGGCAGGCAGACAGAGCCCCACAGGTGTCTGTGGGAACAGTTTATCCGTGCTTGACAGGTGGACAGGTTTAAAGAAACGAGAATCCTCCCTGCGTTCAATATGCCAAAAGGCGAAAGATTGCCTAAAGAACAATTGGGAGATCTGATTGGTATTTCTCTAGCTCTTTTTCCCATAACGAAGTAAACTTTGTATCTTGTTACTAAATATGGTAACTGTTTTTTAGAAAAAAGGTGAAATAATAATTAGGTATATAGAACAATAGACCATCCAAGTGGATTGTGGCCAAATACACAGACCTAAGTTTGCTTGTGAAAGGGAGAAACTTATGCCAACGGATGGATGTATTGACAGTTTGTTAGCATTTTAGACATATTTCCAGTTTTGACATCAAAATACATTAAAAACGCTAACACACTTGCAATTTTACATTTGCTTTCAATTCTAATATTCTTATTTTGTTAAATCTTTCATATACATGGATTTTGTGTACACATTTTGTGTCAGGAATTTGTAGCAAAAATGTGAAAAGCGCACAATCTGACAGTTATGCTGATGGCATGTATTAATTGCACAAATGGTAATGGGATGCTTCATTAAAAAGTAAAACAAATATTACACTTGTAAATACATAGCTTGGGTCCTAAGATCCTAGTAATTTTAAAATCTTTATTTTGATAAAGATTTCTGATGCAGGAATTAATTGCCTTCTTTGTATTACAGGAACCTTCCTTCTAAGCCATGCTTCAGTCTAAGTGGGACATCTCAGAATTTCTGTTCAAGATGCCCAAGTTTTTTTTCCATTGCACTTTCTTTTCCATTGAAAAGAAAAACAGAAAAACATCAAGAAATGAAATGTTTTCCTAAATCTGCAGAAATATACTGCTGAGATCTTTTTAAACAAAACTAGCTGGCGTGGCATTTTTTTTTCAGGGTTTAGCCTCTAGCTTTGCTATTAATCCTTGAATAATAATCCTTAATCCACTTGATATTTTAAGAAAAAGAAGAAGGTAATGCTCTCTGCACTGGTGCCTTCTGCCCGGTGCCACGGCTCAGAGCGTGGTCACTTAGTTAAAGGCTGAAGTGGGTTTTGCTTTTTTTTTTTAAAATGCACAATTAAATGCAGTTTTATAAATAGGCTTGCTCGGTCTTTTCAGCAGGAGAGCCATGCAACAGGCTCCATCCTCGGGGTGGGGGGTGGGGGGGGATAAGGGCAGGTCAGATGTGCCAGCAGCAGGCGGCTCTCCAGATTCAAAGCTGGGCCTTGGGCCATTTTGGAGCAATGCCCAAAAGTTACCCCTAGGATGGCACAGCGAGGCAAAACCGCACAAGTTAAATGCAAGGGGTCACCAATGGGAAGGGAAGGGGAGGATCGGGTCTACCTGACCTGAAATGGTATTTTTGGTTTGGATAAAAGAATAGGGGTTGTTGAGAAATACAGCAAAATACTTTTAGAGCTAGAAGAACATGATCTTAGATTTCAGTGCCATAAGCCCCTGTGTTACCGTAGACTCAAAGTTAATGCAGGCTTCAAAAATCATCCTGTTAGTCGTGACATACTGAGATTATGGAGTAGCTACCAACCCAGGCTGTGCTCGGAAACACCTTTACGGTTCTCAGCACAGGAAGCATTTTATAGTGAAGATGTAACAGGCAAACATAAATGATTAACATGTTGTTAAGTGCTAGAATTTTTTCAAGGGGAATATAAAATAGAATTAAGACAACATTTGATGACACGGAACATAGTTGTTAATGGTTTTATTGCAGCCATGGAAAGCCTTAAAGTAGATAAAGAACTAATGGCATTGAACAGTGTAAGACAAAATTCAAAATGGAATTATATAGAGACAATGAATTGCTAAAATGTATAAATTTTCATTGAAATTTGAAACAAAAGAAGAACAGGTCAAAGAATGTATGATAAAGTGAGCTAAAAACTTTGGTTATACTATACAGATGGAACAATGGGAAAATATGTTGTTAAAAGAAGGGAAATTTACATTATGTTACAGTCTTAAAGGGAATTTTTATAAAATGGTTTCACCATTGGTATATATAACATGAGAAAATTATCTAGAATGTATGAAGTTACTTAACACTTATGCTGGAAATGGGATGTGGATGTGTAAAAAAGCTAAAAAATTTGGGCTCAAATACATAGAAGTGGAGTCTCTTCTCCACTTGGACTGCAAGGCAATCAAACCGGTCAGTCCTAGAGGGGATCAACCCTGACTGCTCTTTAGAAGGCCAGATCCTGAAGCTAAAATACTTTGGCCACCTAATGAGAAGGAAGGACTCACTGGAGAAGAGCCTCATGCTGGGAAAGGTGGAAGGCAAGAGAAGAAGGGGACGACAGAGAATGAGGTGGCTGGATGGAGTCCCTGAAGCAGGAGGCGTGGGCTTAAATGGACTCCAGAAGATGGTGGAGGACAGGAAGGCCTGGAGGAACATTGTCCATGGGGTCACGATGGATCACACACAACTTTGCAACTAACAACAACAACACATACAAGTGATTCAGACGATTTTAAAGATTAATATTCAATTAAATATTAATATTAATATTAATATTAAACTTTACCTCTTATAATGGATGGATGAACAGAGATATGGAACACTGTTTTTATGTATAAAAACCTATTTTTTACTCAGGAGATATTATTTCAGTCAACTACCTTTACAGAAATTGCTTAGTTACCTAATCATGTCGGGATCTGCTTCCCTCCTCAGTGGAATTATTTCCGCCTTGCTGTTTTTCCACACATTACTTTCGTTCACCTCCTTTGGAGGGGCTGCTTGAAGGGGCCTGATTTGATTTGATTTGATTAAATTTATATGCCGCCCTTCTCCCTGAGGACTCAGGGCGGCTCACAACCATAAAAATTAAAAAACATAAAGTAAAATTTTTTTAAAAAGAATTAAACAATAGATGCAATAAATACAAGACAATTTAACCCAGTAAAAAGCCTAATTAAAAACTGTAGTCAGTCCAGACTCGCTTGTTGGAACCACCAGGTCTTCAGGTCACGGCGGAAGGACCGAAGATTAGGGGCCATCCGCAGCTCCGGAGGCAGTTCATTCCAGAGGGTCTGTGCGCCCACAGAGAAGGCTCTCCCCCTGGGGGTAGCCAGCTGGCCGACGGCACCCTGAGGAGGCCGACTCTGTGGGAACGAACCGGGCGATGGGAGGTTGACAATGGCAGCAGGTGGTCTCGCAAGTACCACGGGCCTAAGCCATGTAGGGCTTTAAAAGTTACTACCAGAACCTTGAATCGCACCTGGAGGGCAACCGAAAGCCAATGCAGCTCGCGCAGGAGTGGTGTAACATGGCAGTACCGAGATACTCCCATAAGCACCCGCGTGGCTGCATTTTGCACCAGCTGAAGCCTCCAGGTGCTCTTCAAGGGCAGCCCCATATAAAGAGCATTGCAGTAATCCAGGCGAGAAGTGACGAGGGCGTGGGTAACCGTGCATAGGTCATCTCGGTCCAAAAAGGGGCGCAACTGGCGCACTAGGCAAACCTGTGTGAAGGCTCCCCTGGTCACGGCCGTTAGATGATCTTCCAAATTAAGCTGTGAATCCAGGAGGACACCCAAGTTGCGAGCCCTTTCTGAGGGGGGCAATACTTCCCCCCCATCAAAAGAGATGTAACTTGTTGGACAATGCGAGATGCCGGTATCCACAGCCTCTCGGTCTTGGAGGGGTTAAGCCTGAGCCTGTTCCTTCCCATCCAGACCTGCACTGCCTCCAGGCACCAGGACATCACGTCTAGGGCATCACTGGGTTGGCTCGGGGTGGAGATGAACAACTGGGTATCATCCGCATATTGGTGATACCTCACCTCAAAGCCATGGATGATCTCACCCAGCGGCTTCATATAGATTTAAACAGGAGGGGGGAGAGAACCAACCCCTGAGGCACCCCACAAGTGAGGGGCCTCGGGGTAGATCTCTGTCCCCCTGCCAATACAAACTGCGAGCGGCCCGAGAGGTAGGAGGAGAACCACTGTAAAACAGTGCCTCCCACTCCCAACCCGGCTGGTGGCCCCCAGGGGGATGGCCTTCTCTGTGGGCGCCCCTGCTTTATGGAATCAGCTGCCGGTTGAGCTCCGGATGGCACCTGACCTTCACTCCTTCCGACGCGGCCTGAAGACCTACCGATTTGAACAAGCCGGCCTGGCCTGATGGGGGATGTGCTGGGGTTTTTATTGTGGATTTTTATATTATTCTACTGTTTTTAGCTTGGGCTCTTATTTAATTCTTTTTTAATTTTTGTATTCTGTATTTTTATATGTGCCCTGTTCACCGCCCTGAGTCCTTCGGGAGAAGGGCAGTATACAAATATAATAATAATAATAATAATAATAATAATAATAATAATAATAATAATAATAATAATAATAATAATAATAATAATAATAACCCCTTGAGCCGTCGTAGCAGAATACCATGGTCGATGGTATCAAAAGTTGCTGAGAGGTCAAGTAGGACCAGGACAGAGGAACAGCCTCTGTCCCGGGCCCGCCAGAGATCATCCACCAGTGTGCCATTTCCGTGCTGTATCCGGGTCTGAAACCGGACTGGTATGGGTCCATATAGTCCGCTTCATCCAGCAATTGCCTGGGAGAAGAAGACAAGCGTGGGGTGGTGGAGAAGTCCCAGCATAACCATATCCTGTCCTGTTTCTGTGGCAGAGCCTTGGACTTTTCCCCACCAGTTGTGGACGTGAGTAGAAAGAGATGGCAGCCAGAGGAGAAACCAACCGGTTTGCTTGCAACATCTGGCACAGATCTCGGCAACGCCACTGGCAGACATCACAAAGGAAGGATCGATGGATCACAACATGGACAGCAAATTTTATCTCCAGGGTTGTGTTTTTTTGTGCCCACTCAAGGATAGGGCGGATAGTTTGAGAGATTGTGGGAAAAGGAATACAAAAGAGAACAGACATAAGTATTTAAGGTAACAGATGTTAATGATTGTAAATATCTAATGCTTTGCCTACAATTTATATTCAAAGGATTAAGAACAAGACACGTATAGCCTTAGTTAAAGAAACAGGATTTTTCTCTTTCAACTAAACCGACTTTCTACATGAAAGTGAAAGCCATACCTTCAGGGAAATACTTCTTCAGTCAAACTGATTTCCACTCTGTATTAAAAGAAGTGCTAAATTTCTATATATTGGTTTTTATTAGAGTTAGGTTACCAAGTATCAAATATTAGATCAAGATCAAAATACCGGTATGTAGAGTATGTTTCAGCATCTGAGAGAGAGCTGAGGACTACAAATCCCTTAGGTTGGACTGAGGTTTGTTTAAGTACAGCTGGACTGATCACCTCTCCATCCCTTTGAAAATGCAACTAATTTAGTGAGCTAACATGCCCCATAATCTGGTTGTAATACACACAGATAAGGAAGAGGCTCACCCAGTGTTGGGTGGTGGCACCGTGGGAACCTAAGAGGCTGTTACTCTCTCACAAGGCGGACGTGGGCTTGCTCCATGGTTCAGACACCAGGTTGGCCAGCCCGTGTCTGAGACCTGAGGGCTGCCATGGGGCAGGGTGAGCTCTCCTCCAATGCTCCAGGTCCTGCCGGGGACATGAAAGAGGCCCCCCACTGGTGCCCCCCCAGGCAACAGTCACTGGCCAACCCTTTCAAGTGCAATGCGATGTGATTACGGGTTGCTTTTCTCCATTTGTCAGTTTCATAATTTGGCATCTACTCATTCAGTCTGCAGGTCTGATGTAGTTGTTGACACTGTACATCTTTCCCTGTGTTCCTTGCCTGACCAATTCCCTTTCTAGCAGCAGTGCAAAAGCTCTTCCAGGTTGTCTCTGGAGAGCCCACAGTGCTGCCGCGATTGCCAGGGGCTGCAAGCAAACCTGCAGGCTGAGCCTAGAACAGCCAAGCACCAGCCCTGCTAAGCCCTATTTATAAAGTCTCAACTGTTCACAACATGCTCTTCTGAATATTTTGCATAGCTCTGAAAATAGCTTCAAATGCAAATCTAAACTGACTGCTCCACTTTGATCCAGGCTAGGACTAGCCCTGAATGCTGAGACTTTAGCTGTAGGACAGAAGAATAGCAAGATGTGGTTATTCGCAGGTAAGAAATCCCCTGGGAATATTTAAAGCTTGCTACAACTGGAATCAGAGACGACACGCAAGGTGCCATTTAAATATTCGTCCTTACTGCTGAATAAAATGCAAAGTTTTATTTGGAAAGGTTTTCCATATTATCTCATCAAGAAATGGTTCACATATAGATTCTCCCTATTAGATAAAAGCCAAGTTGACATATACTTAATCGGATGCCTGGAGCAATGATTTAGTTAGCATCGCGTGGAGGAAGATAGATATGAGCCATTTCATCTCCTGCTTCAGACAATAGTTTCTCCACCTAGTTGCAGCTACAACCATTCTCTAGAGGAGCCCTAATGCAATGGACCGAGTGCACATGTTGAAACACCCGCATGAATGGATATCACCACATATCCGGATGGAAGAATTGCGCCCTGCAGCCCAGCATTTCCATAAAAGCCCAGCAGATGTTTCCAAGCAGCTGGAACAAAGGGACGGTCCCAGCCACATTGTCCCTCCTGTCCAGTTCCAGCCCTGAACAGTGTCTCATCAATCAGCACTTTCGTCCTTAGGTCACCCATGTGAAGGGGCTACATTATCCTTGGTCTCTCTTCCTAAAATGGAGGAGAATGATGTTCAGTAAAATTACTCACATAATGCATGATTTATCTTATGAGCAATGTTTTCACTTTTTCTTCCCAATATGTTCCCAAGAACAGTTGTATGTCTCCTTTGATGATCTGAAAGGGATAACCTAGAGAGGGATTTCAATTTAAAGAGTTATTAATGGGGCATCAAACACTGCTTCCTATGTTATAGAAAGAGAAAGATCCAAAGATTATATATTCAGAAACACAGAAATACTGATTTTCACCACATATGCATAAAGAGAGAGGACTGGGATAATTCATGACGTTGTGTCTGTTATTTGGCAAAGAGAGACGTTCAGATCCATCCGGCTGTCTAGATTTTTTCCAGCTTAGATCTGGAAGACGTATAATGTAGGTATATACAGTAAATGTGACTAAATAATGACTATGGATTCATAATGCTTATGATACTGAATTACTATTAAATACTGTAGCTATTTGTTTTTTATTCATCATAAATGAATCTGTGGTTGCATTTCTATTCATCCACTGGCAAATTGGAGCCTTGGTGGAGCAGTGGGCTAATGCCTCCTTAAGTAACACCAGCTGCCTGCAATTAGTGCAGGTTCGAGTCCCACCAGGCTCAAGGTTGACTCAGCCTTCCATCCTTCCCAGGTAGGTAAAATGAGGACCCAGATTGTTGGGGGCAATTAAGCTGACTTTGTAATAATGCCGCTTGGGGTGTGTGTGTGTGAAAGCCCTAATAAGCAGGCATATACACAGAATGAAGGCTACTGCTAAGCTTGTAAGCCGCCCTGAGTCTTCGGAGAAGGGCGGGATATAAATGGAATTTTAAAAAAAATTGCTTTCCTTTTCCTCTCTCTCTCTTTCAAAAAAGAGAGAGAGAAACAAGTATATATAGTTATGAACAAGTCAGCTAAAACTGAGAAACCCATTTTCATGGTCACCAACAATTTGTCACTGGATTCCATTCCCCAACACTTTTGAAGCCTCAAATAACACAGCAATTTGCACTAAAGTAAATCGAGAAGGATGACAGGAATTGCAAAGAACCTGCTAGGTGCCAAATGAAAAAAAACCCTCTCTTTTGATAACTCTTATCTGAACAGTGCAGCTTTCTAACACATCTCTGACTTTATGAGCCTTGAGACTCAGGGGCAGAAATATCTCTGCCTTCATTACTGAAGGTATAAATAAATGAGGAATGAATTTATTATATGAAAAGGAAGCTAGTTCTCTAGGCTTCAAGGAAACCTCCCCCCTCCACAGAGAGGGAAGGAGAGAGGGAAGGAGGGAGGGGGGGAGATGATATTTTTTATTAGCTATAATAAAAAAATAATCACTTGATCAACTATGCTGAAATGCAATCATTTCAAAATGCTAATGCTAACTCACATAGTCAAATTAGAAAGGATTGCAAATGTATTTCTGGTTTTGAAGTATGCACATCGTTGCTGCCGCACATCATTTTTATTTGCAAAACCATGATGCTTTCCCAGCTCTGAAGGGACTTTGGAGACCATCTAATCCATCCTGCTGCCCACAGCCGCCTCCCGCCACAGCCCCAACAGGTGGCAGAATTCAGGATTTGCTGTGGAAGTCTCGGTTCTAATTTACCAATACAATTTTTAAAAAAACAATGTCCAGCCAAAATCGAATTCCTTTTCACCTTGTCCTATGTTGTGGAACAACTTTAGACAAATGAATTTTGTCACCTGAAGAGAATTCAGAGTATGCAACAATTCTGAATAACACTATTCCATATTGTACAACATGACAGCCATTCAAGTGTTTGAATACTTAAGTCACATTTTTCTGCAGTTCTCTTCTCTTTCCTAAGCTAAATCCATCCAGTATTTCTTTCTCACATGTTTGTCCTTCCAAGCTTAGTTCCTTTCCTCTGGACAAAGTCTTCTTCTCCATCAGTGTTTTTTCCTAGAATGCATTGCCCAAGAACGGGTGCAATAGTCTGAGTTCAGATAAACTCAGAATTTAATAAAATCCATCATATGTAGAAAAAAAGAGCACCTTTCACATTTTTCTTTTCCAGTAATTTATTTATTTATTTATTTATTTATTTATTTATTTATTTATTTATTTATTTATTTATTTATTTATTTATTTTTATATACCGCCCTATTCCCGAAGGACTCAGGGCGGTTTACAGGGCAAAATTTAAAAAACAATATAAAACTTGAAATAGAAATAGAATTAAAATGAATTAAATTAATTAATAGCCCAACAAATTAAAACAAAGTTTAAAAACTTAAAACCCCTCAGTCCAGGCCAGATAGATCAAAGAACCAGGTTTTCAGGTCCCGGCAAAACAAACGAAGGTCGGGGGCGGTCCGGAGTTCCACAGGCAGATCATTCCATAGGGCAGGCGCGCCCACAGAGAACGCCCTCCCTCTGGGGATCACCAAACAAAAATAATTTGGAATTTTGATACATACGATGTGCTTTAGAGAAATATTTATCTCTTAACATAGATGAAACTTCTTAATCTAACTGGGATTTAAGCTTGTACACTTAATATTGTACATATGAAGCACATCCTTGTGAAAAGGGCTACCCACAGTCATCACGAATCACTGGTAAATTGGGCTCTAGGCTCGATTATGAAGTCACCCCCACCAAAAAAAAAGAAAGAAAGTAAGTAAGAAAGAAAAAGGATTTGTCCATGAATAGGATTTGAGCTTGATCTGAAGAAGACATTACATTTTAATTTCCAGTATAGTTTAAGTCTGGAAAGAATTAGTGGATTCTCTCTTTATGGTTTTGGAGTTGGGTATCATCAGTATGCTGATGATACCCAGCTTTTCCTTTCGACCCCAAACCACCCCAGTGATGCCCTCAACGTGATGTCCCGTTGCCTGGAGGCGGTTCGGGTCTGGATGGGGAGGAACAGACTTCAACTCAACCCCGACAAGACTGAGTGGCTTTGCATACCTTCATCCCGGGTTTATTCGGACATTCCACCTCTTGCTATGGGGGGTGAACTATTACCCCCCGTAGATAGGGCTCGCAACTTGGGAGTCCTCCTAGATTCACGGCTCACCTTGGAAGACCACATAGGAGCTGTGACTAGGGGGGCTTTTGCCCAGGTTCGCCTGGTGCGCCAGTTGTGGCCCTATCTAAGCTGGGATGATTTATGCACGGTCACTCACACGCTCGTGACCTCTCGACTAGACTACTGCAACGCTCTCTACATGGGGCTGCCCTTGAGGACCACCCGGAAGCTCCAACTGGTACAGAATGCAGCCGCGAGAGTTGTGTTGGGAGTCTCCCGATACTCCCATGTTATACCTTTGCTCCGTGAGCTGCATTGGTTGCCAGTTGCCTTCCAGGTGAGATTCAAGGTACTAGTAATGGTGTTCAAAGCCCTACATGGCATGGGTCCGGAGTACCTTAGGGAACACCTGCTGCCGGCATCGACTTCCCTCCGCCCTGTGCGTTCCCACAGAGAGGGCCTCCTCAGGGTGCCTCCGGTCAGAGAATGTCGACTGGTGGCCCCCAGGGGGAGATCCTTCTCTGTGGGCGCCCCGGAGCTATGGAATCTGCTACCGGTTGAGCTCCGGACGGCGCACGATCTTCGCTCCTTTCGCCGCGAGCTAAAAACATACTTTTTTGAAAAAGCTGGCCTGGCCTGATGAGGGGATTGGGGGGTTTGTTATTGTTATTTTATTGGGTTTTTTAAGATGTATTTTAGTATATGGGCATTTATTTAATCTTGTTTTAACTTTTGTAATCCTGTATTTTTATTCTTGCCCTGTTCACCGCCCTGAGTCCTTCGGGAGAAGGGCGGTATAGAAATATTATTAAATTAAAATTAAATTAAATCATCAGACTCAAAAGATCCATGCATGAATTAAGGGGAGAGGGCTTCCTATGACATTTTGGTATACGAGAATGCTCCCCTTCCTCCTCCAGATACAACATGACACAATTGTTTGCTACATGTGAGCTTTTGAAGTGGAGGCTCAGACTCGCCATCTTCTTACGATATCTGGTTGGTTTTAGGCAGGAACAATTGCCCAGGGTTTTCTGAAATTAGGTTTATCGTTTACATTAGAGGCAGAATTGGTCCAGCTCCTCCATGAAGATGACCCTGTGGGATTGGAAGCTCCTGGAACCATCCGAAGAAAGGCCCGGGTCTCCTCAGTCAGTGGCATATGGCCCATGGGGTGGCCGAATAGCAGACCACCCCTTTTGGTATGTAATCTCTAAGGGCGGCTATGTTTCGAGGTGGGGGTGAACGAGGGTGTGATCCCCACGACCTGCAGCCCAGAACCAGGCTCCCTTCAGCCTGGCACGGGCCAGTTGCTAAAAGAGCTAAAATAGCTCTTCAGTTACAGAAGGAGCTGATTTGCTCAGCCTCCCAGATTCTATATTTAGGTCAGCTACCAATGCTACCGTTGTGAGACTTTTTTTTCTTCCATAATTAATTAATTGCAATCACCGTTTCCTTCCTGCTCATGCTCCCAAAACGAATTACCACCTCTTTCTGACCTAGAAGCATTTCCAGTTACAAAAAAGGTAAAATGATTTACAGTAAACCTTGCTATTTGGAACGAAAAGCAAAGAAAAGCTACTGTACTTTTCATTTGTATTTTTTTATAATTGGAAAAATATGAATGTTTAATCACATGGTGGTTGTAGCATTCTTTCTCTCTGTCTGTCTCTGCATGCCTGGGAGTGGAATTCTTAACCCTAAGCGCTGAGCAGTGAAGCAGTTTTTATAACAGAAAGGAGATTTATTCATTTGAAACATATTAAAGACATTAGCGTCTGGCTAATTGCGTTCCCCTTGGAGGAGAGTCTAACACCTTGTGTACTCCTCACTGGAGGCCTAGAACAAAGTGACCTCAAATTAGCCATCACACAACGAGGGCAGGCAGAGTCCTTAAGCATCATGACTGTCTTGTTCTCTTGTGCCACAGAAGAGCGCGCTCTGGATCTCCAGCGTCAGATGCCACAATGCATATCTTTGCCATCTTGCCATTTTAGTTTAAACTTCAGAAAGCAGGGATCTAAGCCAGGTGAAATTCAAGGTGCTGGTTATTACCTATAAAGCCCTACATGGCCTGGGTCCGGGGTATTTGAGGGAACACCTGCTGCCGGCATCAAACACCCTTCGCCCAGTGCGCTCCCACAGGGAGGGTCTGCTCAGGGTTCCGCCGGTGAGAGATTGCCGGCGGGTGACACCCAGGGATAGGGCCTTCTCAGTGGGAGCGCCTGCCCTCTGGAACCAGCTGCCGGTGGAGCTGAGAACTGCCCCCGACCTCCGATCATTCCGCCGGGGCCTGAAGACCTGGCTCTTTGAGCTCTCAGGCCCAGGCTGAGGAGAAATTATTAATTGGGGTTTTTTAATGTGTACAGGGTCAATTTAATATTTTTAATTGGTTTTTAACTTTTGTATGTTGGATTTTTTTAATTCCCTGTAAACCGCCCTGAGTCCTCAGGGAAAGGGCGGTATATAAATGTAACTAACTAACTAAATAAATAAAGCCATTACAGAGAAGGCAATGCGAGATGATGCACCTTTGCAGAACAATCTCAGCATCAGAAAGAGGAAAGTCGGGGTTGGTTATCAGAAGGCGGATACTGAAGTCCTGAAGGAGGAAAAGAGGAAGAAAGTGTTAGAACAGTTAACAGTTGATGCTGTAAGAAATGCCAGGCTAGCGTGCAGGTGCTGAAAAATAATTCATGGCCGGAACCATGGCCCAACGTAGTGATGCTTGTTTAATTAAGGTTTTTCATATAATCACTTAGTAAGATAAATGCACATATGACTGAAGGCTTAAATAAACCAGATTATTTCAGTTCAGGAATGTGTGATATTACAGAATTCAGGTAGAAAGTATAAGGTGCAATACTAGCAATAGTGCCTGATTGTTACAACACAGATCTGAGAAATTGGCAACGTTTTCCAAGAAAAAAACAGTGCAACTCTCTTGGCTTTCTTTGTAATGCCATTCTATTCTGGTTCTGCATTACACTTTTATTAAAATACCTGTTTCAGTAGATACTAGTTTGAAACCAAGTTTATAAATGCAAGTGCTTTCTTAAAATAATGTATTTTAAATTTGTAATGTGATGATTCCATCAACTAAAAGATGCTGCATTGCTACATTTAAAGTGATACGAAATTATTTACACATAAGAAGGTTCTGATGATAGTATTTCAGAATTCCCAGGTAATGAGAGATGTAAAGAACATACATGTTTGTCATTTTGTGCAATTTATTTTATCATAACACTTGAAAAAAAGTGTGTTTCAGAAAACTAAGCCTCACTCTGTAGTTCTGTGGAGCTGGATGGCCACAAGCGAAGAAAGTACAACAGGAGTGAAAAATTAAAGCTGTACCTAGAGGAAAAAACTGCCACAATATACAAGAGATCTGGATACCGGGACAATAAACTATTTCTATGACTTTCAGTAGGGAAGTCATGTTAACTGTCAAATAATAATATACTTTCCTTTTCATTCCCGGTTCTTACGTTACCCGCAGGGCTTTTTTTGTCATAGAACGCTCAGAATGGAGTTCTGGCACCTTTTTTGGATGGAAGCTTGTAGGGCAGGCAAGGCGGGTTATATGACGTGTGTGAGTTCTGGCACCTTTTTTTAACAAAAAAAGCACTGGTTACTCATGAACATTTTCAGTTCAACTGAATAAATGGGGACTGGTCCCATTTACACTGAGAAATCAATGTTTGATTATCTTTAGAGGGGCAGAGATGGACGAGCACGGCCACTTGTCCATGTGGCCAGGAACTATGGGTCAAATGATATCTTGGGGTTTCTGTGAAATTAAAGTGAGTCAGTACCTATATATCCATTTTCTTGAGCCCTTTGGAGGAAAACAGGACACAAAAATTACCTAAATTGTGCCATCTATAAATATATTTACAACTGGTCAAATCCCACTGCAGCTGGTGGACTCTGTAGCGGAGACATTCCATTTTTTAATGCCAGATTTCTGATCAGCCATAGTCTGACCAGTGTCTCCTAAGCCACTTCTGCTCCCAGAATTCTATGCTGGCTGGGAAATTCTGGGAACTGAAGTCTACTTACTTTAAAGTGGCAGAGGTTAAAAAATACTGTCCTTGACCTCCAGATCTGATCATATTCTACACAGTATGCCCAAAATGTGCCTGTCCCAACAGGGCTGGTGATTTCAGGGAAACGGAGGATTTCGGAGATGTCTATAATATTTGCAATGCCAAAAAAGCTCTCTTTTAGTCTTTTTAAAGGAATGTTGATTTTTTTTATTGTGGAATGTTTTAAATAGTTGTTTTATGGTTGTTCTTTATTGTATGCTGCCAAGAGTCACATTTGTTAGATAGGCAGCTACGTAAATGTGAAGCAAATAAAGTTTAGCATTGGTTCATTTTTGAATTACTGTACATTTACTTAAAGCTACTAGACTAGAATTCAGGTTGATCACTAGAGGGCAGCAAAAAACCAGGGATTCTTATACCTCTTTGCTATCCTCTATGGTCATCTGATTTTTGAAGTCCACCTGTGGCGGTCCCACAATTATCCTGACTTTCCCCATTCCTGGCTACCTGCAACAGAATTAACTGACATAAATATACTGAAGCAGCTCTCCAAAGTGGCCAGAAATTAAAGTGGACTATTGGCTCTGATATTAAAGACCTGTAGCTTTCTCAGTAGGTTGACTTTGTATTAAAAATTACTCATGATTTACTTAAAACATAATTTAATCAATGAAGCCCCATTTTCTTGATTTGGAATGTACAGTGACCCATAATAAACAATATGGGATTTCATCCCAGAGCATTTTAATCTAAAATACAGGTAGTTTTTGACTTAACAATCACAACTGAGGCCAAAATTCCCATTGCTAAGCAAGACAGCTGTTAAGTGATTTTTTCCCATTTTATGACCATTTTGCCACAGTTGTTAAGTGCATTACTGCAGTTGTTAAGTTACTAATATGGTTGTTAAGTGAATCTGACTTCCTTATTGACTTCGCTTGTCAGAAGGTTGCAAAAGGGGATCACATGACCCCCTAGGACAGGGGTGTCAAACTCAATTTCATTGAGGGCCGCATCAGCATTGCGGTTGCCCTCAGGGGGCCGGGTGGGTGTGGCCAGGGTGGGCGTGGCTAGAGTGTGTATGGCCTACTGGGTGGGCGTGGCCAGCTCTACATTGTTCTCATCAAGGGTGCCTATGGGGGCCTGGGCAGGAGTGGGACAGGTCTGAGGGTCTCTGGGCCAGGGCCAAGGCAGCGGGGGCCGTTCCCTCACTGTTTCCAGGATGGCTTCGCGGGCCACATGAAACCACTTCGTGGGCTGGATCTGGCCCCCCGGGCCTTGTGTTTGACATGTCTGCCCTAGGACGTTGCAATTGTCATAAATACACCCAAATTTTCATCACGTGACCATGAGGCTGCTCCAATGGTCATAAGTATGAAAAACAGTCATTAGCCACTTTTTCCAGTGCCGTTGTAATTTTGTATAGTCACTAAATGAATGGTTGTAAGCTGAAGGCTGTCTGCGTAGTTGGACTGTGCCTTGCTCACGAACTCCCCTGTGGACTGAGGGGGCTGATAAGATTACATTTCTTTTCCAAAACAGAACAAAAGAAAAGAAAAGAAAAAAGAAAAAAACCCAAAGCCCTCCTAGGCCATATCCCAAAGAGGCATCTTTGCAGAAAACCTTATTTTATATTTATTCCAAACGCTTAGGATGGCACGTCTAACAAATTGGTTGTTGAAATCAACATTTACTTTGACCTTATCATAGCATAAATTGGTGTGCCATCCAAATCTTAATTCCTGTCCCTCCAGCTCAAATCTTACTTGGAGAGCCACCTGCATCAAAGTACAATTTGAAATCTGGTAAATCCAAACCTCCTCTTTTGTTAGGATCTTGCAATAAATTACAGTGAATCTAATTCTTGGTTTTTCCCCTCGCCCTATAAACTTAGAAATTTCCTTCTGACATTGTTTAAATGGAGTATCAGTTACAAATATTGAAAGAGTCTGAATCAGAAAACAGCATTTTTGGTAAAAACATTCATCTTAATTACAGAGATTTCAGAGATTAACCCAATAAAGATAGTTGTAATTTATCTCATCTCAATCAGTCTATTTAATATCATTCCAAAGAGGCACAAAGTTATTTTGAAACAGTTTAGAACTTGTATTTGTCAATGTCATCCCCAGGTATTTCCACTTTCTCTCCTCCTTAAAACCTGAGTTTTTTTGTTAACCTTTCATACTGCCGAGAGGTCATATTCTTAGCATATTTTGAGAGGGGGGGGAGGAGAGAGACCGCTACCAACCAGGCAGGCCTCTTCAGAGGACGGAGGTCCATCCTGGAGAAGGGAAGAAGGCCAGTTCCAGGTCCCCTCCCTCTTCCCAAGCGATTCTGCAACCAATTCCTCAGAGGGCTGCTTTGTATCTAAGAATATCTTCTGCTAATTCAAGGCAGAAAGTTGGCCAGTCTACAAACTCATATGCAGAACAGGAAACCCAAACAGAAACTGGTCATTGCAAATGTAGGAACATTATCTTTTTTAAAAAAAAATGTTTATTGAGAGTAGCTGAGAGGGACTGCTACTATTTTGTTTATCTACAATTTTTTATCATATGAATGAGCTTTGTTTCAAACAGTAAATAGATATTTTAAAAACTAGATTGATAGTGCAGAAATCAATTGTATCATCTTTACCCAAAATCTCTTCCAATTTCAACAAGGTATAATTCTCACTAAACTTTTTTTTAGTAAGCCAATGAATAAAGAAACACCCATTTATAGAAACTTCTCCCGTCAGTAAGGTTACTCTAGCTCTATGCGATGCCATCAGGAGAGTAAAAGAATGGAAATGGAAACGGGCTGCTCGCATAGCAAGAAGAACTGAGGGCAGGGGGACCAAGGGGGTCATAGAACAGATCCCACTTGATCAAAAGGGTCCACGAAAGAGACCTAGAGTAAGATGGATCAACATCATCAGCAAGTGCGGCGGGCCCAAATGGCCAAAGGAAGCTCAGGACCCTCTTGGTGGGAAACATGAGATAGTAGAGGCCTTCATCCTGCAGTGGATGGGTCATAGCTAGGATGGTGATGGTGATGATGATGATGATGATAGTTTTATTATTGCAATGAGAAACAATCCCCAAATTCAGCAAATTATATTCTCAAGGCAATTCTTTCTGGAATTAAACAGTTTGACCATGTCATTGTATATCTGCACTTATGCCAATCAAAATCTAAGTAACAGGCAAAATGATTCAACAGATGTGCATGCCATAAACAACAGTTCTCCATTTCCCTCTGCATATTTCTAACCCAAAGTGCCAAAAAAGTGCAGGCTTTTGCCTGCATATCTTAATTAGCTGATTGTTGCCAGGTCTTTCAACCCACTTCCTGACCAATAAAACTTATGATGACTAAAGCTGTAATTCTAATATGTTCCCTGCAATCTGCACAGTATTTGCAGCAGAACTTTCAAAGCTTTTCTAACGGGTACCATATGGTTTGCACAATTCTCAGCTGTCTTGAGATCAAAATTCTTTCGCAATAGATGAAAAGCCTCCAGCTCTCTGGCACTTACATTAATTGGCCTTTGTCAATGCGTGTGGTACATTTTAAACCCCTTGGGTCAACGCTGGATTTCCCCCGAGCATCCTCGCCCTCCATGGAATTCCAGAGAAGCTGCGAGCATACTGTGCATTTTCCTCAATCCACTGGAAATATTAGTTCCTTTACCTTGATCCAGGTCAGTGTTTCTCAGCCTTGTCAACTTTAAGATGTGTGGATTTCAACTTCCAGAATTCCCCAGCCAGCTGTGCTGCAACATCAAGCTGAAGTTCCACCACCTCCAGCGTTTTTAGTCTTTCTAACCCAGTGAAAGGCCATCATTCCCCTTGGAACCTCTGAACTCTAAGGGACCACGTAGACCACAGGTGGCGTCAACATGACTTTGGAAAATTATTATGGGTGCCTTAACCTCCATATAGTCTAACTAGGAAGTCGAGGAGAGAAGGAGGAAATCATGGATTTGCAGATATTGCTAAACTTAAGGATGACCTATGGTGAAGGATGCTGAGACTTAAATACACTTATATCTAGGGAACCCACCTGATAGATGATATGAATGTCACTAATTTAGACAGAGGTTGTTTTTCTTTTTAATTGTTGGCTGGTTAGTCTAAAGCTTTTTTCAGTTGATCACAATATGGCCAGGACTGAGTACGTGATAATTTTAGGAAAATATGGGTGGGGGAGAGGAATTCAAATGTGCCACTATTTAATATTCTCCCTGCCAATTCTCAACAGCAGTGGGCAACTTTTTTAAAAAAACCTTCTAAACCAGTAGAGTAGAGTAGAGTAGAGTAGAGTAGAGTAGAGTAGAGCAGGGTAGAGTAGAGAATAGAGAAAATAATAGAAAATAGGTTAGACTAGCTTTATTGTTCAAGTATGACTAAACAATACAAGGAATTTATCTCTGGTACTGAAGCTCTCATGTACATGCAAAACAACAGAATAATATACCAATAAGAGGGGGTAGTAGAGGAGATACTATAGCCATACAACATGGATGAATATACCTAGAAATAAAACAGTGCTGTGTGGATTAAGGTGTTCAGGAGAAAGAGGGCATGAGGGAAATAACTGCCTCTGTGTCTTCTTGTTTTGGTATCCAATAGCTGCTCCCCAAGGGGAGGAGTTGGAACAATTTATGTCCAGGATGTGAGGGGTTTGTAGTTATTTTCTCAGCCCTCCTTCTGATCTGTACAATATACAGGTCTTCTATGGAAGACAGATTGATAGCAATTGTTTTTTTTTTTCTGCAGTAATCCTAACAGTCAAACACACGCCCTCTTGGCTTTCCATTAGGACAAAAAGGGTAATGTTTAGCTCGTTCTGATAACACTGAGGAAACCAAATGTAACCTTTAGTTGGACATGTTGAATAACGATAACCAGTTCCTGAGAACCTTAGTAACACATAGTTTTGGAATGGTGCATGTCTGACTAATTATTGTGGCACAATGATGGTCTTGTTGTTTATCTGCTAGACTTGTGTGATTATCTTTTGAAAATAAGAACCAAATGTTGTCTCTGGAAATGATACCCAGGATCAGAATGGAGGGTTCTCCACCCGCTTCTTGGGGAAACAATTGTAAAAGATGTCCTTTAAATTGCTTCAGAATGGAGCAAGCCTTAATCTCCTTACTAATCTTTGGAGGGATGCGGGAGACAGACCACTTAAGACTTTGAATATAAAGTCCTTCCCCCATGCTTAGCCAAAGGAGAAGGGACCATGTTGAAATTCAGGCATTTCTAAGAAAATGCTCTCCTTGTTCTTTTGTACATTTTGCACTTTTTGGCCCATAAAATGCACGGGAAGTGAGCCACCCTTTCTTTCATCAGCCCACATTCCATCAGGAGCATTTTTATCACTTTGCGGACCAAAGATGATGCAACCTCTCTAGTCAGTTGAAAACAAAACTCCCTCCACATTGAACTTCCAATGAAATTTCTATCTGGATTTGGAAATACAGATGTGAAATTTTGATGGAAAAAGCGATATTTGAGGGAACCACTCTCCCCAGGTACACCTACCCATCCCATCAGATCTGGCAGGACAGGTATGTTATGGGTTCCACCTGCTAAGGAAAATCATCTGATGGGACCCCGGAAGAGATCTTTTTCTGCCATGGTGACTGCCCGCCCTTAGATTGGGTCCTGCCATATCTTGTCCTCCCTCCAGAGCTAAAATCTGAGCCAGCCCACCAAACCCTGGACTGACACGGTCTCCTCTGCTTATCAGCTTATCCACTGCTGGTATTCATGCTTCCCTGAAGAGCACCAATCGCTCTCTCTCTCTCTCTCCAGGGTCCACCCGCGGCTGCAGCTGTCCTCACAAGTGGATAGATGCCAGCTCAGAAGAGGTGCCCATGGGGAAGGGCTAAAAAAAATTGTTGAGATGGTGACCACAACAAAGAAATGTGTGTAGAAACAGGACAGATTTTGATGACAGGTTTAATTTTTTTCAGTTAACTATTTGCTACACTTTTCCCATGTTCTTCTGAAAGGAAAATAGGCATACAGGTAGTCCTTGACTTACGACCACAATGGAGCCTAAAATTTCTGTTAAGTAAGACCTTTGTCACATGAGTTTTGCCCCATTTTATGACTTTTTTTGCCACAACTGTTAAGTGAATCACTGCAGTTGAAAAGTTGTTAAGTGAATCTGGATTCCCCATTGACTTTGCTTGTAAGGAGGACACAAAAGTGATCACATGACCTTGGGACACAGCAATGGTCATAAATATAAACCAGTGGCCAAACATCCGAATTGTGATCATGTGGTTATGGGGATGCTGCAAAGGTCGTAACTGTGAAAAACGGTCAGAAATCACTTTTTTCAGTGCTGTTGTAACTTTGAACAGTCACTAAATGAATTGTTGTAAGTCGAGGACTTCCTGTATTGTATGTGTCTGCCTGCGTCGAATGGTATCATTTTAGAATACTCAAGAGTCCTGGACTTACAATTGTTCATTTCATGACAATTCAAAGTTAAGATGGCTTTGAAAAAAGTGATTTACAGCCTGTTCTTGCGCTTGTGACTGTTGCACCATCCTTCCGGTCACGTGACTACAATTCAGGCACTTGGCAGCCTATTTGCATATATGACTAATTGCAGCGTTCTGCAGTCATACGATCATAATATATGACCTTCTCACCTAGTTTCTAACAAAAAATGTCCATTAGAGAAGCTAGATTCACTTAATAATCACATGATTTTCTTAATGACCAGATGATTTACTTAATGAACATGAGGATTCACTTTATGAGCTCTGTAAAAATGATCATGAAATTGGCTCTGGTTACTTGATGACTCACCTTATAATTGCACCAAGTTACGATGGAAATTCTGGTCCCAACTGTAGATGTATAGCAAGGACGACCTATTAGCATTTGTCCGTCTGTCACAAAGCCAATTTCGTGCTTCTTTAAGAAGCTGCTGTTATGTATAATTTGCAGGCACCTACATTTTAAATGATTAATGTACTTTTACCATACACCAGACCAGTCCTTATTTAGGTGGCTCTTTTTCCATTGAGCAAAAATTTTGCAATTGATTCATAGACGGCTAAAAAATGCAGTGGGGGGGGTCTAGGTAGGACAACTCACCACGGGACAAAAGTTACGCTAATAATAGAAGAAATAGTGGAATAGAGTCATTAAAGAAAGGCTGCCAAAGGAGAGACAAAATAAAATGCGAATGACAAAAATTGAAATATTTTTAAAATTATTTTAAATAATTAAATTGGATTGTTGAATTGTTCTGCAGTGATTTGTCCCTTGGCGAGTTGGCCGTGGCGAGTTGGCTGTGGCATATTGGCCACGACGAGTTGTCCCTTTCCGCAGTGAGAATACCCTATCAGTTGGAAGGAGTGGAAGGAAAGCTCTTAAGGGGAGGGTTTGAATCTACTTCTTGGATTCTTTAGAGTTTCATTCCTGGTTTTATAAGAGAGGCTTTGCGCAATTTTATGGAGTGGAGTAGAAATGTGTTCAGACCCTCAGCATCTGTCTCCAAGTCAAGCCATGCACTTTGGGTTTTCCTATAACGTGCTAATATATCTCTATCCCCTCTGACGTTAAATGGACAGATACATAAGAGGAGGGGGAAAGGCTGTGGGAGTCATCAGCCCTTGAAAAAGAGAAAGTCCTCTCTGGAGGAGGCTTGCTAAGTCTCCAGAGTCTGAGGCTGCCATAGATGCAGGCAAACATGAGGATGCAGCAGGGAAGAGGCAAAGGTCCAGGGAGGGAGGCAGGCATCAAAAAAGACAAGATAGTGACTGTGATTACAAAACACATGTTTAAAAAATAGACTTTATTTGAAAAATTACAGCCATCTGATTTCTTTTAACTCTGCCTCCAGGAAGAACCTGGCCATACCTGGATTTCAGGAATGGATTTGGTTGAACGTGGGAATGGCCTGACCTCTCCTAGAAATCAGCCAAGGAAGACTTAAGTCTTGGCACCATCTGCACTACTGTTACTGTTTCTACCATTAATAATAGTTCAGTGCATGATATACTGCACAACATGCTTTTTAAAAGCTAGTTCATAAGCTACATAAAATGCAAAAGGTTATAATACCAAATGATGAAAATGTAGTGAAGGACTTTCCATTAACTTATCCTCCTGGCTGAAAGTTTATTTTTATTTTTTCCTTCTGGACTTGTGCAACGTTACCTTGTAAATAGTGGGATAGACACAGCAGTTACACCCTGGAAAACAGCTGTTTATAAGATGTGCCCTCAGTAGTAAAGGAATATTTGTTTTTCTTTTTGGATTAAAAACAAGCAGCCAGACCTGTATTATTTTTTGTTTTCATCACAAATGTGGCACGAAACAGGTAAACTCCTAACATTTGAGCACAGGTGGGGGTGGGCTAGATGACCTACAAGGTCCCTTCCAACTCTGTTATTCTATTCTGTCTCACAGTCTGACCAACCGCCACAATCGTTGGCTTCATTCCTGCAGGTTCTCCACGGCAAGGAGGCCCATTTTTGTAAAGTCTCGCCTTCAGCCTTTCCTACCGTTCACTGCTCTCCCAAGGTGGCCCCCCCAGGAGCTGACCGGAGCACATGTCCCCGAGGCCACACAGATGCCAACTTTGGGCCAGGTGATCTGAGGACGCAAGATTTATTTTATTTTATTTTTATTTTAATCCCATTTATATCCCGCCCTTCTCCGAAGACTCAGGGCGGCTTACAAGCTTAGCAGTAGCCTTCATTCTATGTATATGCCTGCTTGTTAGGGCTTTCACACACACACACCCCAAGCGGCGTTATTACAAAGTCAGCTTATTGCCCCCAACAATCTGGGTCCTCATTTTACCTACCTCGGAAGGATGGAAGGCTGAGTCAACCTTGAGCCTGGTGGGATGCGAACCTGCACTAATGGCAGGCAGCTGGTGTTACTTAAGGAGGCATCAGCCCACGGCTCCACCAAGGCTCCAGGTCCAGCAACATGTGGCAAACTAGGAAGAGGTGAGCAAAGGAGGTCGTCTCCTTGAAAGAAAGAAACATGTTCAACGGATTGACGAAGCTCACCTCTCGGGCATCAGAGATGGACAAAAAATGATCAGATTTCCTAGCCGTGACTCTGTCGGATTGCCTGGATCCTTGGGCAAGAAACGGACCATCTTTGGATCTTCCTGAAATTGCAATTTGTCACTTGAGCTCTTTTGATAAGCTCTTCTGCTTGTTTTCCACACACATTGTTTTCTGCAATGTGCTTTGTGTTGCTTTGGTGAGAGATTTACAACTGCAATAAATACCTTGTTATCAGTAGTTGGCTAGGGGTGTGACTAGCCGCCCAAAGAACAACTACATCTGTCTTGGAACTTTTGCAAACTATCCAAACTTCTCCTTCCCGCTGCCTTCTTTTCTTTTTTGTGTTCCTATTATTAATCTTTAACGTTAAGGGTTTATGGCTAGAGGCACAGGAAGAAGATGTTTACGGAAGAACGGTGATAGGAGGAGTCCAACAGCTATAGAAATAGAATGAAAAGTAAAGGTAATACACAGATACCAAGGTTCAATGCCTTTGACTGGGTAGGGTAAAGAGGCTTCTAACAGGACCTGCAGTTGAGCAAAACTTGGCTCCATTCCTGGAAATGTTAGTGGAGAAGTCAGCAAGTTAAAAGCAAATAATCTGAGTTTTGGAGCAGCCTGAATAGTAAATAAGCAGTGGGGAGAGGAGCTCTGTGCGCCAAGCAAAACAGAAATAAAACATGGTTTGCTGATTGGATTGCTGAGCTGAATCAGATGTCCAAACGTTTTGCATTAAAGCCGTTTAAAAAGTTTCTTTCAATATGTACGAGACAAAAAAAAAGTCAAGGAAACAATCGGTCCACTAATGGGAGAAGATGGCAAGGAAGTAACCAGTAGCAGGGGAGAAGCAGAACTGTTTTTAATTCATTCTCTGCATCTGTCTTCGTGCAAAAGGAAAAAAAAACAGTCCAACTTACCAAAAGCCGCACCACAGGAGACAGAATAGGAATGCAGGTCACAACAGGCAAGAAATTGGAAGAGAATGCCTATTCACTCCAAATGACTTCATTGCCAGGACCATCCTGGAGTGGTTGCAATCTACAAAAAAAGAAAGAAAGAAAGAAAGAAAGAAAGAAAAGAAAGAAAGAAAGAAAAAGAAAGAAAAAAGTGGATTCCGGAAACTACCCACCAATCAGCCTGACATAAATACCTCGGAAGGGCCGGGAAAAGATAACCAAGCAGTGCATTTGGGCTAGACAAGTTGTCAGGGGTTGATTCTGAACATCTTGTTCAATGGAAGCTGCAATAGGCCTAGTAAAGCCTTTTTGGAAACACACACACACACACACACACACACACACACACAGATATCTTACCTGCAAGTGAAGTCATTGGAGTTTAGCTAACTTCTTGATGATTTTACGCTCGCCTTGTTTGCAATTCCATACTGAAGTACTAAACTAAGATAGGAATGGAGAAATTGCCACTTGCACATTTCTGCCCCCTTAAGGCCTATTAATCCCGGGGAGGGAACTTTACTAGCATGAAACCTCCTGCCTGGGACTGAGGTGCTTTAGGTTTGGAAGAGGAGTTGACCCAGGAGATGGAATGCACCCTCCGGCTGTGGCCAAGCAGCGCAAACCCGGATGATTCCTGAAGTGACATCTGACCTCTCTTATCTCCTCCTTATTGAAGGAGCGGAAGAGGGAGATGGAAGGACTTTAGCCATGATCCTCAGCTTGAACCACGATGGAGCGGTGTCTTGTTTAAGATAAAACCAGATCTGAATGTGCTTTCATTGGGACAAAAAGTGACTCACTTTTCTTCTGTTACTACTGGCAGTTTGTGTTAGATGTTGCTCCTTTCCAAAGATTAAACCATTAACCACCCCAGTTGCAACATGGATACTCTCCCCTTTAATTTTTTTTTTCTCTTTGTCTGGTTTATTTTTCTGGGGTTTCTTGCGCGTGAAGAATGGTATTGAAATTTAGGCATTTTTCCATTCTGTTCGAAAGAGGAAAGCCGCGGCAACCCCTGCCTTGTTTCCTAAAGTTTCTAAGTCAAAAGAGGGGGAGTGGGTGGTTTTTGGTTAAGGGGGGGGGAAGAGAGAAGGACCACCCCTGGATTCAGCATACCACTCAGGAAAGGGCCGGCCTCCAGACGGCGTTGAGTCTTATGCAAGCGGGATAAATTGGGAGGGAGGGGGCGTTGGACGAACTCTTTCCCCAATTACTTTTAGCGGCGGGGGTGGTGTTGGGGGGCGGCGGTCGGGAATCCTTTTACAGGCTCCCTTCTCAACCGGTCCAGGGCGGTTCGGACCCCTGTGAAACCAGGGATTACAACCACGAATTCAAGAAGAGGAGGAGGAAGCGCCGCCGGCAGCGCGAGAGAGCAGGGGAGAGGAGCTTTCAGCGGGGGACGCTTTTCTGGCTTCCACGGCCTCTCTTCGACCCCCCCGCCCCGCCCCAGGCATGGACCCTTCGCGCTGCCGGCAGCCCTGGGGCCCGCTGCTCCTCGCCCTCCTCCTGCTGCTGCCCTCCGGCCGGGCACAAGGTACGCTTCGGGCAGAGCCGCCGCGCTGCAACGAGCCGCGGGCTTTCGGGGAGGCGGGGAGGCAGGGCTGGGTGCGCAGAAGCCGGGCGGGGACCCACTTCGCAATCGGGAACTCGCGCGAGCGGGACCTCCGAGCAGCGGCATCCTCGGGGCCGCCCGGCCGAGAGGCCGCCCCGCCCCGTCGGGCTCGCAAAACGCCGCGCCGCCGCCGGAGGGCAGCAGAGCCAGGCGTGAGTCCCTCCTGCCGCCCTCTAGCGGACGAGCGGATCCCCGCAGGCCTGGACCGCTGGGGGAAATGGGCAGGCTTCGGGGGACGAGATCCCTTCTCCGTCCCCGCCCCGCAGAGTTGGTTTAGTCTGCTAGCCTTGTGGCGGCTTGAAGCGAAGCCAGGGGATCCGGTCGGGTGCAGTTTTCAAGTGCTTTTGGCACTGATATTACCGAGATTCCCCCCCCCCAACTGACGGCCTATTTTGCAAATCCTCGTTTTGCAGCCGCAAGAAGGGGCCTGGGAACGGGGAGGGCGGCTTGTGCAGAGGGCGCCGGGCTGGGGACGGCCTTGCTCTGACTTGCGAGGTGAAGCATGGATCTGTTCCTTTGTTCTGAAAACGGGGGTCTTTCTCTCCACGATCCAGAAGTTGAGATCTGTGTACAAACTGGAAAACGCCCAAGCGTGATCTGGCTTGAGGGAGGTATAGAGGAACTTTCCTCCATCGCAGAGTGACCTCAGTCAGTGTTCAGACTAGGGCCAAGAATCTGGGTAGTTACAAAGCCGCCGTCTTTGAATTTTATCGCGATCTTCTGAGATTGGGACTAATGGCCTCAAGAACATTTGTAGGACTTAGTGTTTCTCTGAACAGCGTTTCTCAATCTTGGCAACTTTTAAGACGAGTGGGTTTCAACTCCAGGAATTCATCTTGCACCATCGCGGATCTTAAAATTGCCAAGGTTGAGAAACGCTGGTTTAGAATTCTGTTGCCAGCCTCTTCCATTTTCATCAATCTCATTTACTAAGAATGTGTAGTGTTGTGGAAATAACAATGATGTGGAAAGAAAACGCAACCCAGAATTTATAGCCAGTTGTGGCATTTTGAAAAACCAGTAGAACAAGGACATTTCTTTGGCTTCCATTCTTTAAACTCATTGTAATTCATGCCCCCGTAACCACACTAGCGTACAATGTTTTAGTATAAATTTTGAAAACCTGATATCTGCCACGATTAAGGTGTTTTCCCCCCCTTTTTTGGTCATGCCAAAGGGCAACAAACTTGTGACGGCAAAACGGCAATGTTAGACATACCGGTAGGTACATCTTTAATTTACATCTAGGCCAGATGTACATAGAGAAGTGAGCAGCCAACTCTTGCTTAGTCCCTCTTGAGGCCTAGCCAACCAGTGGCTTGCTTTGCATTGGGTGATCTGCAAACTTCATTAATGTCTCATCCAGTTCAGTGACTAGCCCTCCATTCAGGGAGCCTTCTTCAGCTGCCATAATTCACCCAGTTGTAAGTCTACCTAACAGCCAACATTTCAACAGGAGACCACCATGAGATTCTGTGTTGAATGAAATCTTTTTTGGGGGGTTCCAGCTTCTGTGGCATTCACCTGAGCTACTCAGCTAGTAACTCTATCCAAGCAAGAATCAGTGTTTTTCAACCTTGGCAACTTTAAGATATGTGGACTTCAACTTCAGTTTGGCCTAGTGGTTAAGGCACCAGAATAGAAAGCAAGAGGCCATGAGTTCAAGTCCTGGCTTAGCCATGAAAGTCAGCTGGGTGACTTTGGGACAGTCACTCAGTCTCAGCCCAACTCGCCTCACAGAGTTGTTGTGGGGAAATAGGAGGAAGGTATGTTGGGTATATTCACTGCCTTGAGTTATTTGCAAATAATAAAGGCAGTTTACAAATAAATGAAAAAAAAAATTCCAGTTGCTTCTGGGAGTTGATTCCACCCATCTTAAAGTTGTCAAAATAGAGAAACATTGGTAAGGAGATGAGTTGGTCTGCTGCAATTTGTTTATAGTAAACCGGTTCTGGCTCCTATTAATTGTAGAAAGTCTATCCAAGTCCTTGCGAGCACACTCTTGCAATCTGTTCCTGCCCAGTGTGTAATTAACCGATCAGTCTGTTATTTCTATGGTCCTCCTTAGGCTAATTCTGTCTGTGAAACTCTAAAGCCTCTGAAATATGAATTTGTTTATTATAATTTTAAATAAATAAAGGCATTGTTGTGGCATCAGATTGGTGTCAGCTTTTAGTAACTTCTAATATGGGTTATTGTGGGAATAATATCACATAACCCTAGTTATGGATATTTGACAGATTTATATTTTCTGAAATTGATGTATTGAGCAGGGATTGGGCTAGGGCATCTGCTTCCAGTTCGATGAATAGTCACTCCCTGCTTGCAAACTCTGACACTAGAATAGTTGGGGCACTTCAAAAACAACAGCTTCCCTGTCCATAAGAATGAGCAGCTGTCAACTATTAGATAAGGCAGGCAAAATGTTCCTCTTGATACTGACTGCATGTTTTCCATGGCAGCTGGAGAAACCAGTGGGACAGAAAGTTAATGTCAGCCCACGTCATAAGTCACTTTTTCAGTACCATTGTAACTTCAAACAGTTGCTAAACGAATGGTTGCAAGTTGAATACTTCTATGTATCTATCACTCAGAGGTGTGCAAGAAAGTACCAATTCATACTATTGAAGTTATAAAATTGTGATTGAAATTGTCAGTACCGAATATACTGTAGTAAAAGGGCAACAATAACTCTGTTTGAGTATATTTATATGCACAGACACATACACCTACTCACAAGCAATGTGCATAGATATTTGCTAGATTATCTTGTAAATTTATTATTTGCATTCCGATGAACAAATCCAAATTTCAGAAAACTCTAGTGAATAGGAAAGGGAGGTAGTGTAATAATTGTAGGAGAAGGAGAAGCAGATCACAGTGGGGTAGATCTAGAGAGGAATCAGCCTAGAATCTGTACACAGCCACAAATGGTCTAAGTCCCTTGAATTCCATTGGCCCTTATCTAATGCCAATTTAGTGCTGACTATTAGTTGGCTAGATTCTTGTGCAAAGGCATGAGCAATAAATCACCTTCATTGGAACTTCATGTGTGGTCCTGATTCTTGAAGCCTGACCAAAAAACAGAAACTCAGCTGCATTGGGGTCAATTCTACCCCCAGATTTCTGTGAGTCCAGAGCGTGCTTGTGTTTAAACAGGAGTTTTGTCTACTGTAGCTCTGCATGATTCCTCTTCTCTCCTGGTCTTTTCAATTGCCTTCCACTGGCATTGAATGACTTTTCTGTAACTCTGCGTGGGGTCTGGGTGAATTTGCCCATTCACCAACATTGCAGTTCTCCCTTTGAAAGGAGGGTGTGTCTCTGCATGTGCTCCTATTCCAGCCGTTCTTTTTTTTCCAGTAGAAAGGAAGGAACGTAATTCTTACTTTCAGGACATTTTTTTTTAAAAAAAATACTTTGTGGTAGCTGTGAGGTGTACTTTTGGTTTAATTCCAAAACAAAACGAAAAAACAAAAACAAAAGGTGCTCTCACGTTGCATAAGTTTGGACGGGTGCGTGCAAAATTCATTCTTTGGCTGGCCTCCATTGCGTCTGGGTCTATAGTATAGCCAAATTGGTAGTAGCATTAAGAAACTGGAAACCTGTGCCTTGAGCTCAGCAAGTCAGGTTGTTAGCAGCAGAAAATAAATCCAAAACCTTGTGCAAATGTGCATTTGTGTGTGTGCACATAGACATTTAATGGCAAAGGTTAGTTATACATTAATTACAGTAATAAATTGTATAATAGGTTTCTTGTATTTGTCTTGGAGTGCCTAAAGAAATTGGTGACCTATTGTTTTTCCAAGCTGGGTGAAGAAAAGAGCATAGACTAAATAAAAACCTTCAGCAATCTTTAACGTTTCCGTAGACTGTGTTATCAAAAAAGATTAGGAAAGAGAATGCTATCTGCCAAGTCTCCCATCCACAATTTTTACCTAAAGTATAGTTCTGTTGGGTGTAAGGCTACATTTGAAAATGATAGCATTTATTCTTCATCTTTGTTATCAGCGAAGTGATCTGCATCCATCCTTCACAGAGAGAACAAAGCCTGTACCCCTGTGTCCATATCCACACAGGGTCCACTCCACTTTTCTTTAAAGTTATGCAGAAGAAGTAAGAAATAACCAGATACATCAATATAAGTAGAACTGATTTACAATCATACCATTCCTAATCTTCCTGGACCTTCTTCCATGTGCTGTGCCTCCCCCCCCCCCGCCTTTGTTCTTTCAACTTCTCACATTTTCAGCATCACATTGATTCCTTAACAGATATGATTTTCTTGTCTTTCTTTTCCTCTCAGCCCGGTCATGCTTCCTTCATATATTTGTTTTGCAATTTATTCACTCTCCATGACCAAATGACCCTAAAATTCCTTTTTATCCTCCACTTTTATATCTATCTCACAACCATTTGGCGCTCATTCATTCTTGAATCAATTTCTCCTTGTTTACCCCCACACGCCCCTTCTTAAGTAACTCATTCCCACTGCGTTCAATTTACTTTGATGTTTTTCCTGACATATAGCGTTTCCAGTTCCATATAACTTTTGGCAGACATTCCTTGCCCCAGACCACATACCACCTACTACCTTTGTCCCAACATTTCCACTGCTTAAAATTTTTCCATCTGTTTTCCTATTTTTAGGAAATATTTTCAAAAAGTACACAAATTCCTCTACTGTACTCTCTTCTAAAACTATTGTTCCTGTAGTTTTTCATTGGTTGTGTAATTTGCAACTGTTCACTCCATTTTTCTGTAAAAAGAACTAGTTTCAGGTCTGGTTGCATCATATAATCTATTGAACATTTACTGCAAATTAATTGAATTTCAAAATACAATTGACCTCAATCATTAGCAGTGAAAAATGGCGTGAAAGATTTTAACCATTTCTAAAATTGTGGCAGAGCCTGAGTCAAACACATTTATTTATTTATTTATTTTATTTCCATTTATATCCCGCCCTTCTCCGAAGACTCAGGGCGGCTTACAAGCTTAGCAGTAGCCTTCATTCTATGTATATGCCTGCTTGTTAGGCCTTTCGCCTTCCTCCCCCAGCGGCATTATTACAAAGTTAGCTTAATTGCCCCCAACAATCTGGGTCCTCATTTTACCTACCTCGGAAGGATGGAAGGCTGAGTCAACCTTGAGCCTGGTGGGAGGCGAACCTGCACTAATTGCAGGCAGCTGGTGTTACTTAAGGAGGCATTCGCCCACTGCTCCACCAAGGCTCTTTGGGAGTTCATTCCGTAGCCTCGAGATGTTCTTTTCCTGTGTAATTGATATTCAAGCTTCTCTCAGAGATGTAGAGGGAAAAGGAAGTGATTTGGATAGAGCTAGATCAGATTTGTTACCAAAGTGAGAAGGAAAAAACGTAGATTAAGTCCAAAACAAGAAGAAGGTAGAGTATGCGCAAGCAGCTCCGACTAATTCGTAGGGATATTGGGAGGTGAGAAGAAGAGAACACAAAACATAAAACAACAGGATTGGGAGGGACCTTGGAGGTCTTCTAGTCCAACCCCCTGCTCAGGAGGAGACCCTAAGTAGAATTTTCCTCCAATGTGATTTTCCCATGTATTTTACCAGGAAACATAGATAAGGTTTTAAAAACTCTTGTCGTGGATCTTGGTCCAGTTCCATGCAGCCTTCTTGTCCAGGAGCCTGTGCAGAGGCTCTGCTATGGCTGCTTTGTGTGGGAGGAATGAGTGGTAAAAATTAAGGAGCCCCAAGAATGCTTGCAGTTCCCCCTTGTTTTTAGGGGTAGGGGCCATTTTTATTGCCCTTACCTTGGATTCTGCAGGGTGGATTCCCCTGGCATCAATCCTGAACCCTAGGAATTCTGTGGATGTCACCCCAATGCTGCACTTGTCTTTTTTGAGTTTGAGCCCTGCAGAGCAGAATCTGCTTAAAACAGCCTGCAGTCTCTCAGCCAATACCTCCTCAGAGCTTCCAGCGATGAGGACATCATCAAAGTAAGGGCACACTCCCGGAATGCCCTTCAGAGTCTTCTCCATCACCTCCTGAAAAATTCTTGGAGCTACAGAGACACCGAATTGCAAATGGTTAACTCTGAAAGCTCCTCTGTGCATTACTATGGTTTGGGCGTCTGCCGTCTCCCTGGTAACCGGGAGCTGCTGGTACGCCTGCGCGAGATCCAGCTTCGCAAAGATGGCACCGCCCTGGAGAGAGGCGAGGACATGGCTGACCATCGGAACCGGGTAAGCGTGCGGATTCAGGGCCCAGTTCACAGAGCACTTACAGTCAGCGCAGATCCCCACCTCTCCGTTAGCCTTCAGTGGGGTGATTATAGGAGTCTCCCACTCTCCCCCTTCTACTGACTTTAACACCCCTTGTTCCACTAGCCTATCTAATTCGTTCTCAATTTTGTGTTTGAGAGTGAAGGGGACTCTCTGGGGTTTAATTCTAACGGGCATGATGTTGGGCTTCAATTTGAATTTAATGGGTGGCCCGGTGTACCTTCCTAACTTGCCATCGAATACATCTGCAAACGTTTTGCAGACGGATTCGAGGCTCTTGACCTGGGTGCTATGGATCCCAGAGATCCTTATGCCCACAGCCCCAAACCAGTCCAGCCCCACTAGGCTAATCCTCCGGCCCTCGACTACTAAGATGTCCAAGTGCCCACAGAATTCTCTGAACCCCACCGACAGGGTGGCCTCCCCCTTAATTTTAACGGGTGCGTTTTGAAAATCAGTTAGTTTAAGACTGGTCAGTCTTAATTGTGCCCACTGCTTGCTCCAGCCACACACTTGTTTAAACATCTCATAAGAAATTATAGAGATGGCAGACCCAGAGTCGAGCTCCATCTTGCAAGGCACACCTTGCAAATGGACCTCTAATTTAATTTTGGGGGTGAGCAACCGATGGACCCCAGTGTGGAATACGGCTCTCAGATGCACGAAGGAATTTGAGGCGATCACTAGGGGTTTTCCAGTACCTTTCGGCAACGCATCCTCGTCCTGGGAACAACTCCGACAGACCACTGCGATGTGGCCTGTTTTCCCGCAGACCCAGCACTTAGCCGAGCGAAATCTGCAGGCCGCCCTTGCATGGTTTCCTTCGCAGTTGGCACACTTGGGACTGGTCACTTCTCCTCCGGAGGCAGTTTTGGCGCCGAACCCTCCAGTGTATTTTTGCCATAGTGTTGGCCTCCGATGGGCCCCCTGGTCTCCGCGCTGTTGGTTTTGTTGATTGTCCGGCCTCCGGTGTACCGTGTTTATTTCAGCCGCTTCATCTTCGTCATCTCCGCCGTACACAGCGCTCTCATGGTGGACTGATCCCCCAGAGCTGCTGCTGGGTCGGTGAGTGGTCTGGCCTGAGTTGCTGGCCGCCTCATATGCCAGGACCTCGTCCAGCACCTCTTGGAGATTCATGGTCGGCTTCACGAGCAATTTCTGCCACAGCCGCTTCTCACTTAGATCAAAAACGATCTGGTCACGAAGCCGCTCTTCTAAATCGGGAAACTTACAGAGACGGGCGGCTTGTCACATAGCCGCTATAAAGTCGGCTGTTGGTTCACCCGATAACTAAAACCCGCTGGACAAACTTGTAACGCCAGAACAGTTCGGACCTCCGTGGCATGAAGTGCTTGTTTAGTTTAGCCATGAGATCGTTGTAGGAAACAGTTCCAATAGCTGCCGGTGAGCACAGCCCAACAGCTATATCATAAACGGCTGGCCCACTGACGCACAGCAGGGCTGCTGCTTTAAAACGGTCTTCAGTGATCCAGTTGACCATCAGGTATCCCTCGACCTGGCCCAGATGCAATTCCCAGCGTTCGGGATGGCTGACGTCGAATTTGCGGATCTGACCAAGTTTTGCCATGCTGTGTTCAGTCCTGTGGATGCTGCTTCAATAGAAGGGAGTCGGAGAAAGATGCTCTTCTCCTCCTTTCCCTAGTGACTTCAGCTAGTGATTCCAGCTAGTGATTTCAGCTCTGAGTGAAGCAGCATCCCACCTTCGTCGCCACTATTGTGTAGTGGGTTCTGGGCCGCATGGCAGACAGCAGGCAGAAGAGTACAGCATCAGCTCTTTATTGTGGGTAGCACCGAACTGAACAAAGGGGGTTACCTGTACCCCTTGTATACCTTGCCAGGTACACTGTCGGCCAATCCATTCATCCGAATCTCCCGCCGGAAGCTAACCAGCCAGTACGGTAACGGTACACCGCCACCTGGTGGTAATTGTCGAGCTGTTGCTAAAAACCCCATACATAACACATCTGCTAAACCCAGGGTTCTGTGGTCATGAATGAAGGAGAGCAGAAGCCACCACAGAGTCACCTTATAGGGGAGA
This sequence comes from Vipera ursinii, assembly GCF_947247035.1. NCBI lineage: Eukaryota > Metazoa > Chordata > Lepidosauria > Squamata > Viperidae > Vipera > Vipera ursinii. The sequence goes on from NC_139515.1 coordinate 153,112, forward strand.
TGATAATAAATAAAAATAAAACCCAACCCATGCGTGGCGTGGAAGACACACAATCACTGGATCGGCAACACTGGATCATTGCAGAGACCTTAACATAAGAGAAACTCTACATAGAGGTTGAGAGAAGGAGCATCTCATTAAAATAAGCCAGGTCTTAATAGGGCATGATTGCTTTTCTCCTCTCAAAAAAGGCGGAAGGGCTCTAAAAGGAGTATATGAAGGCTTGGACAAATATCAGAAGACAATAAGTATTTTACAAGATAGTTGTTTCTCTACTTTTCCCATTTTCTGCGCATTGTTTTCTGGGTTGTATCTATTTAAAAGTTCAAGGTGACATTAGACAATTTTGCCAGGATTCTCCTTCTACTAATGGGAGATGGCAATAATAATAATTTATAATAACTGGCAAAAAGGTTTGGGTGTATAGTGGCAGGAGGTAGCTTATCTGGAGCCATATTTAAATCTATTTTTAATTCTTCTTGGATGGGTTCAGGACTATATAATACAGGGCTGTGAAGTCATTGGCTTGCCTGAGGGTGTTGCAAAACAGATCTCTCTACTCTTTCCCAAGTCTAGATTTTTATCACAGTCTAGACCACAATTCCTCATCAGCTAATCCATTTTGACCTCTGATTCATAACCAGAGCTGTCCCAGAATCTTGTATCCAAGAATAATGGAAGATCGTGCTGACTTGATGGCTGTTTTATCCCAGCCATCGAGTTGATTTAAGTTATTAAGTTATTTCTTGGATCCCTTAAACCAATAGTGAATTGCTGCCAACTGAATTTTCTCCAGACACTACAGGGTTTCAAGTTTCTTGTTAAACTGCCATATTTTTAAAAACCTCCAATAGTTTATAATTCCTCTCTTGCCTATTGCGTATAAGCCCACCTATTGCAAATTATTTAGACCACTTTTTGTGAGCTGGCGCTCGTCAAACCTTCTCCAAAAAAGACAGCCAAACCCAGAAGTGATCAGCTGTATCTGTAAATCTCACTGGTTCAGGTAAATAGAGTTAGAAAACTCCAATGGGTAATTTGCAATTTAGTTTTACCCAGTGCGCGCTCAGCCAATCCCTGCATCCAGATCAGCTCAGAGGAAGGACATTGCTTAGTTTAGCTGGTAAACCTTGCTGGATGTCTGTTTATTGAACATTAGCAAACATTAAGAGATTAACTGATAAAATGGGATAAAAATAGGCAAAAACAGAAAGAGATCAACAGAAAGACTTGAAGGCAAAGACTTGATAACAACCTACATCAAAGAGGCCATCTATGTCAAAATTGAACAGCCCTCTCTCAACAGAGGGGGAGGGATACGACATCATCTCCCTCCAGTCTACAACACGGTCCTTTCAGCAGTTCCAAGAAGGCTCCACACCCATTTGCACCATTCAGTGACCTTCAGGACACAGGTGAACCTCCAAGTGGCCTCAAGGACTCCGTAAAAGAATGCAAATGAACACCTGTCTGCAAGGAGTATAAATCCTTCCATTCCCTGCCATCCAGTCAGAGCTGAAGAAGCTTCTTGGATGAAAAGCGAAACGTCTTCAAAGAAAAACAAGTCCAGTTGCCTTTTGAAAAAGCACCTTTGTGTGTGTTTGTGTGTGTGTGTGTGTATAAAAAAAGGTAAAGGTTCCCCCGCACACGCGTGCTAGTCGTTTCTGACTCTAGGGGCCGGTGCTCATCTCCGTTTCAAAGCCGAAGAGCCAGCGCTTGTCCGAGGACGTCACCGTGGTCATGTGGCCAGCATGACTAGACGCCAAAGGCGCACGGAACTCTGTTACCTTCCCACCGTCGTGGTCCCTATTTTTCTACTTGCATTTTAACGTGCTTTCGAACTGCTAGGTTGGCAGAAGCTGGGACGAGTAACAGGCGCTCACTCTGTTACGCAGCACTTGGGATTCGACCCGCCAAACTACCGACCTTCTGATCGACAAGCTCAGCGTCCTAACCCACTGAGCCACCGCGTCCCATATATATCTGTGTGTGTGTGTGTGCGTGTGTGTATATATGTATATGTGTGTGTGTATACATACATATACATATATATATATATATATATATATATATATATATATATATATACACACATACAGTATACGTATATATATACGTATATGCTTTTGCATCTGTCTTTAAAAATTATGAATATATTCCATTTGTTATGGTTTCACAGGAATTTCTATTGTGTTATTAAGGCAGTCCATGTGCGTCTGCATGTGTGAAATGTGGCTGCAAGATGGAATGTCTGTCCTTTTTACCTTTTTTTACAGTCCCCGCCCCATGCATCATCAGCTTGTTATCTTTGCATCCTTTGATTTAATTCAGCGTTCTTCAACTTCTGCAACTTTAAGATATGTAGATTTCAACTCTCAAAATCCCCCAGTTAGCACATTGTCTAATTGGATTCAGAAGTTATCACTGTGCAGTATTACTTTCTTGGCCACTGTAATTATTGTTTTAAATATTTCCCCCCACTTTTTTGAAACTGAAATTGATTCCAGAGGCTCTTAGCAATCGTTCCAAGGCTTAGCGGACGGGACATTCTGGCTAGGTGACACCAAGCCCTGGTTTGTCTAATAGGAAGTATTAAATAAATCACCGTGTGTGGGATGCACATAGTTTGCTAATCCCAAATTAAAAGTAAATCTTAAACGTTTGACCCTCTAAAATGTCAGCTACCGAAAGGGAGAATGCTGAAAGTTCAATACGATACTCAAGATTGCCCTTGGGGTGTGATTATATCTGCCTGGGTCAAAGGAGTCTCTCTATCTGGACCGTCTTTCTTCTCCGGAGCTGATTTCCAGCAGAATTCTGGGCTGGTTGAGAAGAAATTAGCGAGGAGCAAGAAACACGTTTCAGATGGGTTTGCTGTCTGGATCCATTCTTGTTGCAGACGCAACAGGCTTATCACTACGAAACTCCACATTTCACAGATAGTTTCTGAGGTTTAACCACAACTGGAGCTGGAATTTCTGTTGCTAAGCGAGGTGGTCATTGAGGCAGTTGTGTCTGATTTTACAAACATTTTTGCTATGGTTGTTAACCCCTCCCCCCAGTTGAGTTTGGTTGTTGGAAGCCGGCTGGGAAGGTTGCAGACGGCAGCCCCACATCCTGCGGAGGTGGCCACTGATGTCTGAGTCTTGACCATGCGGCCAGGTGGCCCTTCCTGCAGCTGGAAGTGCAAGGAGTCCCTTCCCTCCTATCTATAGTTAAGGAAATCTACATTTTACATTGTACATCTGTGTATGTAAACGTATCTACATCCAGTTGTAAAATGTATGTCTGAATGCACATGTAATTATATCCGCCCCAAAATATAGATGGGCACGGGTGCCTGCAGGTGTGATCGACGGAGGCAAGGGGTGCAATCCAAGGAGAGAATCAGGAGATAAAATAAAATGGGGGGGGGTATGGAGCAGGAGCCTAGGGCAAGTCCTCTGCAGGGGAATAAGCAAGGTGGTCCAAGAGCTTCTTTGCATCCCATGGAAGTGAATGACTTGGAACTGGACTTTGTCAGTGCTGCTTTCTGAGGCTGCAAGCGACGCATTCTCCCCCCCTCCCCCCCCTGCAGACTCATCGGTGGAGACCTGCTGCTCGCGTGGCTATGAATGGGCCAGTCAGAAGAAAGACTGCAGGCTTCTCTCTTCCGGTCTGGACTCCAAGGAATGCAGGTAGACGGCCGAGTGTTTGGCTGCTAAGGGGTGGCATCATCCAGTTTACGTTTACGTTTACGTTTTATTTAATTTATATACCGCCCTTCTCCCTGGGGACTCAGGGCGGTTCACAGGGCATATAAATAAAAATACAGTACTATACAAAAGTTAAAACAAAGATTAAATCAGTGCCCAAATTAAAAAAACAATAATGCAATCTAAAATGACAATTTAAAACCCAGCTCCCCCATCAGGCCAGACCAGCCAATTCAAACAAATGGGTCTTCAGGCCACGACGGAAAGTTCGGAGGTCCGATGCCGTCCGGAGCTCCACCGGCAGTTGGTTCCACAAAGCCGGGGCACCCACAGAGAAGGCTCTCCCCCTGGGGGCCGCCAGTCGGCATTCCCTGACCGGAGGCACCCTGAGGAGGCCCTCTCTGTGGGAACGCACAGGGCGGAGGGGAGTTGAAGCCGGCAGCAGGTGGTCCTTTTTCTATATTGTTTTGATAAATAACTCAAGGCAGTGAACATACCTGATATTCCTTTCTTCTTCTATTTTCCCTACAACAACAGCCCTGTGAGGTGGGGTTGGGCTGAGAGAGAGTGACTGGCCCAAAGTCACCCAGCTGGCTTTCTTGCTTCAGGCAGCACTCAAACTCACCGTCTTCTGCTTTCTAGTCTGGTGCCTTAATTATTGCACTGCCTACGTCAAGCTGACTTCCTGAGATTTTCATTGGCACGCCTCTGTAATTTTTGAACATCTGTGTGATTTATTTTAGCAGCAATATGGAAATAGCTTGCCATTATTTTTATTTTTACTTTCCAGACAAGTCTAAGTCTTAGGATAGGCTGGTAATCTCCCATCCAAGTATGAACCAGGTCCAATCCTGCTTATCTTCCAAGCTCAGACAAATTGCCCACATCCTGCCCCCTTGTGTCCGTTTCCCAGATTGCATCCGTTCCCCAAGAGCCCCTTGCTTAGCCCTCTTCCATTACAAATCCAGCCTCTTTGCCTAATCCAACTTTGGTTCCAGCAGGCGAGTCAGACCCTTCTGGGAAAATCTTGTTTTGGTTGCTCTTTACTGTTTTCAGAGTTGCATATTTTGATGTTCTGGCAACTTTTTCTATGTTTTGGCAAGTGTGTCGTGCGATCCTACCGTAGCAGCCGTTTCAGGGCTTCTTCCGCCTGCTTCCCTTTGCAGGATAGCCCAGGAAGAGTGCTGCCTCAGCCAGCTGGAGGTGCTGCATTGCACGACCGGGATGGCCCTTGCCAGCAAGCAGGAAGACTGCGACTCGCCCAGGCAGAACGCCACCTGTGAGGACAAGATCATCAAGGTGAAACGCCGGAGGGGATAGTGAAATGGTTGCCTAGCAATTTCCAATTCTTCTCTGTAATCAGAGTGCTGAAGGCTGCTGGTCCGCTTCAGTAGATTTCTCGCCGTGGTCCTAGAGTTTGTGGTCCCCGGGAGGTGGTTCTCTGAGGTGTCCTAGCCAGGAGATGGGCGAAGGGGAATGGAAGGTGTGGGGCGCTCTCAGGGCCTCCTGTGAAACCCTTAAAAGATGGTTTGCTGCGCTGCTGGGGATTGTTCTGCCGCCGTTGCCTGTACTTAATTCTGCATCGTGGCCTTCAGACCAGGGGAATCCTCTCCCTGGGGCCACTTTTTATGATGGCCTTTACCTGACGGAGACCGTGGATACCTCACAATGGACCACGGTGCCAGGTGCGGAAGTTACCAACTCCTGTACGAAATGTTTGGTGTTAGAAACGAAAAAATATTGTGATAGACTATTATCCTAAAGACAGCATATCAAATTAATAGATGGATATAAAAATATAAAATGTGAATCTAGAGGAAGTGGGCAGGAAAGGGTGAGGATTCTGTGTTTTTTGCCTTTTTTTGGCACCTGGATGGGATTCCAGTGAAGTAACTGTAAATGAATTGTTAAAAAAAATCTTGCCAAATTGGGCATAATTTCTCCAGGATATTGCTGTGAAATGCATGGTTTATTCAGGGATGTTGAAAACCTGAATTTTCTGTAGCTCAATAATGAGGAAGGGTTCCTAGGTTGTATTTAATCTAGAATTGTCAAATGAGATATTTAATAAGTTCAGTGGCATCTTTCCAAAATAATTCAGATAATATGGGCAGACTTGATTCAGATTAGGGAGCAGGTGAGCTTAAAAATGGAACAGCTGACTGTTTGGAAAACCCACTTGTCAAGAGTTGACCTATTAATGGGTCTTGAAGACTTTTCTTCTAATTGCTTCTAATTGCTCCATGTTTGATCCTTACTATTTTAAATTTGTTTTCCCTTCCTGCCTTTACTTGTTATATTGTCTTAACCAAGGCAATGTTCTTTTAATACTGCAATTATAGATTGGAGTTATGCTGCTGAGAATTCTGAATATGTTCAGAGATTAAATGTCCCAAATTCAAAACAGGTTACATATTCTGGATTTCATAGAAACATTTCAATCTCCAAACACTTCTAGGATGTTCACACTTGAGATATCCTTTGGGGCTTGCAACTGAGTACTGTAGTTGTTATCCAAAACTTTTAAACATTCAAATGTTTTCAGTGATGTTGCAACTATAAGACATTCTGGCTGGAGTATTCTGGGAGTTGAAGTCCATACATCTTAAAGTTAACAAGGTTGGGAAACCCTGGATTAACCCCAAAAGATAGCATAGAAAAGTGTGTTTGAAGGCTGCAATAACATAAATTAATTTCCGCTACACAGAAATGTTGTCACTGCTGCTTCTTGGGGAAAGAGGCCCAGAAACAAGGCAATAGCTGTGAACAGAGTCTCTTAATGGGTTATCAGTGTGGACTGGTGTTCAGAGCTTGCTGTGTCGAAGGGCATGAAAACTCGGATGCTGGGATTGTTGACGGTCCTAACAAAGAACTGGGTAAGTTGTGCAAATAAGAAAACTTTCTCAGATGAAGCAGCAGCATGTTGAACTGCAGAAGAACTGTTGCATGCTGTTTGTAAAAAGGCTTAAAATGTATAGGGAGATTTAATCTGTGGAATCTGAGATTAACCTTTAACATTTTTTACTTCAGAAGTTAAAAAGGCTGAATGCTGCTCTGTATCCCCAGAAGAGCAAAGTTGTTGTTGGGAGGAGTCACACCATTTACCATGTCAGTTTTGAGTTCATTCCTCCTAGACTAGTATTTATCAACCATAACAACTTTAAGACGTGGACTTCTCAACTCCCAGAATTATCCAGCTAGCATGGCTGGCTGGGGAATTCTGGGAGTTAAGGTCTACATATCTTAAAGTTGCCAAGGTTGAATAACACTGGTTTAAACATCTAGATGTTACCAGAAAAGCTTCAAAGGGAAACCTCCCAATTTCCTATATTGTTGTTTTGACTGTGAATGAACCCGCCAATATCTCCAGCAAGATGTCAGTATAACTAACAGCCTATCTCTCTCTCTCTCCTCAATGCTGGCTTGCTTTCTCCAGTGGAAATTAACCTTGAGGATCATTACCTGAATGACCGTTGCAGAGGTAAGTGTTATGTACTGATATTAACAGTTAATGTGTTTGATTTAAATGTGTCTCCAACTGTTTTGGAGGGAAACTGAAGCTTGTATTTGAGCGGGAAACCAGCTCAGTCTGTCGGTTGAGTTCAGTTCTGTTATTCTGCAAATAAACCTGTTGCATTAAATCGGTCTGGTTCACATCCCCAAGACCCCACAATACAATAGTAAGCTAGTTCATATTGTGGCAAGGGACCATCAGAGAGAACAGAGCAATTGGCGTTAGATAAACTTGTAGAGTTTACAGTGTGAATTTTATTCAGTGTTCTCATTCAGTGTTACATTCATGTACAAGAGAACTAAATCCTTCCAGAATAAGAAAGTTAAACCAACTTTTGGAAGGCTGTAATCTATAAGTGGAGGTCTTTTCAGAGTGGCAACACCATCATGTAGAAACAATGCCTCCAACTTCAGCTCCCCTCATGTCCAGAACTTCTCCTGGGAGGATCCCTTTAGATCAGGGGTGTCTGCGAGCTGCATGTGTCACACGGAAGCCGCGCCCACCTCAGTTCTAGCCAGGGGGGAAAAGTCACGATACGTCGTGACACGTCATGTGACGTGGCGAGCTTGACACCCCTGCTTTAGATGGATGAAACCTGGTTGGAGGTAACAATCCTGAAGGTACTTCATAGGTTTTAAAGGACTTTGTAGGTTAAAATTAGAACCTGGAAATGTATTGAGGAATATCTTGGCAGCCCCTGCAGGATTTACAGAATTAATCCCACCTGGTCACTGGATACTTTTGCTGTCATTGGATGGGTACTGCCAGTTCTGAGTGGTCTTCACTACTTGGTGAAGTGGATTGCGTGAGTTTTTAATGTCCTTTCTGCAAGTCCTCTGCAGTAGTGTATCGTTACGGCTGGGAAAGTTTTCTCTAATGGAAAATACGTCAATCTTTGGAGAAATGAATTTATTCTGCTGTAATTCTTGGGTTTTAGGTGGAGGACCTTGTACCCAGCAGTGTAGGGACACAGGAACTAGCGTTCTCTGCTCTTGCTTCATGGGTTACCAGCTTCAGCCAGATGGCTTCACTTGTGAAGGTAATGAAATGATTTCCTTATTTTTTTGATATTTTAAACTAATTAGCCCTCCTTGTGTTTTGGCTGGTTTTGAAAATCTAAGCAGGTTTGACGTGAGATAGGGGAATACCAGGAAATAGATTTATAAGCTTGAACAAACATTCCCAGAGAAGCTGACGACAATCTTCTTCTGTGTCACAAGGAAAGTACATAGACCTGACACATAATTTCCAGCTGAGGAAGTTGGAAAAACACCCGGAAAGAGGCTACAAAACTACATGAGTATGTCTGAGGTCTGGTTCAACTCAAGGAAGACTTTTTATGACCTATCTGTCGTCCAGATCAGATCGTTCTGTTGTGTGGTGATCACAAGCTGTGGAGAAACCCCGACTGGCTCATCAGTTAATTCCATCCCTCCGTGTTCTGTTTTCCTCTGGAGAGATACCCTGGTATTGGAAGAAATATACACAGCAACTGTTGGGACAGCTTTATGCACCATTAAATTGTTTAATGCCCTTTCAAAGGCAATAAAATGTGTAGTGCAGTATCCACTGTTTAGCTATTTATTGAGTGAATAAATATTTTGAATTTGCTCCTATTCAGCTTCATAGGAGGATCTTGTTTCTAGGGGTTATAAAGGAAGATAACCTTCGTTTCCGCTTTCTGTATACAATAAATAATTTCATATTGTCACATCTCTTCTTTCTCATCTCTTTCCTTTTGACCTAAAAATCTTGAACATTTTGCTTTGACTATTACCTTTTTATTATTTTTCATAAGTTTCCCAACTCTATAATGTCTTTTTCTGGTTCAATTACTGCAATTAATTGTAGTTGCATAAAGATTTCTAAAGACAATTCTACTTATTATAACTTTCTTAAAGTCTTCAGTGTCAACTGCCACTGCATCTAGTTTATAGTTTATATTGGATAATGTTAAACTGCAGCTTTTGTTTTCTTGTCTTTTCTCCAGTTTGGGAAAATAATTTTGCAGTACTTCAACCTTGTGACTTGTGTTTGCCATTCTAAGGGACTTGGTATTGTTAGAAAATGTCTCAGTTTAATACAACTTTCTGGATTATTGTTCAGAAAAGGGAAGAATTTCATTCTTATCTGGTTTCATTGTTTAATTCCAGATTGCCTCTGATTGCTTGTAAAGCTCCAGTTTTTAAGGCAGAACTTTCAAAAACACCATTATTTACATCCTTCTTTTTTGCTCTCTGCTTTCTGTTTTTTAACCAGTTACTAATCCATGGCAAGGCACGCGGTGGCTCAGTGGGTTAGCATGCTGAGCTTGTCAATCAGATGGTCGGCAGTTTGGCGGGTCGAATCCCGAGTGCTGCGTAGCACAGTGAGCGCCTGTTACTCATCCCAGCTTCTGCCAACCTAGCAGTTCGAAAGCACGTAAAAATGCAAGTAGAAAAATAGGGACCAATACGGTGGGAAGGTAACAGCGCTCCGTGCGCCTTTGGCGTCTAATCATGCCGGCCACATGACCATGGAGACGTCCTCGGACAAGCGCTGGCTCTTCGGCTTTGAAACGAGCACCGGACCCTAGAGTCGGAAACGACTAGCACGCGTGTGCGGGGGAACCTTTACCTTTACCTTTAATCCATGGCAGACTTTTCCTCTTGTTCACCCTGATGGCTGACTTTGCTGAGGCATTCATTTGTCAAAGGCTGTTTAGAAGGCCAAGTAAAAAGGCTTCGTGTTTGACTCCGTATTCTTGTTGATACTTTCAGTCAACTTTAAAAGCCAGGGAGGCAAGAATTATCTTTGCAGATGTCTGGCTTCTTTAGCAAAAAGATCTGTAGTTTCTACTGTTTTACTCAAAAGAGACATTGAACTAACCAGGCTGTAATTTCCTGGCTCATCCTTTGGTTTCTTTTTAGAAACTGATGCTCTTTTTCAGCAGTACTGCAGCTGATCTGAGAGATAAATTTTTTACAAGATAAGTGATTTCACATTTGAGTTTGTTTATAAATTTTGGATGGATGTGCCAAGACTAAACAGTTGGCTTGGTTTCAAGTTGTCAGCAAGCTATAGAAGATCATGTTTTATACCTGTTTACCTTGGAGGTCCCATTCTTCTTTCTTTCCCTTCTGTTGATACTTAGTGTGGTGAGGGTCAGCGCAAAGAATTCGTTCTGTTCCTTCATTTCTTCTTCCTTCTTTGGCATTTTAAGCATCTTATCCTTCTTATTCTAAAGAACGTAAAGGATGTGGGGTCCTCGGTGCTCTCTGAGCTTGGTTGTTTTCTTGCAGATCTTTCATTATCATACTAGGTAACTTCATCAGAGCACTGATGATGTTTGTAATGAAACATCTGCAAGAAAATGACCAACTCAGAGCACGAAGGACCCTGTAGAGTTGTAGTTCAACTCTGAGCCACAAATATTCTCTTCTATTGAGGTAATCAGCTATTTTTGGGGTGAGTAGTTCTGGCTCCCAAGGGGTCTATGACAACTCGCCACATCCAACTCGCCATGGCCAAATCACTGTGGCCAAATCACCTTGGTCACTTTGCCATGGGACAATTCGCTGCGGGACGAGTTACTCTAATATTGAAGAAATAGTGGAACAGAATCATTAAAAAAACACTGCTCTGGTTTAATCCAACTTTCTTGATTATTCCTTTAAACAGAGAATATCTGATCTTTTGTCAAATTTTCTTCAACTTTTTCAACCTGTTTCTCATGTAACAATGATTTCAGAAGTGTTTATTACCTTGAGAACCTACTCATAAATGTCGATCAGTGTCAACCAATGTTTTTAAGCTTAAGTCCTTGACTTGCAATCATTCAAAGTTACAATTACACTGAATAGGGTGACTTATGACCAGTCCTCGCACTTACGACTGTTGCAGCATCCCACCCCCCCAGCATCATGGAATCAGAATTTGGATGCTTGGCAACTGGCAGCTATTTAGGAAGATTGCAGCGTCCCAGGATCACGCAATCCCCATTGACAACTTTCCCAGCTGCTTCCAACAGGCAAAATCAGACTCACTTAACAAACATGTGAGTCACTTAATAATTGCAATGATTCGCTTAATAACCGTGACAAAAAAAGGCTGTAAAATCAGGCGTGACTGGCTCAACTGCCTTGCTTTAGTAACCAAAATTCTGATCCCAGTTGTGGTTGTTAAGTTGAGGACTACCTGCATAGAAAATCATACACTACAACAAAAATGGTTGTATTGTTTCTAGACATCAATGAGTGCATCACTTCAGCCAATGCCTGCAGCATCGGGCAGACCTGTGTCAACACTGTGGGCTCTTTCCGTTGCCAGCGGGAGACGAGTTGTGGGACGGGCTATGAGCTGACAGAGCACAATCTCTGCAAAGGTACATTTTAGAACGTAGAACATAGAATCATAGGGCTGGAAGGGACCTCTGAGGTCTTCTAGTCCAACCCCTGCTCAAGGCAGGAGAACTTATACCATCCTGGTCAAATGGTTGTCTAGTCTATTTTTGTAAACCTCCATTGATGGAGCACCTATAACTCACAATTCACAACTGCCCAGAACCGTTACAGATAGTAAACTATCTTTGCTTTTTGGACTGCCACCAGTGTTAGGTTTGTACAATGTTTGCCCAATGTAAGCTGAGGTTTGCAGTGATTAACGTTAAAGTAGATGCTTGTCTGCAAATCATCTTCCTGGAGGGTTATATCTGCAGGGGAGATTAAAAAAGTCACAACCGCCATCTTGATTGTTGGGGGGGGGGGTGTTCCTCCCACAGGTGCTTTGGGGTGGTTCCTGAGGGACCGAAGCATTTGTGTTTGCAAACTGGCTCCTTTAGTGCTGCAAAGAGCCATTAATCTGTGGCAAAGATTCGGCAGTGTGGGTATCGGGGGAGAGGCAGAGCCTCATTGGAGCTGGGCAGTTTTGCAGGAAATGTACATCTTCCAGCCCTGGTCCCATTCCAGCCAAATTTCAGCGAATTGCTTTAAGCCCTATACGAGCTCCTTTCTCTGCTCTTCTCCATGTTGCTTGAACATCCCTGGGTGGTAAAGGCTTGCCAGTTTTTCTGGTAAGGCCCACCTTTGCCTTCCCTCTGGAGGAAACAGAGCCCGTGGTCTTCCTCCCCCTTCATAAAGCCAAGAGACCCTCGTGCTAGAAAAGGAAGACGTGGAAATGTCCTGGCTGGTGACTCAGAGCACCTGAACCGGCTCTTGGAGCACTTCAGCTGAGCGTGGGAGCCGTGTGCCCTGCCCTGGCAGGAGTTACAGTAGCTACAATTTGCTGCCACCAGCACGGCTAATGGATACTTAGAGCTGTGGTTCAACAACATTGGGAAGACCACAAACAGTGCACCTCTGACCTGAAGCAGTGGGGAGAGTTGTTGGGAAGCTGCTTAGGTACCAGGCCTTTGGTCTTCCGAAGGACGTTGGATGAGGCGCAGAGTAGGCAGCTGAAAGAGTAGACTTTCAGCAGGATGATTAAATACATATAATAATAACAACCTCTGCAATAGCAGCATCCCAACTGTTATTTTTTCTAGAAATAATACCTTTGCTTCCAATTAAATATTTAATTTCATTCGAAAAGCAAGATATGGATTAATTTAAAGTGATATTTTATAATAGAGTTGTAATTTCTTCCATGGTTTTCTGAAGTAGGACTGTTGTTGAACAGTGATGCAGGTTCCCCTTTTTGTTTTAAGTCCAAGACAGTGACAGACTATATCCAGGTGTCAATTCTAGGCCAATTCAAATCCATCAAATCGTAACAGTAAATTTGAAGAGTGTATATGAAAAACCATGCATCAATAGTCTGTTCTATCATAACATACAGATTTATCTTTGCAATGTTGTAGAAATACATTTCAGTTGTATCTCAATAATCCATAACTCTTAATAAATTTACAAATTTCACTTACTTCAAATGATTTGTTTACACTACTGAAGTAACATTTCACTAGAATTCACTTCCAGATAGGTTCCAAGTCAGGAACTAAGGTAAATGAACACCTCAGAAATCTACAGATTCCCCACGCCCTCCGGCTTCCCCCCAACTCCTGGGTATTATACTTTCAGATGTAGAAAACCTGAGGATGTACAGTTCTGGAGAAGGGAGGGGATTACTTTTATCTAGTTCTGACATTGGAATTGAGTCTAGTTCCTAACTCTTCTCAAATTAAGGAGTGTAAGGTGCTCTTCTTGTACCTGTCAACGCAACTGATGTAGTCTAGATTCAGGCTTAATCTGTCAACTCAACAACTGCTTTTATCTCGGTCATGACAAGATGGCTCTGGGAAACCTCACGCTAACTCATTCTTTCTTTTGTGATGTGCCAGATATTGACGAATGTGAGACTGGTATTCATAACTGCCTCCCCGATTTTATCTGTCAGAATACGCCAGGATCATTCCGTTGCCGGCCCAAACAACAGTGTAAGATCGGCTTTATACAAGATGCTCTCGGCAACTGTATCGGTAAGACATGCAGCCGACCTGCTCGGCTGCTTCCAGTACCAGGGACGTCCTCAAACTATGGTCAAAAATCTCCAGATGGCGGGTCTAGCACAGATGAGATGTGTGCCGTAGCCGCCCTCTGGATGATGTTTTTTTGAACCGGAACTATTTTGAGGTTTTTTTATCATAGTTGTGACTATGTTTGTGAGCTATCCCCATTGAAGGTGTTTTGCTTTTACAAGCCATGTTTTCAGCAGCGGTTGAGGATTTTTTCTTTCTTTCTTTGGTCTCACCCTTCCCTTTTAATGCCGTGGCTGTGTTTTTGCAGATATTAATGAATGTTTGACTCTTGCTGCTCCTTGTCCTGCTGGGCAGGCCTGTATCAACACCGATGGCTCCTTTGCTTGCCAGAGGAATGTCCCAAACTGTGGAAGAGGCTACCACCTGAACGAGGAGAAGACCAGATGTGTCGGTCAGTGCCGAGAGGACCATCTTTCATCCCCCCTCCCCCCCACCCACTCCGATGTCCTGCTTCTCTCTCCCTCTCTTGCTCCTCCCTTGACGCCCTTCAATTCTACCTCCTCCGCTTTGCTGAGAGGAAGGCCTGGGCAGGGGCACGGAGGGCACCTTCAGTAAACCAACCAGCTATATGGGTGGCAAGATGGTGGTGAGGGAGGAGGTTGTGCATCATGGGATTCAAATGAATGGAAGGATTTGTAGGGGACAGAAAGCATCTTATAAGTTGCAAAGGGTTTTGTGTGCTTTTGAGTTGAGAAATATGTCGGTTGGTCGGCTTGTGCACTTCCCAGCTCCTTTTAACTTGTTCTGTTATTCTGCCCTGGGCTGAGCTTGCTTTGCTCTTCTCAGGCTTTTTGCCGCAATGGGGCCGTTTTCCCCACACATTTCTATTGCTGGCAGAAGTTGGGCCCAGCCCCCTGTGGAAGGGGAGGAAGGTGGGGAGGAGGAGGAGGAGAATCGCTGTCTGGATGTGGCCCCGGCTGATGGTCAGGTGAAGCTGGCAGCGGGTGCTGGCTATCATCACTGGGGGTCCGGGCGGTGGCAGCAGGCCCCTTTCGCTTGCTTGCCTTTTTGCCCAAATCGCGGGCAACGGCAGCAATGATGGCATTAGTGGTGCGACAGCTGCTCAGCTTACATCAGGGATGGGAGGCACAACGTATTATTTTCCACGGCTTCCAAATTGGGCTTCCCAGAACCTGGAGGACCAGTTTGTCACTTCTCGGTTGGGGAGGTGGTTGGATACATTGGGAGAGAGTAGCAGCAGAGGAAAGTGGACACTTACGGACCACTGCAGACTCTCTTCCTATGGAAGATACTTTGCCTCCTTCATAGCATGACCATTTTTTGTTAATTCACCTTGTGTACAAAAGCCACTACCTACAGGATGTTTTGGTGATGGTTGGTATAGCTGTGTCTTGGACTTCATTGCATCCCGGCTGAGAGCTTTAAGAGAGATTGTAATATTGCTGTGGAAGGTGTTAACCCCTGGCCAGCCTGATGAGAGTGGCTGGTGGGTGGGGGAGACATTGCTGAATATTTGGGGAGGAGGGCAGATTTTGGGTCTCCCTATGATGTTGAGAGCTTGTGCGGAAGTGCCCAAGGGAGCCAATGTCTGCTCTTGAGATGGTTGTTTGTGGTGAGATGTGGATCGATCCCCTGTTTTGGGAACCAAAAACTGTGTGTGTGTGTGTGTGTGTGTGTGTGTGTGTGTGTGTAGGAGCCTTGAGGGATTGCAGATAGAAGATCGTGGTGGTGAGAGGTATGGGAAAATACGAGGGGAGACCTGGGACAAGTCACTCGTGGAGAAGGTGGCCCCACTGTCCTGTCCTGGTTCTGCACTCCAGGAATCACGCAGGGGGTTAGCCTGGAATAACTACGCAACTGCAAAAGTGCCCTTGGAGCCTTAGCTAATTGTTCCCAAGAGTAGGCTGCTAGACCAGGGAGATTCCTGTGTTATATGCAGAACATAGTTAGCTTGAACTCTGCACGCGTGGGTCCGGCTGTCTGGTGTCTGACAGGGAGACCGTGGAGAAGAGGGCTGTGCAGCAACTTCGGACGTCTCTTGATGAAATTTGGACTCCTTTGAATCAGGCCTGGGCATTGGCAGCTGTGGGAGCGAAACAGGGATAAAGCATCTTTCCTTGATTTCCTTGACTTCTTGGTCTTCTTCAGTATCACCCACCGTGGCATTCTTCTGGATTGGCTCTGTGGGTTGGGGGCGAGTGGCATAGTGTTGCGCTGGTTCTCTTCTTTCCACGGGCAGGTGCCGGTGGGTTTTGGCTGGGAATGAGAGGTCTAGCCAGTGGCCCCTCCTATGCTCCTGGGTTCAGGAGTCTCCCTTACCTATGTAGCCTCTGCCTGAAACTGCCGGGGGATATCCCCCATCACCACGGGCTGAGGGTACCACCATTGTGCCGGTGATGCTTAGTTGTATATCCTCATCAGACTAAGGTAAGCCGCCTTGAGCTCCTGTCTGCCGCAGGGTGGGGGTCCTTCCCTGCCCGGGCTCCTGCCCTCTGGGACGTCATTTCCCTCCCACAGCCCAAAGTAAGGCCAGCCCCATCTCTATTGGCCTTTCAGAAGGCCCTAAAAAAGATGCCATTTCTAGCAGCCTTCGGATCCCATGGAGATCCTACATAATTGTTCTGTTGTGTTTAGATGGATGTTCTCTTGCAATCCTGCTCTTACGTATATTTTAAGGTTGTTTTTTTTAAGAGTTATCAGGCTGTTGGTACATCCCACCCAGAGTCACGTTCTGTGAGATGGGCGGTCAAATAAATTTATTAAATAATTAAATAAAAACCCAGCATAATGCACCAGTTGTTAGAAATCTGCAGTTTTCATCCAAAATGGGCATAGGCATTTTGGATCTGTGCCGGATCAGAAGCGACTTTGCCTGCTCTGGGTTCAAATAGTTCACACCATGATTGGCTACCTAAATTCATTGACATGCTTAAATCTTACGGTGGCAACCACTCATTTCTTCAGTATTTTGTGCCCAGTGAATAATGGTGTTTTTTTTAATCCTTTATGATGAAAACATAGAAAAAGAATGGACTCTGAACAACTGTAATTTCATTATGGAGTCTCATATGAATTATGTGTTGCACAATGAAATTCTTAACTTTACATTCCTTGAAGCTGTAATATTTTCCCGTTAGTCACTTTTTCCTTCTGTTTCTCTGGTGAGCTTTTGATCGCTTCTCCAAATGTTTCATCTCAAGACAGAAACGTTCTAAAACCTCCAAGATTTTTTTTTAAGAATCCAGGAAGTGGTGTAATGCTTGAGTTGTGGACTCGCAAGTTTAGCTTTCCCAAGCAGGCAAAATGAAATATCTGAATTTTTCAGAAGGAAATCCAGGAAAATTCTGACCACAAAAAGCTTAATTGTAGAAACGTTCCTACTTCTTATGGCCTCTCTCCAAAGCCCTGAGTGCTCTCTGCTCAAGAGGAGGCCTGCTGGCTTCAACTTGAGCTTCTGAGTTCACAGACAAGTGACTGTTGACCGTGTCAGCAGAAATTTTCCTAAACTTGCAATATGGTATGTGATTTTAACCCACCTGTCTCTTTTTCTATTCACATTGTATCACATTCCATGGCCAAAATTCAAACAGCTGTCTTAATAATATACAGTATTGACTATTTTTGGTGAAGCTCCTTTTTTCATACCTTTGATGGAGCTGCATGATTTTCCTGGAAAAGGGACCAGGAGTTCTTTGTCTTGACCCCTGTTGCTTTCTAAGTGAAAACAAATCAATGCTCAATATTCATACTTTAAATTGACTTCTCTGTTGGACTGAACTGAATTCTTCATTACTGATGGTAATGCACTGTATGGTGAGCACTTTAGGTATTACTGTTGTGTAGTGGGTTCTGGAGAGCAGAAGGACGCCGAGACAATGAGTACAACATAACAGCTCTTTATTTGGTGGAAGTGACTGTACTGGGGAATAGGGGCTAACTGCACTTTTATATATACCTGGCCAGTACCTGGCCAGGTACTCAACCAACCAATCGGATTGAACCTCTGTTTCCCGCCGAAAATGCTTCCCGCCAAAACAGTTACAGTTCAATGCCTCCTGGTGGTGACTCTTATACAAGCTTTAGGTGTTCCAATGAAGCCTAATACATAACAATTACTATTTACATCTATTTAGAATTCTGCTTCATTTTTACTCATCCTACAACCAGTTTAATCACTCTGCTGGAATAAAAGATAGGAGTATTAATTTAAAAGCTAAATATTTTCCCTCTCTTTTACGTAAATAGTGGCACTGGGATGATGATCCCTAAATTCAATTCTGAGTATTAAAAAAGAGATCTACAAATCAGAAAGAGCACCTTTCAAGACTAAAACAATTATTTTAGGACATAGGGCTTTGTAAATTTACAAATGTTCGTAAATGTGTTACTCTTTAAAAAACGCTTCTGGGCTCCTCCTAGTACCTCTAAGGTGGCTTTCTTCCGATTGCTGATCAGTTTCAGGGATTTTTAGAGTTTTTTCATTCTGCAAGGAATAAATTGGGGTTTTCATTCTGCAAATATCGTGTCTGCCACTCATTTCTGTAGCTGCCCATTCACTGATTAAGGGATATGGGGAACAGAAGAAGTGGACCGCTCAAACGTGACCCGACTTTTAGCTGAGGCTGCAGTTTCTGGGAGACGGCAGTTTCCCGCCCTTCTTTTTAACTATACAAGGTGGTCATCCGAAGAGGCCGGCTGCCCCTTTGCCTGGTTCTACCTGGCAGGTTCTTGTACTCAATATAGATAAACGGCTTCTAAATTTAAGAGCGGGAGCTTTTAATGTTTTTTTGTTTAAATGTTCAGTTGTTTGCATTGCAGTCTGAGGGTTTCTCCGTGTAATGTTTTCCAAGGGTGAATTCCTTTGAGGGTTTCCAGGGCGGGGAGGGACCTGCCTGCCCTTGGGATCCACATTCACTAAACCAGGGGTCTTCAAACTTGGCCCTTTTATGACTTGTGGACTTCAACTCCCAGAATTCCTCAGCCAGGCACACTGGCTGAGGAATTCTGGGAGTTGAAGTCCACAAGTCATAAAAGGGCCAAGTTTGAAGACCCCTGCACTAAACAACAGAGCAGCAGGGCGATAAACCACAGTTACAGCAGGATGAGTGGATAGCAGTTTATATGAGTTGGTAACAGATAACTATTTATTTGGAAATTCAAGAAAAATAACGGAGGAAAGTTTGCAAAACTGGATCCGTGAATTCTTTCCCGCCCCTTAACGGTGGTTTCTGTGGGTCACGTGATTGGGAGGGGAGGGGGGGGCTAGAATGGAGCAGTTGCCAACATTCCACACCGCTGCCAGTTTCTCCTCGCATCAGGATGCGTTGGGGGAGGGGGATATTTCTCTGTAACCCCCAACCAAATCCAGCTGTTTTTTTTTTTACTTGATCTTTCTTTTGGCGACTTCTGCCACTCAAAAAAAAAAAGAGAGAGAGAGAGAAGAAAAAGGACCCCATTCGTTAGTTCAGTTCTGAAGAATGATGGATAGAGAGGAGGCTTGCCTGCCGCCTCGCTTCCTTCCCAGCCTTTTGTTGGGCCAGGGAGAGAGCGAAGGCTACGGGACTATCCTGTGAAGAGCTGATCCGCTCTTAAGGCTGCTGGCGGGCGTTTTTCTCCTGGAATAAGCAACAAAAAAGCCAGTCTCAAGGAAAAGGAGTTATCCATTTAACATCTAAATTAAAATTAAATTAAAAATGCCTACAGGGAGTCCTTGAACCTACATCCATAATTCAGCCTCAGATTTCTGTTGCTAAGCAAGACAGTTGTTAAGTAAACTTTGCTCCATTTTACCACCTTTCTTGTCACAGTTGTTAAGTGAGTCACTCAGTTGTTCAGTGAGTAACACGGTTGTTAAGTGAATCTCGCTTCCCGATTGACTTTTCTTGTCAGAAGGTTGCAAAAGGGGATCACATGATCCCTGGACATGGCAACCGTCATAAATATGAGCCAGTTGCCAGGCGTCTAAATTCTGATCCTGTGACCGTGGGGACGCCACAGTGGCCATGTTAAAAATGATCGTGAGTCACTTTTTTCAAGGCTGTTGTAACTTCAGACAGTCACTACATGAACTTTCTTTCTGGCCCCGCACTGGGCTGGAAAGAAGGAAAACTATGAAGGCCACGCAGGCAGAATCAGCCGCAGGCTTGGCTTCCCGCCGTCCCTCCCGGTTCTGCTTTTCTTTCTATCGTGGTCGTCACCATCCTCCTCCTCCTCCTCCTCCTCCTCTAAATGGGTGTGCATTGCTTGATGACCTTCCTCTCCCGTGACTTTTTTCAAACCTTTCTTTTCCCTTCCCCAAGACGTAGATGAATGTTCGGGGTCCCCCCAACCTTGCGGGGAGGGTCACACCTGCATCAACTCCCCTGGGAGCTACCGTTGCCAGTGCCGGCTGGGCTACTACTTTGATGGGTTCAGCAGAACCTGCACAGGTAAGAGCGCAAGGGGTCGTCACCTGTGAGCTTCATCATAGCACAGATCGGAAGGGGGAAAACCAGCTGGGCAGAAATAGGTGTAAATAGGTATTTGGTTGCGTTTCAAGATGTTGGGCCATCTGGGCAGGGTTAGTTTTTTTCTTCGGACATGGTGGGAATCAGGCTATGTGTATCTCTCTGGAGACGGCATCTTATTATGAGTGTCCCTATGAGAATGTTCTGGAAAATAGGCAAGGAGTCCTATTTTTTGCTCTTTCATAGCCACCTCCTGCCTCCAAAAGCCTCTCTTCGGAATTATCCCATGTTATTTTCGTATTGGTGGGGCTGATATCTTGCTTCCCTTCGAAGAGTGTACGTTGCATTTAAGTGGGAGTTAAGTCACGGTAACACCATGGTTCAGATGAGATGGTTAAATTGTTTTTGAGGATACCCAATTTTGCTACCTAGGCACAAAAAAGTTAACCATGGCTTATTCATCTCCCCAGATATTAATGAATGTCGCCGATACCCTGGTCGGCTCTGTGCTCATAAGTGTGAAAATACTGCTGGGTCATATTATTGTAGCTGTACAATGGGATTCAAACTTTCGTCTGACGAGAGATCTTGTGAAGGTAAGAATCACCCAGAGAGAGAGAAAGAAATGGTGTGGGGGGGGGGAGAGAGAAAACATTTAGCTACATGAGCCAGTTGTGTCATGTAGCTGCAAAGAAGGCAACACCTTTGTAGGCTGTGTGAGCAGAAGAATCATTTCTGAATTCCAGGAAGTGACCATTCAACTTGATTCTGCTTCGGTTAGGCCCCAACCTTGAGTGCTGTGTCTCATCTGGGCACCAAACTTTCCAATGGATTCAGGAAAATTGGGAGAGGTGAAGGGCAGGATGGCAAAGAGGATTTGGGGAACCCGAAACATGTTGTGTGACGTGTGGCTGAAAGGCCGGGGTGGGTTTAGCCTCGAGAGAAGGCAAGCCAGACAGGAGGGCCCCTCTGATAACTGGCAGGGATGCCTGCGTGAGGAGAAGTGACAGAGAAGTCAGGAAGGGGGCTGCAATTGACGCTCTTGTCTCTTTTTAGCCATCTAGCCTACCTTATCCCAAAGGGCAGGATGTGGGATACAGGCAGTCCTTGGCTTATGACTGTAATTGAACCCTCAATTATAATCATTGGTCTTGCCAGTCATTAGGAAGGCCATTGAAGGTCATTACGTGACTGCTGCTGATTTTACGACCGTTTTTGTGGCAGTCGTTAAGCAATCTCATTGTTTCCTATGGGCTGAAAGTAAATGTGGGTTTATGACAAAAATGCAAACGGTGGTCAGATGACTGGGGCGCTGCAAAAGGCCATGCTATGTATTTTAATTTTCCCTGTAAACCGCCCTGAGTCCTACGGGAATAGGGTGGTATATAAATTTAAATAATAAATAAATAAATATGGGTGAGTTGCTGACTACCCAAAATTTGGTCATGTGACCATGGTGGCGGTGGTGCATACATCACAACTTTTGAGTTCAGGCACCTTCTGGCAAGTTCATCATAACTTTGAATAGTTGCTAGGCAACCGTTTTAAGTCGAGGACTACCTATAATGGACATTTAAGTTACAGCATGGCAGGTTCTGATTACGTATCAGGAAAAAATTCCCAAACCCACTTCAGCAATGGTGATGGACGCCTCTTCCCTGGATGTGGCCAACAGAGACTGGACAGATACTTTCACTGGACTCCAGGGAATTAGTGCCCCTCCCAATTTTAGGGTTTAATGGGGCTAACTCATCAAAAAGAGGCCGTGGGATTTTAAAATTAGTCTGGGAGTGTAGAAATTGGAAGCTCAGACGGGACCAAACCAGATTCAAGCCATTTTCTCAGAGTCTTCCTGCATGGATAAAAACAGCCGTGTGAGGGCAGCCCTAGGAGGCCGTGAACGGAAGGAACCTTGTTTCGCACTGATGCGTATTTGTGGCTTTCAGACCTAAATGAGTGCGAAAGCAGCCCCTGCAGCCAGGAGTGCGCCAACGTCTATGGCTCCTACCAATGCTATTGCCGCCGTGGCTACCAGCTCAGTGACGTAGACGGGGTCACCTGTGAAGGTGAGTGTCCATCATCCTCAGCTGCCCTTTTCAGTCAAGCTTTAGAGGGCAATTGCAGGCCTTCGGTCCACCTGGCTTGGGAAGGGGGCTTGTGCTTGGCAACTGCTCTCTTAAGAGCTCAAGATACCCCTGGGAAGTGTGCCTAGAAAGGGAATCCCATGCAGAGTTCCCTCCGAGAACACAGTCTTGTCTTTAGCGTCTATTTACACAAAGTGTACGTACCACTGGTCAGCTATGCAGGAACCAATGGTATAGCTTCATTGATCATTGTCTGGAGATAGGACAGATCTTATGGTCCCATTCAGAAATTTACAATGGGTTCTATTATATCTATATTAAAAGGGACGCAGTGGCTCAGTGGTTTAGGACGCTGAGCTTGTCGATCAGAAGGTTGGCAGTTTGGCAGGTCAAATCCCAAGTGCCGCGTAACAGAGTGAGCGCCTGTTACTCGTCCCAGCTTTTGCCAACCTAGCAGTTCAAAAGCACGTAAAAATGCAAGTAGAAAAGTAGGGACCACTACGGTGGGAAGGTAACAGTGTTCCGTGTGCCTTTGGTGTCTAGTCATGCCGGCCACATGACCACGGAGACGTCCTCAGACAAGCGCTGGCTCTTCGGCTTTGAAACAGAGATGAGCACCGGCCCCTAGAGTCGGAAACGACTAGCACACATGTGCGGGAGAACCTTTACCTTTACCTTTTATATATATTATATATATATATTCGTAGATTTTCACGGGTATAGGTATGTAGGTCTTGGCGTATTCGGGTCTTTTCCCGTGTAGGATTGAGGGTGTCTTGGCGATGTTTTGACGAGGTCCCACTCGTCATCTTCAGGCTGGTGTCTTCGGTTTCGTGCTTGTGCGAGCGAAGCGTGATCGGAGCTGCTGTCTCTCTATAAATACTGGTGGGGATGTGTGGGGTGCTGGCTTTGTTGCTGTAAGCGGATTGGTTGGCTGTGATGTTACATCATGATTGGTTGATGAGGTTATTGTTAGGGGATTAGTTGGCTGATTTGTAACATCCTGTGTGGCTGAGGTGCTGGTTGTGTGCTCATTAGTCCTTTGTGTTGTAACGACCTGGGTAATGGGCTGTGTGATGACATCCTGAGCTCTATTGTAGTGATTAATCTCCAAAACTGAACAGTACAACAAGAGAATAATTATGGAAGCCATTGAAATAGAGAAACACCCCCACAATATGAATAAACATGATGATACCTCCCACCTACCAGACATCTGGTAAACAAACGAGTCCCAGCCACGAAAACCGACACCGGACCCACAACAACACGGGACACCACCACCAATCACCCTCACCAGACTCAAACCCAAACCCACCCCATAGACAAAATGCAACCACCATCCAGAAGCCAAACCTCGGCGGCATCTCCAGCTGCTGCAACCCCCCCGACCCCCACACAAAGCAAACTGACATACGCTATGAACACAGGACCAGACCGCAAACCCGAAGCCAAACCAAAGCCTGAGATGTTACACCACAGCCTTCTGCTCGGGACATTACATCACAGAATTCAGGAGGTTACAATGCTAAAACCTGGGATATCACAACACAGCAAACCACCCAGGATATTTCAACACAGAACTCAGGAAATCACTACAATAGAGCTCAGGATGTCATCACACAGCCCATTACCCAGGTCGTTACAACACAAAGGACTAATGAGCACACAGCCAGCACCTCAGCCACACAGGATGTTACAGATCAGCCAACTAATCCCCTAACAATAACCCCATCAACCAATCATGATGTAACATCACAGCCAACCAGTCCGCTTACGGCAACAAAGCCAGCACCCCACACATCCCCACCAGTATTTATAGAGAGACGACAGCTCCGATCACGCTTCGCTCGCACAAGCACGAAACCCACAAAATAGATAAATACATAAAAACGATGTGACTACCCAACCCTTAAGGGGCCTTGTTACGCTAGCAAAGCCCAGCCCAAGGGGTTCTGGAACTGGGTGAAGTAGGATGTTTAGAGATTTTCAAGGTGGATATCACCCAGTGTGGTTTGTGTTCCTGGTCTGCTTTCTCCCTAACCTGGTTTCCAGGAGAATAAAATTTTAGGAACTGTGATTCAAATAATTGGAGGATGCCAGAATGGGGGAAATGGACTTGGGTTATTTATTCTGGATGTAAGGGCCTCTAGTATTGGGTGGCTTGAGACCCACCATTGGGATCTACCACTAAGACTTCCTTCTTGCCTTGATTTTCAGATATTGATGAATGTGCTTTACCCACCGGGGGACACATCTGTGCTTATCGGTGCATCAATGTGGCGGGCAGCTTTCAGTGTACCTGCCCCCCTTCGGGTTACAAGTTGGCCCCCAATGCACGGAACTGTCAGGGTGAGTCTCAGAAATCCGAGCTGCGGGAACAGCTTTAATAAAAGCCAATCCTGTTTGAGTCAGGACTGACTGGCCATTTCTGACTCTCCTGCAGATGGACGGGCATCCCCAGCTTCCATCACTACCAGAATTTTTAGTTTGTAGCCACCAAGATGGAGGAACGCAGCAGTGGCTCTTTATGCGGGTCCCAAACCTGGACTCCCACCCCCCAGGCCTGCGGTGGCCGGGCCAGTCTAGAGGGAGCTCTGCAGCCTTGGTTGCACCGTCTTCTTCCCCCTTTGCATTTCCCCCTTGCTTTCGCACCCCTCCCTTTCGTTTCCCCAGCGCTTGTTCTTCCCTCTCTGGGGAGGGGGGGGCTCCTGTCCCTGAACCTGGGCGGTTCCCTCCAGAGGAGCTGGTCCTCCCCACCTTCCCTTTGCTGCCCTCCCCCTGCCAAGCGCTCTCGCGCCTGCCCCTTTGGAAAAACGTTTTAAAAACTTCATCTCAGAATGGGACGTAGATGATCATCAGTCCAGCCACGTGGAAGAGGAAAATCTTAAGCTATATGCAATAGAATAACAGAATAACAAAGTTGGGAGGGACCTTGGAGGCCATCTAGTCCAACCCCCTGCAAGAGCAGGAGACCCTATACCATTTCAGTATATTCATTTATTGCATCCTTTAAACATTTCTATTTGATAGGGTACGTCTTAAAATGTAACAAAGGAGAATTGTATATAATCTGTAAACAAATAACATGCTTACATTGGGGAAGCATTTATTTTTATATAATCAATAAGGTTGCACCATCACTGCAGCGTAACTGAGTCAAGAGGCTTTTCCTAGCTTCCTTTACAAAAGATTGAGGAGGGGGCTTTCGCTGCACTTTTCTCCACCCACCCCCTTCTGGGGCACCAAAGAAGCACCACTTGCTTTTTCCTTGGTTGCAAAATGCCAGGGATTGACACACACACACACACACACACACACACACACACACACCCCTTGTTCCACCAGTAGAAAGGAATCTGTGCCACAGAGCTCTCTGCTGACTGCATTTAAAAATGCTGTTGGGTAGATTTCCTGCCCTCCAAATAATAATATAGAACTAGAAAACAAAAATGAGAAAATAAGACCCCAATAAAATTCCACGGGAAGAGAAAATAAGAAAGGAAATAATAAGAAAAAGCAGACAAGACACAATAGAAAGCAAAACACAGAAATTTATCAGCTGACTTTCAGAGCGTGCTCCTCCAGACCGGCACATAAAACTCGGATTCATTTTCCACGGCATTTTGCATTTGATGTTCCTGATGATTTTTTTCCTAAAGAAAATAATGAAACATCCACAAGAACAGCCAACCTTAGAGGAGAGCAGCAGCCCAGCCCTGAGCTGTATATATTCTTCATTCCTACAAGCTTGTTAGTTATAGTGTCTTATTACCAAAAAAATGGAAATTACAATATTATAAATGAGACAGTAGAATTACAAACCTTCTGCTTCTTGGTTAGTGACCGTTTGCAATGATGACAGTGACAAAAAAGAACTTACAACCAATCCTCACGTTTACAGGTTTTGCAGGTCTGTAAAGCAAAGGAAAGCTAAAGTGAGATCATAAGTACAATTGTGGTTTCACTTAGCAACCATTTTGTTTAATGGTCGCTAAGTGAGGATTACCTGTACCAAGCAAGAAACAGGTATGAAAAAGCAGCTCAAATAGTTCTGTTCAACGGGCCTGCCAAGCTGTTCGGATTAAAGTTCACTTGGTCCCTCAGTCTCCCAGGCGAGGGGGGATGGAGCAGTTTTGCCACAGGAGAACCCGCAACCCTGCGAACACGAGTGTAACTGGAGCCCCCAACCACACTTCGGTCCTGTGAAAACAACTGTTTCTTGCTGGAGCATCCCACTTAACGTCTCTTTCCTGCTCTTTCTCCCCTTCCTAGATATTGACGAATGTCTTACTGAAACTCATACCTGTTCACACAACCAGACCTGCTTTAATATTCAGGGAGGGTTTCGTTGCCTTTCTCTGCAATGCCCGGAGAACTATCGCAAATCTGGAGACACGTAAGTGCCCCCCCTCCCCAAATTCCCTTCAGGAGTTAGAGGCTGAGGGCCACCACCAAAGCCGGCCAGAAACTTCCCCTCCAAGTGATCTTTCTCATTCTTTACCTGTTTGCTCAGTTCTTGGAGCAGCCTGGTAAAAATTGAGACTGGATGCTGAAACGTTAGGCTGCGGTGGTCACCGTGGACCACAGAACAGAAGGATGACGAGAAGTATGGCCAAGACGTAGACCAGCGTTTCTTAACTCCGGCAGTTTTAAGATGGTGGACTTCAGCTCCAAGAACTCTCCAGCTAGCCAGGGATTCTGTCCTGGGGATGGTTCAGCTGGCTTATCCGGAAGGGTATTTCCCCCCTACTGTTAGGGATCTTTTTGATTTCCTACAGTTTGGGGGGGGTTCTGGTGGTCTCCCATTCAGCTCTGAACCAGACCAGATTAACTTTCCTAAAGCCAGACTATGCTGGTCAGATGTGTGTGTTTCTTTGAGTTGGTCTTGACTTCTGGCAATTGCTTGGACTAGTCCCTGCAGTTTTCTTGGGGCAATTTTCGGAAGAGGTTTGTCCTGGTCTTCTCCTTCTCAGGACTGAGAGAGAGGGACTGGCCCGAGGTCCCCCAGCCGGCTTGGTGCCTAAGGCAGGACTAGAATCCCTGCTTTCCCAGTGCCTAGTCCAGTGGCTTTAACCAGGAATGAAGATGGCAGCTCTGTCAGCCAATATTTTACAGATTATAAATAACAAAGGCAACTTGCCAGTTACAAAGAAGCTGGTGTTAGCAATGTAAAGCAATGTAAAATCCTTTAAAATAATGTCTCCTCCTTACCCCTAGAAAAATTATACATTATATATGTATATCTATTGCTTGTACGGTGGGCTTTCATCTAGGAATTTATTTGGTTCAGAAATGAGTGTGAGAATTTTGTGAAACACAAATATTCATACCTTCTGAGTCTCAACGGCAAACCAGGAATACTGATTCTTGGGGGGAGAATGGCTACTTTCAGCTAAAATAATCAAACTTTCCACCCTTGAGCACTTGTTTTTTGAGCTCAGTGGTTGGTTAATATAATTGCTGAGGAGTTGCATAAAAGTACTTTTGGAAACGTGCTCCAATTTTTGCTCTTTCAGACTGTCAGATTTCCTCTGTAGCTCTGTGGCAAGGAGAACCATCCGGGTGGGCAGCTTCCACGAGGGGGGGGGTTTCTGCTTGTTTGGCTCCCCGATTCAGTATAAGCTTCTCCATGGATGCCGACCTCTTTCTGGGGATGCCCATGGGGAGGAGGGTGGGCGTGGCAACCCTGAGGAGGCCCTCTCTGTGGGAGCGCACAGGACGGTGGGGTGCTGACATTGGCAGAAGGTGCTCCCGTAGGTAGTCCGGACCCATGCCATGTAGGGCTTTGTATGTCATTGTTAGCACCTTGAACTTCACACGGAAGGCAACTGGAAGCCAGTGCAGCGCACTTCTTTCTAGTCTGACAAGTTTTAGAGGCAGCTAAGAGCATTTAGAAACAAAATAGAGGGCAAAACCTGAAAAGCACAAATTAGTTTCTCTTTATCAGAGGGAAGAAAAGAAAAAATGGAACATGGGCTTGGAACAATCTACCCCAGGAGATACTGCCCAGAGCAATTTCTCAACCTCAAGAACTTTAAACTCCCAGAATTTCCCACCCAGTAAGTTCAAGTCCCCCCCCCCCGTTTAAAGTTCTTGAGGCCGAGAAAAATTGTTCTAAAGCAGAGCCCCCCTCAACCTTTTGGGCACCAGGGACCGGTTCCGTGGAGAAAGGTTTTTCCACGGACCGTAGGGTGTGTGTGGTTTTGTGTGCTGCCCGCATCCCACGGATGGGGCTTCACTTGTTTGTGTGGACCGGTTGCTGGCATGCCTTGGCCCTATACCAATCCATGGACTGGAGGTTGGGGACCCCTGTTCTAAAGGACAAAGTCTACATTCCAGGCGGTCTCCTATTCACTTCCTAGCCACACTGAAGCCAGATAAGCTGGGCCTAAAGGCTCAGCATCCCTCAAAGTGAGCCGAGTTCCGGTGGTCATTATGGATGCACGGATGGAGTTTTCCCTGGCTGCAAGAGGGAAGCTGTTTGCCCTCAATTTCTGTGGGATTTTTTGCAACTTTTGCCAGCTGAGCTTTCTGCTCTGGGAGTCTCCCAGCCCAGCACTGCGCCCAATCAGCTTCCCGGGCCAGACGAACTGAGCATGCTTGAGGATTTTCAAGACTAGCCAGATGCTCGGGGACCTGGTGGACTGCATGGCTTTTTGGGCTGCTCTTAAGCCCCGGTTTGAAGCTAGCCCCTCCTGCATGAAATGCACGGGTCAGGACCTTTGCCTGCTCTGCTGCAGGCCTCGGGGATGTGGGAATCCAGCACCCCCTTGGCCCTGCAGCTCTTCTCCTGCCGACCGAACGGTTGCTAACCCCCTCCCCCTCTTCTCCCCCTCCTCCCCTTGTCTTGCAGCCGTTGCGAGCGCCTGCCCTGCCCCGACAGGAAGCAATGCCAGCAGCTGCCCTTGAGAATCACTTCCTACCACCTCTCTTTCCCCACCAGCCTCCAGGCCCCCCTTGACATTTTCCGCATGGGCCCATCCAGTGTCGTTTCTGGGGATCACCTTCAGTTCGCCATCCTGAGCGGGAACGAGGAGGGATTTTTCGCAGTGAGGAAGGTGGACGGCCACAGGGGCGTCGTGTCCTTGCAGCGAGCCATCCCAGAGCCCCGAGACCTCCTCCTGGTGATTCAGATGCAGCTCTCCCGCCACGGATGGGTCAGCACCTCCCTGGCTCAGCTGTGGATCTTTGTCACCACCCAACTTTGACCCCTCGCATGCTGACTTGGCCTGGGCCTCGACGGTTGCTATTTTTTTTTTAGCATCTTGTAATAAAGTTCGGATGGCTCTCCATTCCCGCATGCCGCCTTTGCCTTTTGTTTCATTCAGCCTGATCCGTGTTTTCTTCCTTTTACGCTCCTTAATGTGGCCTTGCCTTCCTTTCTCCCTCCGGGAAGTTCTGCATATGAATCCACCAAGGCCTCTTTCAACCAGCTGGGTCTCCAGGTCCAAAAAGGCCAGGATGGCAGCCTCAGCCCAAGAAGAGGCGTTCGGCTTTCCCGCTTCGGTCCTCTCTGCCGGTGGCTGCTGAGCAAGGCCCAGACCCTGTTGGCTGGCCGGGGGTTTCTGGGGAGCCCCCCAGCCACAGCCATTCATCGAGCAGCCCTTCAAAGTTAGGGTCACCTGGAAAGGAGTGGCTCATAACCAGCCCCTCGCACGCATGGCTGTCACAGCCCCCCTACCGCCCCCAGTCGGGACGTGAGCAGAATTTGGGCCCTTGGCAACTGGCACCTGTTTTGTGAGGGTTGCTGCGTGCTGGGGCAACGTGATCGCCAGCTGTGCCCTTCCCAGCCAGCTTCCCACAAAGTCAGTGGCGGAAGCCGGATTCACTTTGTGACTATGTGTTTCACTTAATAACGGCAATGATTCGCTTAACGGCAGTCGAGGTCATAAAATTGGACACAATTCACTTAACATCCATCTTGCTTACCAACAGAAATTCAGGCGCCAACTGTGGTCACAAGTGGAGGATTACCTGTAATCACAGATTAATAAAATAATTAAAAACAATAATAAGATGGGATGCACTTCAGCCTTACCAAATGCCTGAGTGGAAGGGATCAAAAAATAAAAACCAAAATAAAATTGTAACTTTAAAATAAAAACCATCATAAACCGCATTACATTTTGCCCAAAGACAATTTGCACGTAATTTTTAAGATGATTATTTGATTGGAATTCCGTAATTTGAACTTGGCTAGCTTGGATATCTCATTGTCCAGGAATTTGTGGGTGGATAGGAGTTCAAGATGATAGATCAAGATCAAGACTGACCCTGACCCTGTTTAATTTGTATCTCAAAAGTTGTGCAAATTCAGTTGTGGGATTGCAGCCAATATCTTTACTTCTTTAAAATCTCCCCTGGGATCAAATTGTTAATGCAGAAATCAGGAGATGCTTAAGAATTTGGAGGTTACCCATAATTAACTATATCTATTATTGTTTGTTAAACACATGAACCCAGACATTATGCTGTTTGCTAAATATTGAAAATGTTATTTGGAAAAACCCCAACACTAATCCTAACCCAAATCCCAACCCTAACCCCGACCCCACCTTATTCCTAACGTATAAAAACTAATTATATATATTATAAATTAATATATATATATTTGGAGGTTACCTCAGATTATCTGGCAAAGCTTTGGGCTGAAGTTTTGTGTTATTCCATTCCTGCTAAATAGTATGTGTTCATTAAATCAAACTGCCCAGCAGCTTCAGTATGACCTCTTACAGGTAAGAACGCTTCTCAAACTTTTCCAGGGATAATACTAGTGTTTCTCAACCTCGACAACTTTAAGGTGGCTGGCTGGAGAATGCTGGGAGTTGAAGTCCACGCATCTTAAAGCTATCAAGGTTGAGAGACACTGGATTAGACTCTAGCCTTTTGCTACTTCCAGGAGTCAAGCTTGGATCAGTGAGATTAAAGGTCCACAAATTGCCTCTGCAGTAAGATGGCACTTTTTCCAAATCCAGTTCATCAGCACACGGTGGCTGAAGAACATCAACAGAGACCAGGAGGTTGTATGATTCAGGCTGTTACTACTTGGATTCTGGCATCAGCGCAACTGAAAGAGTTGGCTTGCTCTTGCCGCCTTCCGTAATACTTCTGGCCTTCCCAGTCTTCAGATTTTCTCTCGGTTCATCATCTGAGAACTAAACTGATCCTGCCTGGCTTTGGAGATCAGCCAAGATCAGCTGTTGGGTCTGGGACTGAGGATTTAATTGTTGATCCTTCCAACTCTTGCTCAAATGGGTGGTTCCAATTGGAAGAAACTTGCAGGCAGCCGTGCTTGCACCTGAGTGAGGATTCATAGAAGCATTTATACGTGGGCTGCAAATATCCAGGTGACCATTAGAAATATTGAAAATAGGGACTCTGTTGGTATCTTGGAGTAGATACACGGAGGAGGTACAGCACAATCTGTCAAGCTACCCAAGAACCAAGAAAGACACGTGGAACTACTTCTGAGTAGTTTCCTTTATTGTCCCTCACCTATAGACAGAAATCTTGCCAAACTAAAGCAAGTATTGGCATCACTGTAGATACACTCTGGGAATTGCCAGGGAGGAGCCTTCTCTTTCTCCCAACCAAACACTCCATACTTCACTGCCTCTTTGCCCTGTGGAATGCAGTGCATCTCTCCTGGGAATCCAGATTACATTCCACCACACAATTACCACTTGCAAGAGACTATAGACAATTTCCATGAAAATGATTGTGGAATTGCTTACCGATTTGGATCTACTTTGTGGGGCTCACAATAGGCAAGAAAAGTGGGCATCAGTTTCCTAAACATTTGATTAACATTTGATTAATTAAAGAAGCAATCAAAACAATTGCACATTCTAGCATAGACCTCAATATTCTGACTGTTCTTCAAACCATTTGGGCAAATAGCTCTGAAACATTTTGGGCTCATCTCTTTCTCTTCTCCAAGGGGGGAGGATATTGAGAGGGCAACACACAGAAAACTAGACAAGCCAACATGAAGCTTATTTCTTCAGAAGTAAGAACTGTTGTGCTTGTAGAACTTAATATCAAGGACTGTGTGAAAGTGAGTGCACTCCAGACTTAGGGGAGGTCAAATTGCAAAAGGCCAGAAAATCAATAGCCATTGTGCAGAAATGACTTTTTGGAGAAGTATTCTGGTTTGCACATTATTGACTAAGGCCCAAATTAGCCCGATGAATGAAAGAAATGCCCATTTGAACAAAAGATTATAGATATATAGTAAGTAAAATAGATAAAGAATGAAATAATGCTCCAGGTTTTGGCAAGGCATGCTTGAAAATGAGTCGGCTAACAGGTTATTCAATTAATCAGTATGGGATAGTTTATTAACCATCTTAATTGTGAAATTGGATTTGTTCTAGCATGTTATATAGTTGGTTTGTTGGAAGTCTTTTCAGCTGCACACAGCAGACCCCTCCTGCTATTCTCCCTGCCCACTCAAAATTCCCCTTTCTGGTTTGCTGTATCCTGCAAAGGAGAAAGCAAGCGAAACCAGCGTATCAGGCACCTGGAAAGTATAGGCTGGAAAGTTGTATCCCAGAATGTCCCCCGTTGTGCCCTCGGTCCGAGACACGATCGTATGCCACGATTTGCACACCAGACCAGAGCGGATGTCAGCCCTGGGAAATTGATACAAAACCATCACATTAAGGGGCCATGCGGTGGATTTTCCGCCAGTGAAGATCAGTAGCTAAACAAGGACAATTGGATAACGTTAAAAAATGTGTAAAAAACAGGAACCAAAAATAAGGTAGATTTATTAAATGCATCTCCAAAATATTTATGGATATGCTGGCCTTGTTGGAAACAATTGTAGCTGGATGTACTTTAGTCTCTCTTCAGATCGGATTTATTTCATGAACGAATTTCCAGAATAGCTAGATCAGACTCCAGGGCCTGCAACACACCTCCATAAGACACTAACACGGTGGGATCAAAAGCTTACCTTCCCTGCTGATCAACTCTTCAACTGTTGCCATACAAATAATTTGCAAGAGACGTGCTCAAAAGGGGGTAACCCTGAAGATGAGATGGAGCTTTGGTCACATCATCACAACAATTTTCTCGACTTTTTAGACGATGCTCCGTGGACCCCCTGGGACATTTGTTTCTGATCTTAATTTGTATGTCTTTCCTTTTCTATTAGAGTCAGACATGAGAAGACAGATACCATTCGCTGCATTAAATCCTGTCGATCAAATGATGCTAACTGTGTCTTAGACCCTGTTCACACGATTTCCCACACTGTAATCTCTCTGCCCACTTTCCGGGAATTTACGAGACCAGAAGGTAATCGGATTCCTTCCTTTCCATAAAATTATCCCATGGAACCTTTCGCGGGGTGATGATGATGATGATGTTGGAAGTGACGGTGGTTCTGGGTATTTTGGACTCCTTACTAGCCAGCTAGTCTGTTGAGCACACTTGTTAGGACTGGAAGTCTTTATAGTCCAAGATCTCTAGGAGGCACAAGATAGAGAAAGTCCTATGATGTTACAGAGAACCTCCATCCTATCAGTGAGACGAAAAGTGATACATGAAAAATTCCTTCAGCTTATCTGGGCGTGGTTGTCGATTAGATTCCAGAACCAGGTTCTGAAATTTTAGGGTCCTTATTGGCCAATATATTCTAGTCAGGGAGGGAATGCCATTTCTTCTCCTCCACCAGGCAAAAGCAGTGACAACGTCCATCCTGGGTCTGCTGTTATTGTCCTTAACTAAACTGGGCCAATTGGCAAGTGGTTAAATAGCTAACTCCGGTCTCATTGCTGCTCTCTCCTCAGAGATTATTTTCCTTCGTGCCATTACGCCAGCATACCCGACCAATGAGGCTGACATCATATTCGATATAACTGAAGGAAATTTACGGGATTCTTTTGACATCATCAAGCGCTATGCAGATGGCATGACTGTGGGTAAGGAATTCCTCTTTTGTGCTGTGGCTCTTACCATTGAACCTAGGGGTCTCGATACGGTATTCCAGCATCCACCTGCCCATCCATCCAGCTTCACCCTTCACCCCAGAAAGGTCCTCAGTTCTTTCTTGGGACTGGTAAGAGGAAAGGTGATAGTGGTGAAAAACGCGCAAGGTGCACAAGGCATTGCTTTTCTCTGTCACCAGTGGGTGGGATGTTTCAGGGGGATGCTAGAGTTTCCTCAGCACGTGCTCTGAAAATACAAGCATTTCCCACACTGGAGTCCATGGCTCAAAAGGCTGTGTTTCCCTTCCAAATACCTGAGAAGAGCATGTAGGCTGAGGGTTTATGGCGATTCTCTGTCAGCCAGGCCACAGTGGTCCCAAAGATGCTTTTTTCCCCCAAAAGGCAATTGGACTTTTGTTTTTCCAGTTGTCCAGTTGTCGGGTGTCTTTTGGGAAAAAAAAGTACCTTTGGGACATATAGGATGAGGGTTACACCTCTAAGACAATCAGACAAAAGGCCGAAGAAAGAGAAAAAACAGTTCAAGAGAATTTGGCTTCTTCTTCACCATGTCCTCCCTCTGAAGGGGCTGCTGGGTTTGGCCAATGTTCTGACCCGAGAAATAAAAGAATAATTAGTGATATCCTCCAGCCATTGGATTGGAGAGTAGGACCAGCAGTGTGCAGAATCTAGGTGTCCTAGCGTATTTTGAAGTTACTTATAGAATTAAAACAAAAATAAGACATGCTGAGTGATGGGCTATGCAGTGCTTCTCAACTTTAGCAATTCCAAGATGTACTGATTTCAACTCCCAGAATTCCCTAGCTTGCACGGCTTCTGGAAGTTGAACTCCTCACATCTTAAGAGTTGCTAAGGTTGAGTAATGTTGGGCAAGGGAAACAGCCATCCATATCCCATGCATAATTTTAGGACCTGTCCTGCAGCTTGGCCTGGAGGTGGCGCTGTGGTTGTGCTCATTCCAATTTATTTCAAAATTTTGCCAGCAGAAGTGATTACTTGGTGCCAAAGGGGAAACATGTTCATGCAGGCTTCTGAGCTTTGGGTCGTCAAGAAGAGCTGTTGGGAAAACAGCCATTTAAGACCTGCAAGATGATTTTCTGCAAGGATGCTGATACTAACCTAGAAATGATGAAATCGGGGATGACAATCAATATCTATATACGCAACCCCAAAGGGTGGTCATTATAAAGTCAGGCAAGGAGAAAGGCTGCATAATTTAGGGGCTTCTTCTATGTTTTTATGCGTTGCTATCCTCCTGTGGCCTCTCTAACAATATGCCCTTGCCCCTGTCCACATTTCCAGGATGTCACGTCAATGACAGGCTGAATTCGCCTTCTTTATAGCCTGTAGAGTTAGCGACAATTGTACCCGTGTTTCTCAACCTTGACGACTTTAAGATACATGGACTTCACCTCTCAGAAATCCCCAGCCAACATGCTTCAAGATACATGGACTTAATTCCAAAATTTCCTAGCTAGGATGCTGGCCAGGGAAAACGAAGTTGAAATTCGCACGTCTTAAAATTGCTAAAGTTGAGAAACAAAGGTGAACATACCATGCTACTGATGTGACAGCTAAACTTTACTTCCCACTTCAAACTTTTGAAAATCTACTCACTTTTTATCAAATGTGACTTCCTTTGCTTGCAAATCACGCAGGAGTATGGCTCTTGGTTGATTAGTTATAATATACAGACATATACAAACACACACACACACACATTATATATATATATATATATATATATATATATATATATATATATATATATATATATATATATATATGTGTGTGTGTGTGTGTGTGTGTGTGTGTGTGTGTGTGTGTGTGTGTGTATGAATGCACCTTGCTAATTAACTCTTTCTTTCCTGCTTTGGCCTGACCCAAGGCTCCACCAGCGGTTTTATATATATATAAAACACTTCTGTAAAAATTGGGCAGCTTAACCAGGAAACAAATATGTGCTTCAAATGCAAAAGACAGAAAACACCAACCCAGCAAAAATCAGTCTTTTTTTTTTACAAGAAGCTCTGCCGCTGCATGGAATACAATGTTTAAAACTGAGGTGGAGTAGAATATAGTTCCCCACGGGTGGGGGTGCCTGTGGAGGTAGAGGGGGTCAAAAAAGTCAATCTGCAGCTGTGGACAGCCTTGCACCCAAGTGAATCTGCCAAGCAGAAAAAAGACACGGAACCAGGCCAGCAGACTTGAGTCCAGCTCCGGACACAGGCCCAGCACGTCCACTGGGTGCGGACAAAATGATCAGGGTGCTGGCCAGGATGAGGCCATTATGCACAAGGCACATGAAAATCAGGCTGTGACAGCCACAATGTTGCCTTTTTTGAAGACCATCCCCTGCGAACATCCCTGTGTGCGTCTATAGGAAGGGTCTCTCTGCATATCAAAATGACATGTGTGAGCTGCATTAAATGGAGCAATTCACAATCAGAATTAACAAGAAAAAGTCAACCTTAAAAGAGAGAAGTAAGCAGTAAAGAAAGCTTCTAGTATGAAAGCAGGCTTTTCAAATCCTTTTCTGATCGCTCTTTGGAGTGGATTTTCTTTTACACCCAAAGACTATTTTCTTACCCCTCGGGCCCTTCAGGGCGGCTTGAAGGCCGACTTCGAAGACTGGAGGGAGTCTTTCCCTGCTTCACCCAAAGTGCAGCTGCTGAAGCCAGGGGCCGCCCGCTTGTAGCGGGCCAGTTGAAAAACTTTGAAGGGTCAAAATTATTGCCTTAAGTGTCCACCAGCAGGAGGCAGTCAGTGAGCAGGGCTGGGAATTTAGAAATGCCGGTCTGTCTGCCTTCTGAAACCCACGGAGGAAGCCACGGAAAGGCTCGCTCGGGTCCTGCATGGGGGGGGGGGGGGGGAACGGGGTGTCTGGAGGCTGCAAAAGCAGGGCCAGGGGTGAAGCTCTGGGCCGAGACGAAGGCTGGCGTGTTTCTGGGCTCCCAGAAGTTGCGGTCAGGGGATATGGGTGGACCAAGAGCTGAGCTGACCGAAGCCGCCTGGTGTATAAATTGGTGTACAAACTAAGGGGGCCAAAGAGGACTGTTTCTGCATCCCCGCCTGCAAAGTGTCACAGCTGATCTAGGCGGAAGGGCAAAGCCTCCGCTTGTTCTCCTTGAGCCTTTTAGCAGACTTTCCACTGTGAGGCTATTCGGCTTCTTCCCCTCCCCCCCCCGTTTCTCTTTAACCAGCCGTCAGGGAAGGATTCGTTTCCTGCCTGCACAAAAAGGTTTTATTAAAGCCTGGGTGATTAGAAGGCTTATTCCCCTTAGCTCTGTCTAATTCTCTAATGCCACCTGTACGCGGGCAACGCCACTAATTCCTGCAAAGCAAAACTTTGATACAGCTGCCCCAAGTTAATAGAAAGCACATTCCTGGCTTTTAAAAATCTACCTCCCTACTAAACCTTTTCTGGTTTTGTCTCAGCTACCCTGTTGGGTTTTTTGTGCAGCACATATAAGACGCAGGTAGAGCCTCTGTTGCACCGATGTGGCCGCCCTCTTGATTTTTTGGACTTTCCCAGAGAGGCCCCAGTGCTTAAAGGGTCCTTGATTCACAACTGTGATGCAGCATGCCCATTACGGTCATAAATCATGACAGTCACAAAGCGGGTCACCCATTTGATCAACCCAATCCGATAACCTTTTTCATAGAAGTCATTAAGCGAACATCACCGTCATAAAGTGGATGTCATGGCGTAAAGCGAACTCCACAGTTGTTAAGCAAACCAATTGCTTTAGTGCCAGATTTGGCAAAACCCAGAAGTAAATGCTGATTTTTGGCAAAAGCATAAAATGTTTTCACGTGACCACAGGAGACGCCAAAGGTGAAGCGGAGGGAGTCTAGCCGCTGGTGGAGCTTTGGTGCTGGGTCATAAGGAACGCGGAGGGTTTGGTCCATTGCGCCACTCCGAAGGATGCGCCAAGTGGTGGGTTGTAAGGACTTCCTCTAACCGAAAACACTGGCATGGGACTTCAATGGCCTGGATGCCTCCTGGATGCCTTCTCCCTGCCCCCACCCTGGACACCATTTTTCTATTGTTAGAATATAAGGTGACACCGCAGAACCAAACTCTGGCATCTCACAAAAGCCGGTGCCTTTCAGGAAAACGCGTCCCTCTGACAAGGGCCTCTCGGTCCAGGGCTCATTTTTGGCTACCTTGGACAACGGGGCTCTCTTCCCTCAAGGATTCGGCAGATCACTACATGGGATCCTGCCTCAACCGAGGGAATCCTGTGCTTTGACTTGGCCGTGGCTCCCACGCTCCCTTGTAACCTTGTAGCAGAAGAGGGACGTAAGGCTCTCAGGGATCCCAAACGACGTGGAAAACGGAAAGGCGTTTGTTGCCTTCCATAAACCAAAGACTGGAGGGAGGGTGGGACAGCAGCTTCTCAGCACCGTTGCCTAGCAGTGGCCTAGCCAAAGGAACCGAAGCATTGCTCATTGTGTCACGGCGGTTAAAAATGTGGATGCTAATTATTGCTGCTGTTGTTGCTGTTTCTCAACCCCCAGGGGTCGTTCGACAAGTGAAGCCCATCATCGGTCCTTTTTATGCCACCCTGAAGTTGGAGATGAACTACGTTGTTGGAGGGGTTGTCTCACATCGTAATGTTGTCAACGTGCACATCTTTGTTTCAGAATATTGGTTCTGATGGGCTATTTAATGAAGAGAAGAGAGCGGAGCTCCACCACAAATTGTCCAAAGGCTCTGTATTCATGGTTGGGGGAGGATTTGGAGAAAAAGGACCAGGTAGCTTTCTTTGCCAAGGATGTATCTGGTTTCTAGCTTGGCTGCAGGACAAATAGCAAGCTATCTAAAATAGAAGTAGGATATCAATACCTGTAAATTCACAGTAGTTACATTGTGTTGTATATACAGTATGGCCGCATTTTGCATCTGGTGGCCTTGAACCTCTCGGTGAGTTTTAATCTCAGCTATTTTGTTAAGTGCTTGAGACTGTATTTTGCAGATCTGAATCTTGCTGTCTTTGATGTTTTCACCTCCTTGAACCTTTTACCTGGCTGTGATCTCTTTTTTAAATTGTAGAAATTTTTTAAAAATCACTTTGCCATCTGGAGTCAGAACTAACTCCATCTCAGAGGATTTCTCCCTACCAGCATTGGACCCCCTACTTCCAGTCACCCGCAGTAGTAAGTCCAAGGGATTGCTTAATAATATTTCAGGTCCCTGTTTTATGTGGCTGTGTGCTTTTTTTTGAGAGGGTCATTAAAGGGACACTGGACAACAAAGGAAGAGTATGGTGGAAGATGGAGTCCTCTAATGCCAAGATCTTCAGCATACAATACAAAACGCACACTCAGTCAGACTGAAGTATGTATCGCAATCCAATAAGATCCTGGCTTGTTGGTGGTATTAGTATTCGTGCCCAGGAGGTCTGGTTCTCAAAGAGAACGCACAGTCTTCCACTCACATAAGGGACTGCTTTGGTTCTCTTTAAAAATTAATCTCCCTTGAAATTTTAGGTGTGGAAAATGCTTTGAAAGCATTTTGGAAACTCACACGTATATATGACTTCCTTCTTTTCTGCAATAAAACACCTTACTATTTCTTCTGTCAGCTAATTAATGAATGCAGGTTTGAGTTTTAAGAGTAGAAATTTATTGCTGTGCGAAATAGGGCAGCTGTACATGTGAGACCCACACAAATTATTAATTTGATATTGAGACACCAGATACATAGCACACTTTCTCATAAATTTTTAATTCAGATATATTTTGACATTAAAAAGGTAAAAGATCTCTCTGGGGGCTTTAAGCATCCACTGATGATCAACTTAATCAAATGATTCTTGTCAGCATAGAGAAGCAGAAAGCTTCCACAAATGGAAAATGAGTAACTTTAGATGAATGGCTAGTAGTGTGGATGTGGGACCTGCAGATATTTCTTAATCTGCCTGGGTCAACTTTCCTGTTGGGTTGGGGCCCTAAGTCAAGAGAAAGTGCTAGGAGAAGGGCTGAGGTTCACGAAAACAGGAAGAGGGGAATGTGAACCGGGGTACCTTTCAATTCATCCAGTTCCTAACGAAGCAGTAGCTGTCTTCAGGTTGACGGCATACCTGTTTTCCAAGCTTTGTCAGAAGTCCAAGTCTCAGGACTTGCCCCCATATCCCAGTGGCACATCGTGTCTTGAAGGGTGAGGAAAGGTCTCAGTTAAAAGTTCACAGCCTCTCTTGCTGCTAGTCCCTAAGGTTTTCTAGATAGAAAAGAGGCTGGAACAATTCCACCCTAAGGTTTACAGTCTGTTGAACAACAAAATGAGCCTGTGGTCTTTGAAATGCCTGTCCACACACGTTTTACATGTATTTAACTTTTCTCTTGATAATTTGCCATTTGCTTACAACAATAAAAACAATAATCTGCAGCATTTTCTTTTAAAGCAGTTGATTATGGCCTTTCCCACCTAGAGCAAATAAGAGACATCTAGATCAGTATTTCTCAACTTTGGCAACTTGAAGATATGTGGTCTTCAACTCCCAGAATACATTAATGTGATTGTATGGATTTCCACCAGTGAAATCGTGTTCCAGAGGAAATGAACCCAATCTAAAGATCTCTATAGGGCAGAACATGATCTTACCTTCTCTACCTGTGTGGCAATTTGGTTTTTCGGGGATCCTGAAACTAGAGAACACATTTTAACAGACTGAACGTGGAGACCCTTTTCTGCAAACCCACACTAAGTTGAACTTCTAGACACTGCTGACTCTTTGAAATAATCCATATCCTTTCTGCTTTTCAATTTTAAAAAAAGTCTGTCATTTAAAATTTAAATTTCTGTCATTGGTTGGGAATTCTAGGAGGGTTTAACCAACCCCTCTGGATAACATTAGTTAGGGGAAAGCCAGTTTACAGGGGAAAATCTCTTCTCCTAGCTTATTCCATTAGGTTTTCTAACTTGCAAATTACATGCTTGCTTGCTTATTTTACTATGTGCATCTGCTTGACTTGGAAAGCATCGACTGAGGATAGAAACAATACTCATAGTCAAGTTACAGCCATTTCTTCCCTTTCCTCTTTGCTGGATTAAGTAGCAAAAAGACACTGAAAACCATACATTCCTAGAAAATAAATATTGTTTTAATATATTATTTTACATTTGCCAACAGCTTTGCCTTGATGTTCTAAGAATAGTAGCCAATTTAAAGTTTACTGGGCTCTGTCTTCATAGTACTGTAAGCCAAAAAAAGTAATTTTTTTTTAAAAAACATGCCTACAAGAAGAAAATACTGATGTGCATCAAAGCCATATTTGATTTAAAATAACTACACATTCCAATAATTACACAACCAAGGAAGGGTATTTATAGTTGTTACTAATGGGGTGCCCATGAACATGATGGACTCACTGTTTTGGCCACATTATCCGTACTTGGTTTCTGGTTCATGCCGTGTTCCAGCCTCAGTGGCCGGGTTACTCAGAAAGAAAAGGAAGGAAAGGAAAGGAAAGGAAGGGGAGGGGAGGGAGGGAGGGAAGAAGGAAGGAAAGGAAGGAAGGAAGGAAGGAAGGAAGGAAGGAAGGAAGGAAGGAAGGAAGGAAGGAAGGAAGGAAGGAAGGAAGGCTGCAGAGCCTGGCTTACAGCACTGACGCCAAGGTTGATTTGACTTATGCATCACTCACTCAAACCTTAATTACGGTTGTAAACCAGCATAAAGAAGGTGGGATACAAACAATATTTTTTAAAATTATGCAACATTAAAAAACATAAAAAATAAATTTTAAAAAGCTAATACAGGTCATCATCATCTGACACGCACATCAAAAACAGGGATCCACACAGATTAAAATTGTCAAGGCTGACAAACACGGGTTTAGTCGCTGTAGGAACAGGCAGAAGCAGAGAAGGGCTGATCCATGAGATGGCAACTGCATGGCGCTCAACCTCAGGAGTCCTGCCTTACTGTCCCTGTAAATGGAGTTTGTATCTCAAAGGTTTTCTTGCTGTAAACAGGTAAAATACATCTGTGAGCAGAGAGGTTGATTAAATCAAGAGGCACCCATGTGTATCAGAAAAGTCAAGATGGTGGCTATGAACACACCACCCGAGTCCCACCCTATAAACACAGGCGAAGGCCCGTTTACACTGCAATTTCAGTTCCGTCTCCATTGATCAGGCACTGCGCTTCAAAGGACGCGGCCACATCCTAAACACCAAGCGAAGGGCAGGGCTGCTGGAGTGTTTCAGAAACTTTCAGAAAGCAGAGACTGTTTGCCGAGGCGAGAAAAAATCAAAATGGGCCCATTAAAGGCAGGCCAATTCATTACTTCTTCCTTTCCAAACAAGGGTGGGAGAAAGGGGGAAAGCGTTTTCCTGAGAAACTGTATGCCTTTCTTTAAGAGAGTGCACTTTAGATCAAGGATAGACGAAAATCTGTGTGATGTACTGGTTACTAAGGCAACTATGCATTTTTATGAATACCAAAGCAAACAGATGAATAAACCTCAGGTCAATCATTAATTCATATTACTATTTTTTGAGCTTGCGTAGAGCAATTTAGATACCAAACTTCCTTTTTATTCAGAATTTCAAATGCTATTATTTGATTTTAAAGTAAACACTCAACAGTACTTTAAAAAAACAGCAATGCCTTTCTTCCCATATTGCACTTTTCTTGAAGTGGCAGATTATCATAGGATTGTTTTCTGGAGGGGGCTAAGCGACCCACAGTGGTCTCTGTTTCCACAAGGTAAAGAACGAGGGTGTTCAAATTTCACTAAAATAGCTGAAAGGCCAAGTGTAAGGTCAGAATAAATGAAGTCGGCCTGGCTCGGACTCCATTGGGAGGATCGTGAAGACCAGATTAAAATATTAGTTTCTGGCACACGTCTGGAAAGCAAGGTCAGCATAACAGAACAGCAGAGTTGGAAGGGATCTTGGAGGTCTTCTAGTCCAACTCTCTGCTCAGGCAGGAACGCCTGTACCCTTTGGGACAGACGGTTGAGTCGTCCAGGTTGAGAAACACTGACCTGATGTTTTGGGGAATTGTGACCGGTTAGGTAAGCACCTGTTTGTTCT
Source organism: Vipera ursinii (assembly GCF_947247035.1). NCBI lineage: Eukaryota > Metazoa > Chordata > Lepidosauria > Squamata > Viperidae > Vipera > Vipera ursinii. The sequence goes on from NC_139515.1 coordinate 196,329, forward strand.
TGGGACTGAAACCACAAGAGAAGATTAACAAGCAACAGAAAGCTACATTCCTAGGCAATTCAACTATGTTATCTTGCTGTTCTCTCCCTATAAACGAGTGAAAGGAACAAGATAAATTGAATGTTAAGAACATCAATTAATTAGGAGCTGAATAAGGCAGGACTCCACGGAAGGCCTTTCAGAAGAGTCTGGTAGGTCAGGGCCAGACTCAAAAGGATGAATATAATCTGATGGAAATGGTTGGTAGAACATAGCAGAATTGGGAGCCTTTCTCAGGCTGAGTTTGCAAAAATAATAATTTCCCAATTTTCATTCTAGCTACTGCACAACCAATGTGATTTATTTTAACGGGTTGTACCAGTTTTTTTTTAAAAAAAGTGTAGAGATATCTGGGTTCATTCAGATTTAGACAGGGGGGGGGCTTCCCTGCAATGCCGTGCTCACCATCCTCCAGATTTTGGCACTGCAGAGGCCCCCGAGTGGCTGAGAAAGAAAATGTCTGGGATCTCCTAGGAACGACTGCATGGATTTCCCTAGAGGAGTTAGGCTATGACTCTTCCTTGTAAGCAGTGCTCAGTCTCTGGACATTTCTGACCAACTGGACATGTAGGATTGTGGTGAATGTTCCTGACTTTTATTTCCTCTCCTCCATTCTTTTTCTGCTGTATAAAACGATCAGAATAGGAATGAAGTTGGAAGGGACCTTGGAGGTCTTCTAGTCCAACTCCTTCCTAAAGCAGGAGACCCTGTGCCATTTCAGGCAAGTGATTGTCCAGTCTCTTCTTGAAAGCCTCCAGTGATGGAGCAGCCACCACTTCTGGTTGAATGTTCTCACTGCCAGGAAATTTCTCCTTAGTTCTAGCTTGCTTCTCTCGCTGATGAGCGTCCATCTGCACCTGGGACCCTCTCTTGCCTGCTGCGAGTCCCCAAGAAGAGTAGGGGTATTCTTTGACATAATGGATCTTCCCATCATAGTTGTAAGCCGTAATGTTTGAAAAATGATTTTTTAAATGACTTTACAACTTTTTTGCAGTGGTCGTTAAGCAAATCTGTGGTTGCTATGCAAACACCATAGTTGTTAAAGTCAACCAATGGTTCGCAAAACCTGTGGTCATGTGACCACAGGTTGAGGCAAATGGCCATAAATGTAACCGTGTTGCTGAGCACCTGAAATTTGGTCACGAAGCTGGAGGGGGGAGCAACCGTCGGAACTTCGAATCCGAGTGGTAAAGATAGGCCGGTCCTAACTTTGGACAGTCACTGAGCAACTACCCCTAAGGCAATGAATTAAGTCAGAAACGGACGGGTGGGCCAGTCTGTACCTCTCAGCCCAACCCACCTCGCAGAGTTGGTGTGCGGGGAAAAAAAGAGAGGAAGGAATGTTATGTTATGTGTTTGCCACCTTGAATTAATAAGAAAAGCAGGATAGAAATCTGATAACATAATAATTTAAAAAACGTATAAAGCTGATGCACTTCTTGGACCAACGCTGCTCCTCTTCTGCCCCTGGCTGAGGAACTGGGGACCTCTGGGGTAGATCCTTCACTCATCAAGGTCAGCAGCTGAGCAAGATTTTACCTGAAACAGACAACTCTGAACATTTCTCGGTTCCAGCAGTTAGGGCAGCCAAGGACAATTTGTCTTTGCTACTCCTAAGGTGCAGCAGGAAGGACAGTTCAGCTGCTGTCAACATCTTGGTGTGATCCAAGCGTAAACTACTCCTTCAAGGAAGTAAAACCCAATCCGCATTGTGAAGACATATTCTTGCATCCTACTCACACGTGTGGGGACCGATGGCGGTACAGTTCAACCCTATACAACCTTTGGCAGCAACTTGAGTTTTGTTTCAGCTTTGACAATGCTTGGATCTCTTCATGGATTCAGACATTGAAGGACTTTAATTTTATGGAACAATCAGGGAACGCATCTTTCTGATGCGGAAGTCACAGAGGAAAGGTACGGCACGCGTGTGTAAAAACCCCATCATGGAGTCTTCTGGATTCAAGTTCGAGCAGCAAAGTCTGATTGGGTGCAGAGAAGCAGCAACTGTGCAATGTGAGGAATGTAACCCAGGATGAAGAAGTATGCAGAAGGATGATCAAAGCAGCCTCATGGAGAACAGGGAAAACTGCCTAGTTGAAAATCCTGTCTCTACCGCTCTGGGAGACAGCGCTGCTTTCTGAATCTTGAAGTCGGATGCTGCAAATGACAGCAGCTGCTTGAAATCCTTTCCATTCCTATCATTACTGTAGATGGCCTTGTTACCCAAGCGGAAGACAACATCTCTATGGCGCCTGCAAATGCAACCTGGCAGTTCTTCTTGCATCACTCATGAATATTTCTGGATCACCCAATCCAGCCAACAAGCCTGAAAATTTTCAATAATCTAATAAAGCTCAACCCTGCTTAAGGTTTTGGAAAGCTCTTAAGGTTGGCCTTCTATTCTATTCTATTCTATTCTATTCTATTCTATTCTATTCTATTCTATTCTATTCTATTCTATTCTATTCTATTCTATTCTATTCTATTCTATTCTCTATTCTCTATTCTCTTCTATTTCTACTTCTATTCATTCTGATTCTATTCTTGTAACTAAGCTGAGCAAAACCAAGCTGAAGTCATTTTTCTGTGAACATTTTGAATACAGTATACCAGTAGTCCTTGACTTACGACAACTGGAACCGGAATTTCCAGTCATAAGTTGAATCGGACCTAATTTTAGGACAATTTTTACTGTGACTGTCAAGTGAATCACCATGGTTCTTAAGCAAATCACACGGTTGTTGAATGAATCCAGTTTCCCCAATAGGTATTCTTTGCCAGAAATCAGCAAAAGAGATCGCATATTGTAGTCGTGACTGCCGGATGTGGCAACCAGTTGTGAATGTGAGTTAACTGCCAAGCACCCACATAGTGATCAAATTACCGTGGGGATGGTGCGATGATCACGTGCAAATACAGGTTGTAAGTCATTTTTTCTGAGGTCATTGTTAATTGAATGATCTTAAGGATTACCTGTATCCATACAGCTTTCTAGGAAACAATACCAGTAGAAGCAATTTGCCACAGCCTACTTCTGGGAGAGAGACAGACAGACACACAGAGTTCCTGGTGGCTTTGCATCTTGTTTGGTTTTTATTTTTTTTAGAACAAGGTTGGATGCACTGGACCAGAATTTCCATAATTTTCAACTCATACCAGCAGAAAATGTTTGCAATTCTGAGCACATTGGTGGAATGGCAAGGCTGGGGAAACTGTTAGACTCAGTCACTTTAGAACAGTATGATCACATGCTGTCTACCGCCTAGAACTTTGAAGGAGAAAATTTTGTGCCACATCTTGGGGTAGTAAGTGCGGCTATAAAAAGAAAGTTAAACAGTTAAAAATGTATAACTCCCTTCCACAATCTTTTTTCTATTATGAGCCTTTTTTCTAATTTTATATTTTTTCCAGATTATACAGGAAATTGCATACTATGCAATTTTGCATTTCTATGTATTATACAGCACTAACTGTGCCAATAATCTGGGTACGTAATATATATTGCACCATTGCTATCCCGTTTTCAATTGTTTGTGAGTGAGATGTTTGTGGTTTATTATTTTCAGTTCAAGGAATTAACCAATGAAGATAAATTGATTTTTAAAGAAGGCAGAAATACTGTATACTTGCAAAGGAACCGGTTCCATTTATTCATGAATTTCATTAACTGTATTCAATCTAATAAGAAACAAAGAAATTTATTATTAAATGAAATACCTATTCATTTATAATTTGGTGATCTGCAAGAGTAGGGGTTGAAGAACTTGAACTCTGGGATGGCTGTCTTACATATCCTTGACACAATACTAATCCCTATTTCTCATGTTGATTATGGAAGATTTCCTTTTGCCTGAAGTCATCGTAGCCCTTGTCTGTTTATTTAGCTTCAGATTGATTGAAATCTTGCTTGTTTGTTTAACATTTCTAACAACCATGCTCCTCCATCTAAAAGCTCTTACAACAGTAGACAGGATTTATTTTATTTTTTTGAAGAAAACTGAAATAATCCGAAACAACCACACATTCTTTTCAAAGCTAGAAATATTAGAGACGGCCAAGCTGCAGGGACAAATGGGGTTAGGCTGGTAAATTCCAGCCTTTTTTCCAAGGATAGAATACCGGTAAGTATATATAAAGACTTGCCCTTATTCTAACACATTTAACATGTATTTCATGGCAGCTGTCCTGTGAATTTAAAAGCTATATGGCAGACAGACAGGCAGGCGTACAATATGTGGCTTTCATATCTTCTCAATAGTTCATTAAAGAAATAAATATCCTGTTGTTATGACAATTATGTTACATTTATTACTCTAGCACCCAGGGCAACGCATACTTGCATTTACTCGGGCAGCACCTGCTTAACTTTTCTGGATTTCAAATCAGAGAATTAACCCATTCCAAAAGAAGGCAGGAGCGAATGGGTTTTGTAGGGGGGAAAAACCAAGAAAATTTCATACTTATCTGTTCACCTACCCACTAGAAGCAGAGTCTGTCTTGAGAGAAACTTATTGGAAAAATCTAATTGGCCTTTAGTTCATCGGGAGTTGTTTGGTGACGTCCAACACCAGACCAGGCCAAAAAAAGCAGGGCATGCCTGAATCCTGGGAGCAAAGTGACGGACTTGGCCAATCACAAAGCAGCTATTTAGCAAAAGACACGTCAGGGAGAAACCCCCCCCCATCATCTCTTCGTGTGACTGTCATCCATTCCAAATCACCTTTTGCAGGGTGCTTCTAGCTACACCTGCTTTTATTTCCCAAGAATGCCCGCGGGGATTCCTGTGAACAAGGATGCTGCCGGAAGCTGGTGATTGCAGGGGGTCGACTTTCCCGTTTCTTTCAATGAAGAGTCTTTAAAAGGAATAGCCGGAGGGGGCCTGGTGGGAATAGGAGCTCTCTTTGCTGGGCCCTAGAAGGCAGAACCGTAGCCAGCGCTGAAACCACGCCTCTCTTTTGTGCACGTGTATGAAAGCTACAGCACACTAGGTCTGCCATCGTTATTATTTTTTTGACTTTTGATTTTTTTTGGTGCCTTTTTCAGTCTTTGGTATTCCATATTATTTCAGAGAGCACTGCTTTTTATTGCATATTGTTACTGTACGTTTCATAAACTTTCAGTGGTGTAGAATACACGAAATCATTGTAAAAATGACAACCTGATACTGAACGGCTGCGCGAAAGCGCTCGAACTGGCAATTTCACTTTTAATTTAATTTTTAATTTTAATTCCATTTATATCCCGCCCTTCTCCGAAGACTCAGGGCGGCTTACAAGCTTAGCAGTAGCCTTCATTCTATGTATATGCCTGCTTGTTAGGGCTTTCACACACACACACCAGCGGCATTATTACAAAGTCAGCTTATTGCCCCCAACAATCTGGGTCCTCATTTTACCTACCTCGGAAGGATGGAAGGCTGAGTCAACCTTGAGCCTGGTGGGATGCGAACCTGCACTAGTTGCAGGCAGCTGGTGTTACTTAAGGAGGCATTAGCCCACTGCTCCACCAAGGCTCTTCCGTCTCGCCTGGTAATAAAAGTCTGCCAGGAATCCCAGGATGCTTGCAGGGATTTCCACCGTAGCAAATCACCCGGGCCCCTCTGAAAGCGGGGTATTCCTGCTTAACGTGTTTATTATTTACTGCTGAACGTTCCCGGGCTTTTGTCCGCCTCCCGGCGCTCGGATCCTGCAGAAGAGCCCCAAATGCGGCTCCGCCAAGGGGGAAAACGTCACGTGACGCGAACGAGGGCGCCAGAGGGGTAAGTGCGTCGTCGAGAAGTCACGTGGCATCACGAGATCACGACGTCCTCAAATTAATGAACGATTAAACTGCTGCAATAAATACGCGCGCGCGCACGTGCCCGTCTTTCGCTCCCCAAACCGCGCGGCTCAGGCTTGCGACCGACGAGGTTACGCCGCGACGCGCGCGACGTCACCACGACTCTCTGCGCATGCGGAGAGGGACGGCTGCGACGAGAATGAAAGAGAAAGCGGCGCCCGGCTCGTCAAACGAATCCTCGTGACCTCTGACCCGAGCACGCAACTCCGGGCGTTCCGACGCACGTTCCGTTCCCTTCGCAATGGCGGCGGGCGGAGAAACCTCGCCCGGCCTGGCGGCGGAGCTGAGGCGCCTCGCAGAACGCGCTTCGGAGCCGGCGACGCTGCCGGACGGGCTGGCCACGCTGAGGCGGGCTGCGAGCCTCTTCCGGGACGCGGCAGTAAGGTGAGGGCGGCGGCGGCGGTGGCGGGGAGTGACGTGGGGAGGCGCGCACGCGTGTCGGCGACTGGGGAGGGGGCGGTCGGTCGCGTCGCTGCTCATCTCGGGGGTGAAGTTTTACCCCCCCCGTCCCCAAGGCAGCGGGGGCCGCGTCTGCCTCGAAGGCCTCCCGTGGAGCCGGCGCCACAGTGGAATTAATTGCGCGTGGCGGAAAGGCTCTCCGAGGCCATCTAGTCCAGCCTTTTCCACCCACACCCCGAGATTCCCTAGCCAGCCTGGCTGCCTGAGGAATCCACACACCCATGTGGATTTCACCCCCCACCCCTGTGTGGACCTTCCGGCGGTGTTGCCACAGAGAGGACGGGGACAGCCCGTTTCCCAAAGCACCCGAAGGCCGATCAAGGAGAGAAGCAACCTGCAACTAAGGAGAAACTTCCTAACAGTGGGAACAATTAACCAGCTGAACAGGGCTTGCCTCCCGAAGTTGTGGGGGGGGGGCTCCCTCACTAGACTGGACAGCCACTTGTCTGGAATGCTGTAAGGTCTCCTGATTGAGCAGGGGGTTGGACTAGATGACCTACAAGGTCCCTTCCAACTCTGTTATTCTGTAAATTATGTCTTAAAATTGTCAGGGTCGAACAACGCTGATTTGGACCCTGCCTCCTAGTAAAGTATCCTCTTTGTAGCCATGGCCCAGATAGCCTTTCTCCTCTTTGTAGCCATGGCCCAGATAGCCTTTCTTTGCTAGCTAGCCAAGGTGGGATGGCCGACAGTTTCAACGCAGGGACCTGGAACATGCACTCCTCGTTAGAGGGAGTGTTCTTGCAAATCACCTGTTCCTGATGCCACTTTATAGGCGATAGCAGCACACTGAGTTGCCTGTGGATGCCAGCGCAGCTCGTGAGAGTGATGAGGAATGCTCTTACGCAGAGGCAGTTCTTGTTTGGCCTTGTATGGTGACTGTTTGCAGTTAGTCTGATGTAACTCTGGCCAATCCTCGTATTTATGACCTTCGCAGGTCTGTAAAGCAAAGCAAACCTGAAGTAAGAGCATAATAAGCCTGGCCTCAGTTTCACTTAGCAAGCACTTCGATGAACGAACAAGTTGCCAGTCCTGATTGCAGTAGCTAAATGAGGAGTAGCTGCACTTACACTGCTGCATTCTGGACCAGTTGAAATTCCTGGATGGTCTTCCAGCCAACCCATTGACAGCAGGTTGCAATAATCCAGTTGGAAGATGATTAAGGCACATTTTTTGTTTCCTTTGTATTGGAATAAATTTGGATACATTGTATTATCTCAATACAGTGATATTTATATAATATAATGAAATACAGGTAGTCCTCGACTTAACAACCACCATTGAGCCCAATTTTTTTATTTCTAAGTGAGACGTTTAAGTGAATTTTGCCTCATGACCTTTCTTGCCACAGTTGTTAAGTGAATCACTGCAATTATTAAATTAGTAACACAGTTGTTTAGTGAATCTGGCTCTCCCATTGACTTTGCATCTGAATTTTGATCACGTGACCATGGGGATGTGACGATGGTTGTAAGTGTGAAAACCAGTCACCTTTAAGTCACTTTTTTCAGTGTCATTGTAACTTCAAATGGTCACTAAACGAATGTTGTAAATCGAGGACCACCTGTATTAAATCTTCATTGTCCATGAGCAGGACCTCCTGGAACGGGGCAATTTGCACACAGGACAAAAGCCACGGCTGCCACCTTCTTTTCCAGCAGGAGCTGTGATTGTGGAGAATCCCCCAGTTGTGCCCTGAATCCAAACCCCACTTAGAGTTACTGTGGAATGTTATACCGTAAAGCCAGTGAAAATAGGTTGAGCGAACCCATTTGGATCAAAAGAATACGCTCCTTGAAAATCTCCAGATCAACTAATGAAATTTGGGTAACCTGTCCTCACGTGACTGATCTGTACTTTTCATTTAACATTGGAAGAGAGGCTCCTTAGATAAGTTTGCTCTTTCTATTTACGCTTAACTTTATGCTCTTATCTCAACCAGAAAATTATTTCCTCTTCTGTTCTAGCAGGTGCCCAGCACCTGCCGTGCATGTAATCACCATTAATATCTCATCCTCGTTTGCTGATCCGTAAGCTAAGCAACTCTGAGGGTTAAGGGGAAAAGAGAGGTAACAGGGCTCTAAAACCTGCCCAATGAAAGCAACCCCTTTGTGAGTCAGATTCCGAAAACTCCTTGCCATTTTGGCTTAAATTAAGGATGGACCAGCTGGTGCTGTGAGTATACTTAGGGACAATTTCTGAATAAACTTTCTTCAGAGTTTGTTGCCATTCTAGTGTCTCTCTTGGTTTTTGGTATCCACCATGCAAATCCTAAATTAAATGGCAGTGTACAAATTGGTGCTGACACTCTAGATTTCTATAGAACCTAGCAGTCATCCTTCTGTCATAATGAATTTACCGGTATTTATTAAAATAAATTTGGAGGATGCTGCTTGGATTAGGAGAAGCCAGGTTGGACAGCTTTTGGAACCAGTAGGCACGGCTCGGCTGGGTTCTATGAAGATGGGACTATGAAATGAAGGCTGATGGAAAAATTATTTATTTATTTATTTATTTATTTATTTATTTATTTATTTATTCATTCATTCATTCATTCATTCATTCATTTATTTATATACCGCCCTTTCCCGAAGGACTCAGGGCGGTTTACAGGGCATTTAAAAGAGAGTCAATACAAACGTTAAAACAAATTAAAAAAGATTAAATAAAACCCTGAGAACAGTAAAAAACCCAATTAAAATTAAAATTTAAAAATATTCTCAGCCTGGGCCAGAGAGCTCGAAGAGCCAGGCCTTCAGGTCCCGGCGGAATGAACGGAGGTCGGGGGCAGCCCTAAGCTCCGCGGGCAGCTGGTTCCACAGGGCAGGCGCCCCCACTGAGAAGGCCCTCCCCCTGGGTGTTACCCGCCGGCAGTCTTTAACCGGCGGCACCCTGAGGAGGCCCTCCCTGTGGGAGCGCACTGGGCGAAGGGAGCTTGATGCACAATTAAGTTTTCGATCTGCATCAGGAGGTTCGCATAGGATGGCTCTCTGAGAGCCAGCAAGCCTGCTACATTTGTCCCAGTTGTACAGAGTGATTCTAGGTGCACTGTAGATCCCCGTTTCTGGTAGATTTAAATCTAATTTTAAAATCTTGTCACGTAAGCAGAGATTTGTCAATTTGCTTGAATTTCTGGATACCTGGACTAGAAATATTAACTTCCCCAGAAAAAGTTTCATTGGGTAGATGTCTAAATTTCTTTCTTCCCCTCAAAATAAGGCAATTTTTGTTTTTAAAAAAGAGGCTTTTGCAAATTTGTTACACAGGTTTACATTGATAATACTTCGTGTTTGTTTTTCATTTCAGGGAAACAGCGACTGAAAGTTTGTTCCAAGATCTCCTGCAAATTTTGAAAAAAGTTTCACGTGAAATTGAAGTGACGTGCCAGGATGCCAGTGCATTGGCACACCTAGATTCACAGTTGCAAGTGCTGTCTGAATGTTTTCGATGCCTTCGGAATGCTTGCGTCCAGTGTGCAAATAACCAAAATGTTATGAGGTATAGTTTTGGCTCCTGTGAGTGGGGCCTATACTTGCATAGCTTTATTTGAATGCTTAAATTCAGACATTTGTTCATATTTTTGAGTTTTTATCGGATTTAACTTGGAAAGCTTGCTCTCTTTGAAATCCATCTCTGTATTAATTCACTTTAACTTTTGTCTACTCTCAGCATATTAATAGGAGATGATTTGTCTCTGGCATCGGAATGAAACCTTGTGAGTGAATGAATTCATAGGTCAGGCTAACTGACCAATGCATAACATTGTATTTGTTTGATTCTGTTCAAAGATGCTTAGATTTAGACTTTATTTTGCAGTCTGTTTTTTTCCTTTGGGTGTTTGGCAGTTGTTTTCTTCTCTTATGCTGCCTGAATATGTTGTGCAGTAGAACTATTCAGAGGTGCAAGTTCAGGGCACCGTTCATAGTTTTGTGCTATTTTTATAGTACTTTAGTATCTATGAACCACCAAATAATAATTGTTACAAGAGCCTGCTACATGAGCCTGAGCTATTATCTCCCAAAGACAGATCATGATAATGATTGACAAGATGATTTGATTAGGTTCAGTTGTTGAAACCTAACAGAAATTACATATTAACCTAAAATTTCTAGTTTTAGGGCCATTCATTTGCTACTATCTATTAGGTCTTGTTGAATATGCACAGATACAGTACACATTTATCTTCTAACTGTACATGTTGTTGAACTAGAATATATACCAGTGTTTCTCAACCTTATTAACTTTAAAATGTGTGGACTACAATTCCCAGAATTCCCCAGCCAGGCTAAGGTTGAGAAGTACTGCTCCATACAATAGCAGTAGCACTTAGACTTATACACTGCTTTACAGCCCTCTCTAAGCGGTTTATGGAGTCAGCATATTTGCCCCCAACAATCTGGGTCCTCATTTTTACCGACTTCGGAAGGCTGAGTCAGCCTTGAGTCGGTGAGACTCGAACTGTCGAACTGCAGTGCACATATTTCTTCTACCATAGTCCAAACTGTAAAACTAATTTTGTTTTTTTAGAAAAAAATGCAAAAAAATCATATTTTAGCTTGATATAGTAATTTTGTTGTAAAGTTAATAGTAATTAAGTTAATAAAATAGGCAAGTTGGTGCCCTCCAGATGTTTTGGACTTAATTATTATTAGCCTGATTGAATAAGCAGCATTTGGGCACTGCTTGTTTTTACTTTCATTTAGGTGTGTCTAAACACACAAGGGACTACCTGGGTAATATCTTTAGTCTCTTGATCTCAAGAAGAACAATGTCTATACAAAGTGTATATATTGTAGTATGAGACTTACAAAATAAAAAACAAATCTCCCTTACTATGGATGAAATTACTTCCAAGTAACAGCGTATAAAACAGGAATATGTGTGCCAATATTTGCCACAGTGTACTCACTGTGTTTAAGGTATTACCTAAAATTTTACGAAGAAATAGCAATCGTGGAGACCACTTTTATGATGCTTTAGTATCACTTCTTGTGAAAAAAAATCCTAGTTTTCTGCTTCTTTAATAGTTTGTGCAAAAAATATGCGGTGAGTTCTCCATGCGGAGGTGATGGATCGCGAGAGGCAGCCCAGCTCAGCTGCTTGGGTCCTCCCCCCGAAGGAGCGAGCGGAGAGCTGCGTTTCGGAAAAGTGCAGGAAATGCACCACTTGATTCTTTTCATACTTTCTTAAAATTCCATGACCTCTTACTGAATACCTTACATTTTTAAAAATTGAATGAAAATTGCGGTTTTAGAGAGGGGTGAGTTATATCTAGATATTCTAACACATAACAATCTCTGGCGTTACTGAAAACGTGGGGAATGAGCTAGGAGAAGAATTAATTAATGTGTGGTGATAGCTATAATTTGTCTTGATTCATCAGTAATCTGAAACAAGCCAAAGTTGGCAACTGCATGTCTGGTGGTTGCAGATTTCAGACATTCTCCATTTTCTGGACAACATTGTTCTCGGTTCAGCTGGTGAAAGCTGATTCATTTTAATAGTACTTAAATCACTAAGAGAGTCTGAAGTGTCAAAGTAGCATATTTTTTCCGATCTTATGAACAGTACCTCTCGTGGCAATGCTCATTTTCATAGTGCTGAATGAACCTGGCCGTTGGTCAAGGATGAAATGGCCGGAGTGTCCGGAACTCTGCTTAGGATCTGGATGGAGAGGAACGGCCTCAGGCTGAACCCCAGCAAAAAAAAAAAAAGAGCGTCTTTGGGATCGGAGGCCTTCAGCAGCCAGAAACGGCTCCTCTCTTGGCTCTGGATGTTCTAGACCAGGGGTCAGCAACCTGAAACAGTGAAAGAGCCACTCGGAACCGGTTCCCTCACAAAAGGAAAAACTGGGAGCCACAAAAATGTGTGCACATGCACGTACATGTGTGCATGCGCAGAACAGGGTTTGACTGAAGAGTGGAGCCAAGGCGAGATATGCACCTACCCTGCATATTTGAATTGATTGGTTGAACTTTTTTAGTCCCACTTTTTTTTTTTGGACCCTCACATGGCAGAGGACTGGGAGCCGCAGGAGACCTGTGTTCTAGACGTTCCCATTTTCAGAGCTGGCTTTGCAGTCTGGTGACTCTCTTGGCCTCGTCGTTGCTGCTGGAACCGAGGGAAGAGGCCACAGCCGGTTCAGCTTTGGGGGAATTACGCTTCCTACGCCGGTTGCATCCCTGGGTTAGAAAGGGTTACTTGTGGTCATTTCTGTCCTTGTCAGCTCCAGGTTGTCTGGGCCTGCCCTAAAAGGCCATCCAAAGGGCTAAACCGGTTCTCTCTGCAGCTGCCTGGGTGAACCTTAAGAGTCCAGCAGGTAGAAGTTCGGCACTAATTTGCCCTACCACTACGCTAAAGAGACCCCCTCGGTTCTGGGTGCTGGCAAACCCAGCTGAGCCAGGACGCTCACAGGATGATCGTAGGACACAGGCCACGAGTGTCAGATTTAAATTGAGGCTCATTCAGCCCATTCCTCATTTTCCTTAATCCCATTTTTTTCTGCCAACATCTTGATGCTACCACAAAGTGTAATAATGGTAAAGGATTGCTTTGCTCTGTGTTTTCTGTTGATATATAATCGTGTTTTGTAGAGTTTTACAATGTGTCGATATAATTGCATTGCATGTCATGTTGATTTCTTCACTTGTAAATGGGCCTTTTTTGTTTCTGACAACAGGAGCTTGGGTCTAATTGATGCAGCTCTCCGTGTGATCCAGTTGCTACAGAAATTAGAAAATGATCTGGAATCACTCTTGATAGGTAAGTATTGGGCAACTGCTGCTACTACAGTCTTACAAATCATCCCTCAGAAACTTCTCAACTGAAAGCTGTTGTGCCTTTCTGAAGGCACTCACAATCTTAATTCTGTTGTGGAGATGGCCTGAAAAAACACCGCTCAGCTTCATTTTACAAAAACATCTCTTGGCAGCCTGGGTGATGTTCTTACCACTAAAAACTACCAAATTACCATCTAACACCGTATTAAATTCTCCATGGAACTTTATTAATGGTAGATTTAAACACTATGGCTTGTTGTCTACCTGTTCCGAAAAGGATCCCTGCGCGTGTATGTATTTATAGAGGCTCATAGGGAAGCCGGGTTCTTCAGAACGGAGATGCCAGTCATTGTAAACCTCCCAGTAGAGAGAGAGAGAAGACTGGCCTCCCCATCCAACCTCAGGTAAAAGGAAGGCGCTCTCATTTTTATGTCAGCACCTTCTCATTCGAAGGCCTGGCGGGTAATCCAACGCGTCCTTCCCTCCCTCCTCCCTTTGGTTTGCCTAAGGGTGAGAAAAGCCTTTTAAGTGTTTGGCACTGACCTCCCTACTTGTAGAATTGGAGCTCCCCCCCTTTGATGCTGGGTGCACCACTGGCTTGCCTTGCTTCCTGGGACCCACTATGGGAATGCTGACTGGGATGTTTCTTCACCGGGAGTCGTGCTGTGGGAATGCCAGGGGCTTCCCCGCTGGGAGAGGGACCGGCAACTCCCCCCCCCCCCACACACACCAGAATATCAGAAGCTGAATCGGGGCTGAGCAACGTCTGAGGAGTTGGAGGGTCCGCTTCGGCTTCGCTTCCTCGGGAGCCCCATCTAGTGAGGCTGCGGTGTTGTGGGAAAGGGCAGGAATGCTTTTAAAGGTTATTTATAGGAAGAGCCGAGAAGGGTGACGGGAGCAGTTAGCCTGCCTGAGGCCTCCCGTTTTAATCTTACATTGGAAACTTTATCAGTGGGGGCTAAAATTGCTCCGCCCTGTGGTAACTTTGAGCGCTTGGAGGCTGGGGTGCTCTGAAGGTAGAGGTTGGAGAACTTTCCTGGTTAAAGGTCTGTCATTCTTTTAATCCTGTGATTTTATAGAAATTACAGTTTTTGTAACTACACAATTTAAAATGTCAGGAGTGCTTTAAAGCAGCGGTCTCTTTTCTTGCATAAGTGACTTAAGAGTGAGATTCTGTCCATGTTCAGGTCAGATGCTACTAATTCGGTTAAGGTGCAGGTTTCGGCCTGAATGGTTTATCTTCGCCCAGGAACTGAAGCTTTTTTTAGATTTTTTTAAAATCTCACCTTTCTTACTTTATACAAGACAGCAAGTACATAATACCGACTGGGCAGCCACTCGTCTAGAATGGTATCAGGTCTCCTGCTTGAGCAGGGTGGGGTTGGACAAGATGACCTACAAGGTCCCTTCCAACTCTGTTATTCTGCAAATTATTCCTTTTTGTTTCTCCTATTTTCCCCACAACAACAACAACTTTGTGAGGTGGGTTTGGCTGAGAGAGAGGGACCGGCCCCGAAGTCACCCAGCTGGCTTTCGTGTCTAAGGCGGGACTAGAATTCATAGTCTCCTGGTTTCTAACCCAGCACCCTAACCCACTGCACCCGACTGGCTTTGCATGGTCTCACCTTGTGGAGGTTTTAAAGGTTTTAGAGCAGGGGTATCAATCTGGCGGCCCATGGGCTGGATGCGTGGTGCGCAGGCCAGGCCCGCCCCGGGCGTGCATTATAGGAAAAAAAAAACCCTCACATTTCATTGTCTGGAGAGAGGACCCCAAAGTAGAGCTGGTGGGTATTAAGAATAATTTATTTTTTCCCTTCTCTACATCAGGATGATTCTGAAAAAAATATCTCCTATGATATTATGCTAGTCAATATTTAATTGAAAAGAAATGCTAATTGATTCTGCTAAATTGTTCAAGATATATAATATTTAACGGTCAGTTTTTCTATTGTAGATTTCTACATTTATTATTTTTACATTGGAAGTTCCCTTTAAATAGTGCAGCTTATTAGTTTTAAATTCAGGGCAAACCCTTTTTAAGTGCCTAATTAAAAACTGATGAAGATTGCATTGTTGCCATTGTAGTAGACAAAAATAACCAGCAGAGTAACTATAATGTAACCTGCACCAATTTTTTCTTAGTTACTTAAAACGGAGAGCCCTGGATTTATTTCCAACTTTTGCTTTTATTCTTTTCTACTTCCAAGGAATTGATGCCAGTTTTTTACAACTGTGATCAGACCGGATATATTGTCAAGATAATATTATTAAAGTATTCATTTCTGGGGATAATGTGATGAATATACATTAAAATGTTGAATAAACATATATGTGATTTTTTGAGTTAATGTTGGATTTCTCCTCCAAACTGTTTCAAATTTTTTTTTTGCCTTCTGACACCATCAATACTATAAATCGCTATAAAGTCTCACTTCCGCTAATATTACTATTTTTTATTTTGAATTGCTTGTTTCTTACCCCAAAACCAGGTTATTCCTGAATTTGTTGCAAAAAGGAGTCATTATCAAACTGCAGAACTTCAAATGAAACCTGCTGTTAGTTATTCCCAGAGTCCATGAAAGGCGTCCCCTTGAAATTTTATATTTACTATAGGCCTTGAATATCTTCAATAAAGTCTAGCATTATTGGAGCATTTATTAAACAAAATGATTATTCTTTGCAGAAGAGGGAAAAGCAAATCAAAGGGGGAAACTGGTACTACTGCAATTCTCTTTTTTAATATTTATGTTAGGGACCTAAGAGTAGGAAAAAATGGGCAGTTAAGTATAGAAACTATTATAGTACAGGCATATATTTCAGTGATCCTTCAGTTGGGACACCTGGTAATAAATGCTTGTTTGACTATAGAAAGAGAAGTGAGTTTTTTTACCAGCATGTAATTCTGTCCAACCTTATAATTAATTGCCAGGTTTAATAAGATCCCCAAAATGTGCAGTATTGCTTTCCATTGTCCTGTATCTAAATGGGATATAATTCAAAAGAAAACGGAGAGCTGCAAAATCTATCAGATCCTTCCAGAGAAAATCATTAAGGTGAAATAGTTTTAGTCTAACAGAAATAACTTTATTACAAATGAGGGTGCAATCCAGTGTAGTAGCATGGTTCCACCAAAATCAGTTCAAAGTGATCTCATGTAACGGCCGCCCTTAATGTTCTAACATATCTCCACCATCTCTAAGCTGTCACAGAGCAGGAAGCCGGTTGGATGCCCCTGGGCAGGAAGGGATATCCTGATGTTGTTGTGAATAGGATGTGGATTAGATCGGTTCTACTTGCCATGTTGCAGTTGACCCAAATGGCCTAATTAGTTTCATTTGTACAATAATGCAGGTGAGGTTTTGTGGGTTGTTCCAGATGTCTAAGGGATGCAGTTACCTGACAAACACTGAACTCTTTTTTGCAGTTGCAGTTTGTGATGGTGGTATTGCCACAAACACACATGTGGATTTACAATGCATAGGCCTGCATGTATGAATGTAGAAGGGTCAAGGAAATAAGCCTTAAAAGCAAGTTTTAAAATAAAATAAATATAAAAGTTTGGTTCTAATTTAATAAGTGTCTCTTCACCTGTGCCAAGTTCCATGCAACACACCATGTACTGGTGGTGTGTCCTGGGTTTCTTCAGAAATAAGTAGGCCTTATTTTAGAGGGATATTTATGGGGATATTTAGAGGGATATTTGCGCGGAGAGTAGGATGCAAGTGTCCAATCAATTAAAAGGGGATCGAAAGGAAAATAGGTAATGGACAGCAAGCTTGGGATATGTTCTTGCTGTTTCATTGGGTTATATGCACTCTCTGTGGCTTCAAGTATCAAAGCAAATTACGGGCCGTAAGAGCAATTACCCACAGGCCACAAATATTGTGAACTCCAAGCATTCAGCGTATCCCGTAGATGAAAACCGGCAAGTGACAGGTGACCAAATGAAATGTGGTCAGCCCAGATTTTGCCCATTGTTCGCATAAAACGATTGTCTCTTGAACTGGCGTAACAAATCCCAAAGCCTGGTATTGTGGGGAGAAAAGTAGTTATTCACACTGTCTTGATAGATGGAGGGTTGTTGGTTTTTTTTTTTTTTTTGCAGATGCTCAGTAATTGATCAAAAAGCATAACATTTCATATCATCATTTTGTAATATCCTTTGGATGAAATATTCCAAACATTTCTGATGGGAATAGTTTTGGAATACTCCTGAGCTATTGTTTTCATATGCCTCTACCAATAAACCAAAACTTTTTGTGTGTTCTGTGTTGCAGAAAGTAAAGAGCAGTAGGTAAGGCCTTCAAACTGTGTAAAATGTTCTGCTGCTTGAAAATTAAGTGGCAGGGATCACCTGCGTCTGCATACATTTTGCTCTAATTGACTGTGGGCTTGTTTTACCAGTTAGGATGTTTTTTTAATACACAGAGAGAGAGAGAGAGGGAGGGAGGGAGAGAGAGAGAGAGAGAGAGAGAGAGAGAGAGAGAGAGGGAGAGAGTGTTTCTTTGTGATAGCATAGAAGCAAACTAGTGTACCAGCATTTTAGCTGAAATAAAAATAGGGTTGGACAGCAGATTCAGACTATATTAATTATAATTTCATTAAACATGTTCCTGCATACATTGTGCTGTGATTCCCAAAGTTCACCCCCGCTCCCTTCCTTCTTCCAAACGTTTTGTGGGCAAATGAGACCAGACCCGAGTATGCCCTTCCTGGCGAGAGGCACATGGAAGAGTGGCTCTTTGTTTGGCTGCCCTATATTTAAGGAGCAGCAGCAGCAGGCAAATCAAGGATGCTTCTGCACGTCTTCGTCTCCCGTCTGCCGTTGGTGAGTTATCCCGTGACTGTTTCAGTGGCTGAGCTGCCAAGTGCTCTGCCAGGCTTCTTCTCAACCTTGGCAACTTTAAGATGCGTTCAACTTCAACTTTCGGAATTCATCTTAAAAGTTGCCAAAGTTGAGGAATACTGATTTAGAAGAGCTAAAGCGCTAGACCTGGTGAAATCACCACCACAAATTCTGCCAAGAAGGCACAGGGGGAATTTTGCTTCTGCAACTTTCTGGACACGCATTCCGTCATCAAAATCCAACTGTCCACCTGTTTACATAGAGACGCAGGTAGAGGGTGTCTGTAAGGAGTTGCCAGCAGATGGTGCTGTTTACCCCGCAGGACATTCTCCTATTGCAACGCACCTTGTCATCGCATCCCATTGTGTTGCATTTAAAAATAAGGCACCTCCGTGATTGTTTCCTTTCAAAACGATAGAAATACTGAAAGAATATAATTCTGAAGAGTTGTTTCAATAATGCTGCTTATTTATACTATAACACGTTGATCATAAATCTTAATAGGATGTATGAACTTGCGGATTTCATCAGTATCTGGAATGGGGAGATCGCATTGGAAGAACCTGCATCGGCAGAAAGAGAGAAAAGAGAAAAAGAGCCAGATGCAACAACATCTGCATATTTGTTTTTGGGGAGATCTGTGTTTTTTTCAAATGCCGTGTAAAGTATCGGTGTGGGAACTGAGTCTTTTAACTGTATCAACTTTGGTTTTGTGTTTGACCCCCAGTTGCCTCACAGGGCCGTTTACCCATTGACTTCTAATAGACTTTCAATTTTATATGGTTTAATAGTTTAAAAAAACAGATTGCATGCCATTGGGACCACTTGGAGAGTTGAGAGCTTTGGCCACTAGAGGGCACTGCGATTTGCTCTTTCAGAATATGTTGTGAGATTTAGGACTGCCTCTCTCAAGTCAGATATTCCATGAATTGTAATTCTGCAGCTGTTTTAACGGATGTGACATTCAATTTTTTCTTTTTTAAAAAGAGACCTCTTAAAGCAGTTGATCATATTTATTGCCCATTCCTCCCTCCTCCTCTTGTTTGTAGATTGGATCCGTGATCCCTATTATCTAGTGAACTGTAGTTAGTTGGGGCTTCTTCTGGAATTGGAAACACAAAGTGGGTGTTTCTGTGCTATGTTTTGTAATCCAGGGTTAGTGACTACCTTCCACCTGTGATGGTCGTGCTTTCTTAATCTGATATCTGTATTTTTTTATGACTAATGAATTTCTAGTTGTAAGGGATGTTACTTCATTGAATGTAGGTTCTGGACAACTTTTCCAAATGAGATGACTTTCTTGGAAAAAGCTTTCTGTTATTTGTTGTATTACTTCTTAGAGTAAAAACAACCCACCAGAAGGATAGCTTCTCAGGAATCTTTTTGTTTTGTAGGAATTCATGTCTCAGTTTTTCAGTAATTTCCAGCATGGCTTAAAATAAATAGTGTTTAATTTGTGTTTTGGGGACTTTTAAGTTCAGCAAAATTAGGGCTAATTGGTAGAATTGTCTACACAGTGAGTCAATATTCACAAAATGAAAGTTAAGTTAAAACCTATTTTAATATTGACACTTTGCTCAGTTTCATACTGCATGTAAGTGTGTGTATGTGCATTTTGGAGTCAACATTCACTTAAATATGAGCCAATAGTATATGACAGCAGCCACAGGAATTGGGTATGTCTGGTCTAGTGAAAAGAAGGACTAGGGGAGACATGATAGCAGAGTTCCATTATTTGAGGTCCTGCCACAAAGACCAGGGGGGCGAACTATTGTCCAAAGCACCAGAAGGTAAGACAAGAAACGGATGGAAACTAATCAAGAAGAGAAGCAACCTAGAACTAAGGAGAAACTTCCTAACGGTGAAACAATCAACCAGCGGAACAGGTTGCCTCCTGAAGTTGTAGATGCTCCATCGCTGGAAGCTTTGAAGAAGAGACCGGACAGCCATTTGTCTGAAATGGTGTAGAATCTCCTGTTCGAGCAGGGGGTTTGACTAGATGATCTCCAAGGTCCCTTCCAACTTTTATGTTATTCTATGCCTGTGCACTTTGGAGCAAGCTCTTAACTCTGGGGAGCTCCACAGTGGAGAAGCCAGTGTTAACATCAAATTCTTACTCTGTATGGCTTGTTTGGGAATAAAAAGCTAGAAAGATAAAGTAAAAAAAAACTTTTTTGCCAGGGAACTGCTGAAACACTTAGTTCTTTCTGCTGGATGAGGAGTCAGAGGAGAGTATTGGGAGGAAGTACAGCTGCTTTCCAGAATTCTATCTGTTTTGTCTAAATACAGATTTATTTGAATAGTTGCAGATAGCAACCTTTTGTGGGTATGCATACCTTCAAGTCAGTCTTGACTCCTGGGGACCGTCTCAGCTGCAGCTTTATGGGCGAGATTTGGGAAGTGGCTTGCTGCGGCCTCCTCCTCCTCCTCCTCGCTGAGAGAGCAGGGCCGGCCCAGAGTCCTTCCCCTGGCTGGCCTTGGGTTTACGGCAGAACTTGCAGCCTCCCTCTTTCCAATCCAGACAGCCTCCTTCGCCGCTCTGCCAAACCGGCTTCCACGAGAAGATAAACAAAGCAATATTAGTTCTTTTGGGCACAGAATACAGATGATCAAAAATTACCAAAGAGAACTTTAATACGGAAGAGAATAGATCATTAACATATTGGCTATGAAGGGAATAAAAATAAATCTGATGATCTGATGATTTTTTAAGCTAGTAAATTCAGAAAGAAACAACAAATTTATAAAAAATAATCTATTTGGAAACTCAAAATATTAAAAATGCAAAATAAAAAAGGAAAAATTGATAATTTGTAGAATCAGAAACTTGGGCAACAATAAACTGACCATATTCTTGTTCCTAAAAGTTTTACTTGTGCATCTCTCTTTTAAAAACACACACAATCCATAGCTTCTATGTTTCCAAGCTCTTGATTTAAAATGTCTTTACATGGTGCCAAAAAAATTTTTTGGTCTATTTGTGAAAGGTAAACAAAATTATTTTAGGTATATTGCATATTAAGACTGGCACTGATTCTGTTACCTAGTTTGGGTAATGAAACGTCTGCAAGAGAACAGGCAAGCTCAGAGGGCACCGAGGACTCCTTGTGCTTGTGTGTGTGTGTGTGTGTGTAGAGAGAGGGACAGGGGTCCCTGGTACCCTAATTTTAAATTGTCTTTCTGTTTGCTTCAGTGTCTTGCAATCAACACTTCCAACTGCTTTCCTAATATCTGGTTAACTATATTTTAATAGGTAATGGTATGTTTAAATGCCAGCTCTTAAAGAAGGAAGAAACAGAGAATTTATTGATTTTACCAGAAATGCCCTTTGTCTTAATGCTGTGGATGTCTACAAACTTTGTTTGATTTTTATAAGTTTTTGTTGTTCCAACTTTAAATCTATTGGCCTTTCGTTGATCAAAGCCACTGGATGAAGTGTTTCACCGAAAATCATTTTTTTAAAAACCCCAAATAGTACAGAGAGGAAGATTTATATAATGTATGTAATATCTAAAACTACCATACTGGATGCATTTGAAAGAAAGCAAATGCTGGCGATGGAATATGCTGGCTTCAATTTTCTTGTATGGAGATCTGAGGGTGTTGAGTTCCTTGACTGCAAATTGCAGCGGTTTGCCAAGCTGTCTAAAAATAAAGAGGGTAGTGAGTGACACTTAATATTTTTCATTTTGAAATATTGCTATTTTACACCGTACAGCAGCCTATAACAATCTTGTTTTCCTGCATTGGATTTGTATCTTCCTTCTATTGTCTCTCTTCATTTGTTCAAGTCACCATAACTGTCAACATTCTGTCATGTGCTTGATTTAAATAATACTTTGTATAAAAATTTGGGGGTCAAACTTTTAGAAAATGGAAATTTATGCAATGTATAGACTCTAATGTTTTGTTAACTGGCTGAACTTGAGATTTTTTTTTCAAAGTTTCCCTTTCAACGAAAAAGGAGTTACTTTCGATGCTGTTTTGCAACAGCAAGTAAAACCTTTGTTCTGCATCCTAGTCTTGAATTAAGACAATATCTTTATTAAGGGTAGTCAGCAGTAATAGCTTCTGCTTAACATAAATTTTAAATAAATCTAGCATTGCTTAAATGTATTTGCACACATCTGGAGAGGCACCTGAAATACAGCATATATATTTGACATAGGACAGCTCCCAGCTCTTCCTCTAGTCCAGAGGCACTGAGAGATGGAGCCATATTTAGGAGGCATCCTCGGGCCAGCCTTTGCACGAGTCAAGACGCAGATCTGCAAGGATTGTCTTCTCAAG
This sequence comes from Vipera ursinii, assembly GCF_947247035.1. NCBI lineage: Eukaryota > Metazoa > Chordata > Lepidosauria > Squamata > Viperidae > Vipera > Vipera ursinii. The sequence goes on from NC_139515.1 coordinate 218,583, forward strand.
AGACCCTCGTAGTAATCCCGCCTATAGGTGGGCACCGATTTGATGAGTCTCCTAGCATTAGCTTCGAATTGTTATAATGGAACCCAGTTCTTGACTGCATTTCTGTTTTCAAGCGGCTTGCCCTTTATCCCTCTACCTTCTTTTTAAGGAAGAAAGGAGGAGAGGCAGTGAGTGAAGAAAGGGCGTAAGAGGCAGTCTGACAAGGACAGGCGTATAATTCATGAAGTATAAATAAAAGCAGACTCCGTGCATTACGTGGCTGGTGAACTTGCCTCTCGGGTTGACAGACAAAAGCCTCACGGTTGGTAAATGGGGTGAAGAAGCTAGCCAAGCTGTCCTAATGACCCCCCCCTTTAATATCAGGGATTTGTTTAGAATTATTTAATATAAACAAATTTCTTCTTTGACGTGTCTTTCCCCCCCTCTCTCCTAGCTTTTCGTTGTAGCCTCCAGTTTCTTGGAAATATTGCAACAGGGAACCGTGACTCGCAGAATTCAGTATGGAAGCTTGCTTTCCCTTCTCTTTTCTTGTAAGCATCTGCAGGTGTCACCTTTTTCTCACACAGAGGTTAGAGTTGCTCGAAGGTACTTTAATTGTGCTTGATTTTAAGCTTCATCGATATTGTTTGCAAGTCCTAAAGTTCTTTGGAGAAAAAAAAATTGGGGGAATAAGGGAATTGGGTTTATGTTCTGTGGCTTTCTTCCTCCACGTTAAGAGTCAAAATGAGAGTTTCTCTTTTAAATTGGATTAAATTGGATTGCAGGACCATCACCTTTTCTCTGTGGTTTAAAGGTTTATATTTAATCAAATTCAGGTAGGTGGTTTTTCCATCTTAGGGAACATCTGTTTTCTCTCATGTGTAGAAGCAGAAGTTGAAATTCATTCAGGTTTGGATGTATCCAATGATTAACTGGGCTAAATAAATAAGTAAAAATGTCAACAGAAAGTAGGGTTTTTTTAAAGCCTTAATTTGCAGATGAAAAAGGAGCAAGTGTCCCTGGTTAGCAGGGACATTTTTATTTTTTTATTTATTTTTTATTTTAATTCCATTTATATCCCGCCCTTCTCCGAAGACTCAGGGCGGCTTACAAACTTAGCAGTAGCCTTCATTCTATGTATATGCCTGCTTATTAGGGCTTTCACACACACCCCAAGCGGCATTATTACAAAGTCAGCTTAATTGCCCCCAACAATCTGGGTCCTCATTTTACCTACCTGGGAAGGATGGAAGGCTGAGTCAACCTTGAGCCTGGTGGGACTCGAACCTGCACTAATTGCAGGCAGCTGGTGTTACTTAAGGAGGCATTAGCCCACTGCTCCACCAAGGCTCTGGGGTTGCTTTTGAGCCGGTACTGATTCTAGGCCACGGTCTAGAGGAGCGCCTGCTGCTTCCCCAGCAGCTTCCTCTGAAGGCGGTGTGGCCTTGCTTTCTTCCTGGAGAGATTGGCTCAACCCCGTCCAGCTGGCTTCATTTCTAGGGCAGGACTGCAATGCCCCGTCTCCAGGTCTCTAACCCAGTGCATTTAAGCAGCTGCCACAAGCTGGCGCTGGGCAGGTCTCTCCTTTCCTGCCACTGCATTCTTCCGCATCCTACCCTGAGGGGGGGGCAGTGGGAGGGGGATGGCTTGTTCTCTGTGGACGACGCCTTTTCAGATACTTCGGGAGTGTTGAACTGTTACAGGGTCTGTTGGGTTTTTAAAAGGCAGTTAAAGCGGGACTTAGGAGCAGAGACACTGTGAACTGGTCCCTCTAATAATTTGGTGGATGGTTGAAACTGAGCTATTTTGTTGATCTCAATTAAATTGTGCTTTGTACCATAGTATTCTGTTGTCATTGATGCTTGCATATTTGTTAACTATATTTATAAAAGTACTCGGAGTCGGTATGGATTGGAGCAATGTATAACCCTAGTAAAGAGAGAAATCATTATTCTGCCCTCAACCATTATTTCTTACTGCTAAATACTCCCACTTCCCCCAGTCGCTTCTTGCTGAATGTTTCCTAGCCTCCAGTCATTTTCATTATCCTTATTTGCATCTCTGAATTTGTCAAAACGTTTCATAATAACTTTGATTGTGAAAATACTGCTTCCATTGGTGACTGTTCTTCTTTCTTTCCTTTTTTTTTAAAAAAGGAATTGTTTAAATCATCAAGATGAGAAAATCGTTGATTATGGCTCTATGGTTCTTTTCACGTGCCTTAATCCTGAGCGAACCAAACAACTGCAGGAACATCACAGCTTGCAAATTGCCCTCAGTGTTCTTCAAGCTTCTACAAGATGCCCAGAATTGGAATGGATGTGTGTATTCTGTTTATCTTTTTCAAAATGGTAACAAAGGGTCGTGCTTAGCTTGTGATAACCTTCCATCTGCAGGGTATGTAAGTTGCAGCTTCCTTTAAATTCTTCAGGCACTGTAAAAATGGTATACTGATAGAACGTAACTGAATTCCATCTATTAAGCCTCTGTTCTTCAAAGATAAAACCCCCAAAGACTCCCAACTTTGTTGTTTATTTATAACCAACAATATGTCCTACTTTTTGTGTGTTTTTCCTAATCTCAGGACCTTGATTGTTACCAACCATTTGCTGAAGTGCCCCGAGTTGGTCGAAGCCCTCTATGCCATACTGAGCGATCCAGAAAGGTAACCCCCAAAACCAGCGTGGGTTTTAGTAGTTAGCGTGCCATCTAGAGTATCCTGTTCACATGATTTGGGGGGGGAAAAACACGCTGTGGTTTCATAGTTGGCACGGAATCCCTAAATACATGTTTCTGTGTCAGTAATGGTTTTAAATTGGTTGGTTAACATTACAATTCAGCCACAACTGGCAAGGATTTGGATAGGAGTTGCAGAATCCAGGTTGGCGCCCTCACTTTCTAAAGGGCTGCGCAGGCTGGGAGTAAAGGAGGAGAAGACTTCGCGCTTGGGCCCCAGTTGCATAAGAGCACCGTGCCCTGCTGTATGGAGTGACTCGACAGAGCCTCTCATTTCCTAGCTAGAACAGGCAGAAACACCCCCCCCCCAAAACACAGCAAAGCCTATGTCTGCCAGGTCATTTCGGATGCCTTCAACCCTCCAGCCAAGCGAAGGGCAAGATGAGCATTTGTTTTTCCCTGCCCCACCAGCCATGCCTCCTGACAAACAAGCCAGGGCCTGAAATGAAACGACAGGATAAGCCGGGCCTTTCTGAGCAGCGGAGTGAAGTTCGGAAATCTCAAACGGGATATTTGGGTTGTAACAGTCGTGTACGTGCTTTGCCAACATGATTGTGTTTTTGTCTGACCTATTTTTCGGCAGCCCCATAACACAAACCAGTGTTAACAAAAAGCACGATAGGGATCCTACTCCTTACCCATCAGCATTTCGTAATTACACTTTAAAGGAATTAAATGCAAAGCATGACTTGTTCAATAGGAGTGCACAGATTTCAACCAGGATTAGCACACAACGGGGAAATAGCCTGCACCAAAACATAAAAGCATCATAACCTAACCTAGTGATTAGCTTCCAACCAGGGTTACTGAAAAACAGGGTTTGCAAACTGTCCTGATGCTGGTTTCGCTCCTAGCTTGTGCCAGTGGTGATATGCAACTTTAACTGTGGTAAAAAACACGGGAATCCCGAATGATGAATCTTACTACGTAACCCTTTTAAAAATATTAACAATCCAGATAATTAAATTTTTAAAAAACGGTATGGAAATCTATAGCATATCTTTGTTCCTTGGTCTATGCAACCACACCGTATGATACTTTGAGCACGGCTTCAGGCGTGGGGCCTTATCTTTAAAATCCTGCACGGCTTGGACTAGAAGACCTGAGCGCTTCCCTGGCCACGTTGCCCTGCCTGTTGGGGATCGCCTTCCTCTGAGGCAGCCAAGGAGTGGCCAGAAGGACCAAGGGTTCTCCCTGCGGAAATGAAGGATGCCCGCTCTGCCCCCCCTGGCGGGGGACGCCATCGGATGAGTCTCCTCTGCCTTGGCTTCCTGTCTGCCATCGGTTACTCTGTGCGCAGACCTCCTCCTTACACCTCTGCTAGATTCGACCAGGGTTAAAAGTTCCTAAAAAAGGGAATCGGGGTCTAGTGGTCTGGGCAGACCGGGACCGGCTCTGATGGGCTCTTCGTGACAAAGCAGGGGCTGGAGGCTCCTGTTGCTTGCAGTGAAAGGGAAAATATTTCCGCAAACAAATCGAAAGATAAAAGACGGGACGGAAAATACTACTTTTCCTTTCTTCATGCCAGCAGAAACCCAGAAGGGCCTTTGACGGAAGGGTCGGTTCACTTCAGCTTTCCCTACTGTGCTCAGTAGGATTGCTCTGTTAAAATGTTTGTTTTGATTGAAGAAGAGAATATTCTCTGAATATTGGGAACTTTCTAACCACCGCAGAAATCTCATCAGTTTATATAAATTAGTGGTAGCCCGTGTCTTTCATGATGAATACTGTAGTCCACAGCCTGTCGGGATCAAGGAGGGTGCGAGTGTGTATGTGAGGCACAGCACAGGTCAGGGAGGGTCCGCAAGAAACGTGATGCGCTCAGGGAGCGTAGGCGAGAGGTAGGTACGGCGTGGGCGGTGGAGGCTGTCCGAAGCGCAGGTGGTTGGTGCGGGCTGGGCGTAGAGGGGCCGGAGGGAGGTTGCCACCTGCGGGAGAGATTTAACCCAGTGACTTGTGACGTTTCCTCTTGGCTTCCTCAAATGGCTTCCGGGGAAGGCCAGTAGAGAAGCTTGCCGGTGTGATCCCGTGATTGTGGGGCACTTGGCAGCTGATCCTAAGGGCAAGTGGATTGCCAAGCACCCAGATCACGATCACGCGGCCATGAAGGTGCTGGGATGGCTGGAACTCTGAAATCTGGCTATATAACAACCGTTTGTTCAGTACCATCGCAACTTGGAACGGTCACTGACCGAATGGTCATAGACTGAGGACTGTCCAAATTGACTTTGTACCTCAAGCTCTGTAACTGTGATCAGTAACACTTCCATTTTTTTCTTCCCCAGGACTTCATTGTTAGAATTGATTCTGTCAGAAATGAAGGAAAACAATGTCCTAATCGATGAAGAGATGGCCACTTTTCTTGCCGTGTGCTTTGAAGAGAAGTGTCAGTCAGTGCTAAGATTGGTTTCTGACACAAATGATGACAAGGTAAAATTCTCCACTCTTACGTTAAAAGGCGAATGGTAAAATAAAAGGCTGGAGTTCTGCACTGGGGCACCTGCACCAATCCTGGCAGCATGACAGGCCCACCCAGCAGAGGGCCAGCCTTTGAGTCACAGCGCCACGCCCGCCATCTTTACAGATTCTGACCCTCACGTGCCCCCCCGCCTCCCCCGGCGGACATCTCTGGCTCAAGAACCTCCCTGCACACCACACCAGCCAAACTGTGGACAAATGTTTTGTCAGTCTTCTCTCCTCTTTGAATGTGAAGAGGCTGGACAAACGTTCCCTGCACATATTTACCTACGTACAATGCCATCTTGACCTTCCACCCCAGGCCCCATTGGACAGCACTGCCCGGAAGGCCAAAAGTGGTCACTTCGTTTGCTGCCTGTACGCTTAAATGGGTATAATTTAGCAATATTTTAATCAAATCAACACTAGTTGCATAACCTGTCTTCTTAAGTAAAAAATGTTGGAGTTAACTTTCGGTTAGTTACTAGCTAATCAGTCACAAGCTAATTCATGGAATCTTTAATAACAAAAGACTTTAATCATTGGATAAAATTGAGTAAAAGCTATACTGTAGCATAAGCCTCTGTAAGTTCAGCCTTTATTTTTAAAAACCTTTTTTCTGCAAATGATAATTTGGCAATTGATAGAATTGGCATATGTTAGTCCAGGTATGCAGTTGACAGTGCCAAGAACGAAATAACAGTTGAGTAAATAAATGAGAATTTATCCTGTTTCTGATATTCTAATACTGGATAGACAGAAATATTAACCCTGTCATTCAGAAATACTCTTTAATGTACCAAGCGAATAGTTATTAGAAGATCGATATAATTAATATAAACTTTGATGGTTCAGGTAACAACTTTAGTTGAGGTCCTAAGTTGGCGACTGCCTGTATACGGTCCTGGACAAGGTAAGTGAGTGGCCTGGATTACTCGTCAGAGATGGCTTCATCTGTCTGTGCCCCAGGGAACCGCTCTGACCGTTGGGGACCGATTCCCAGAGGCCGTTGAGTCGCTGTGCTTAAGAGGCGAGGAGACATCCCCCTGCCCCTTAAGTCTCTTGTTCCCTTCAAGAGGCAGCTCGGTCCGAAGCGAGGCTTTTCTTATCCTACTCCAGGACGTACTTGTTCACTGGAGTAGACGTCTTTTGGTAACGTTCATTGGAAGGTGGGCTGCCATCCGCGGCGGCCTGTGTCGAATATTAGGAATATTTTTCTTTTTGAATAGGAGACGCTGCTACTTAATTTGCTCAGTAAGGGCTCCTGCTGAATTTAAATGTCAAGCAGGAGTTAAAGTAGATAGCTGAATTAGAGTTGGATATTTTATGATGGAAGTGCATTATCTGATTTCAAACACGGGGCCTCTCTTCCGCAGGAAGCGCTAGTTGCAGCCCGTCTTCTTGATATTCTTTGTGAAGCGACCTCGAATCCTGGAGAACCGCGGCCTTTGCAGGCTCGCCCCAGTTTGCTTGAAGTGGCTCTCGGTAAGCGGGAAATTTTTGTGATTTCAAACTAGTGTAATTGAAAGAGAATATCGTTTTTAATTTTGCTGGGAAATAAAGTTGTGCAAGGAGTAAATACAGGTCGTCCTCAACTTACAACAGTTCATTTAGTGACCGATCGAAGTTACGGCACTGAAAAAAAGGTGACTTATGACCGTTTTTTCACACTTGATTTCAAAATAGTGTAATTGAAAGAGAATATCGTTTTTAATTTTGCTGGGAAATAAAAGTTGTGCAAGGTCGTCCTCAACTTACAACAGTTCATTTAGTGACCGATCGAAGTTACGGCACTGAAAAAAAGGTGACTTATGACCGTTTTTTCACACTTACGACCATTGCAGCATCCCCAATGATCACAAGATTTATATTCGGATGTTTGGCAACTGGTTCAAACTTACGACAGTTGCAGTGACCCGAGGTCACGTGATCCCCTTTTGCAAGCTGAAGTCAACGGGGGAAGCCAGATTCACCGAACAACCGGGTTACTAACTTAACAACTGCAGTGATTCACTTAACAAACGTGGCAAGAAAAGACAAAATGGGGCAAAACTCAATTAACAAATGTCTCTCTTAGCAATGTAGATTTTGGGCTTGGTTGTGGTCGTAAGTTGAGGACCCACTGTACTGAACAGTAGCAAGGGACATTATTTCTGCCCCTTTGTTTGCAACACTTTTGAGCTGTTCTGCCTAATATCTTCTTTGCACATGCCATAAAGTAGCCGGGATCCTTTGTATTTTACGTATGCAGGAGACGGTCTTGTGTGGGAATCTGCTACTTGTGCTTGAAAGCGGTGAGAATACAAGACATCATGAGACAAGAGTCGTGGGGAACCGGCGTCCCAGAATCTGCCCGTTTTAATAATAATAATAATAATAATAATAATAATAATAATAATAATAATAATAATAATAATAATAATAATAATAATTTAATTTCTATACCTTTTAGCCTTTCACCGGGCATGCCTGGCTCCTCCCACCGACGTGGGGAGATCCTGTGCGTGGGCGTACCTTCCATTCCATCTTGACTCCTGGGGAACGTGGCCTAGACTAGTCCCTGCGGTTGCCTTGAGTGGACTTTGGACACGGCTCGCCCTTGCCTTCTTACTTGGACAGGGAGGGGCTGGCCCAGAGGCACTGGGCCGGCTTCGTGCCCAAGGCAGGACTGGAACTCACGTTGAGGAGAACAGCAGTACATTTAGATATAATTTATTGGGTGTATTTTTCTTTTTATTTCTTACTTTTTGTCTTGCTGTGTATTTTTATGTTGTTGGGTTGTAGTTGTTTTTTACTTCCGAAATGACACTGGAGAACTTTGCCTCTCCTGTTTGACAAGGCTAGTTGTGGAGTTCAAAATATGTAACCTCCCTCCATGATTGAGGCAAGTCATCCCGGAACCCCAGATTCTTTTCCTCCCTCTTGTTTTACTGAAAGAGACTATTTCGGTGTTTCTTTGAATTGTAAGTAGAATCAGTGTGATTTTTTTTTTGATGTTACTACCTGCAAAAATTATTTTCCTTGTTTAGGCCTTTTGAAGCTTGTACATCTTGCTGGGAAGCAAACCACAAATACCTTCACCATCACTTACTCCACAGAGCAGGAAGAAATTTCCCATCCAGCTGTGGGCTTTAAATCACACCTGATTCGTCTCATTGGAAATTTATGCTACAGGAATAAGGGCAACCAAGACAAGGTAAGCTAGGCCATGGAAGCACCCGGTGGGGCCAGCGACACATAGCTATGCCAAATCCTTTTGCAAAGAAAGGGCCGGGATGATGTTCTTCCTCATTTAATCTTCTGCTGTAGCCCAGAAGCTGTGTGACCCCTGGAATCCCCAGGAGAAGGACCGTTGCTGTTTAAGGTTCTGGTGGGATGAACAGCCGTTATCTGGATATTGTCCGTAGGCTAAGGAGGAACTGCAGCTCAGTGGTTTCACACGGAACAGGAATTTCCTCGTAATACAGGTTGCGGGAGAGGAAGGACTTTCCGTCTTCTTCAGACCTGCTTGAACCTTATTAATTCCTGTTCTTCCCTAACCCCATTTTAAATACTTTGGGGATTACATGCAAAGAAGCCTTCAGTGTCCCATTTAGTTTGGCCCCTACATGCCAGCCAACTCATACAGGTTAGCGTGACCTCGCCTTCTGCATGTCGAAAACCATTAGTCATTGTTGTGCTTGTTGTTTTAGTTTTCAAAGATGGGCTGCTAAGTTTGCAGTTTGAGGATAAAGACTAATCAGGCATGAATACTAGCAACTTTGGGCCTGAATATTTTCCCTGGGTCTGAAAAACTTATAAAGAAGAAATTGGACATCTGTGACTATTCAGAATTCCTTGTCTGAATTTCGGGAGAATCTAGCCTAAGTGGAATTTTCCTCCAGTGGGATTTTCCCATGTATTTTACCAGGGATCATAGATAGGGCAGGCTAGAAAAGTCAGTGCCCTCCTAACCATACCCAAGCACTCCGAATTTGTTGGCGATGTCCATTTTGCTCTATGAGTTCATGGTGACCTAACCCTAACCCTAAGTGGAATTTTCCTCCAATGGGATTTTCCCATGTATTTTACCAGGAGACATAGATAGGGCAGCCTAGAAAAGTCAGTGCCCTCCTAACCATACCCAAGCCCTCCAAGTTTGTTGGCGATGTCCATTTTGCTCTATGAGTTCATGGTGACATATCCCTAGTTAGTTTAAACAGAGAACAGGACCAAATTTACAATACTGCATCCTCCAGTTTGGACTGGCACATTTAAGTGTGGAAGCAAATACTTTCAGTCGACCAAATGGGTGAGTATGATCCTAGAGTACCTTTTTTGCATTTCTTGGTTGCTGCCCGGAGTTTCTTATAGATGGGCAGGCATATACTGTAAATTGGGATGGATGGACGGGACTAGGTTTACATATCTCACTAATTCATGGTGTGTTTAAGCGTGGTTCTTGAATTTAAGTCACTGTCCTAGTTCTCACAGGGTATAAACCAAGGTTTATGAACCATAGTGGCTAAGTTCTCCTAGTTATAAGTTAAAAATCCTTGAATCTTGCTACACTTTGGGATCACGTGTGAACCTGGCATGCCGTTCTCTATACTTTGCAGCAAATCAAATGTTAGAAAAGAAAAATATTTAAGTGGATCAGAAATATTTTGAACTATTTGGTAATTATCCCAAATGGAAAGAAAACTAAAAAAAGCCCTGTGAGTTTGAGGATACTCTAAATAATTGCTAATAAAGTTTTCATATTTTGTGTCTAAACAGAATGCTCTTATCCCCTATGGATTTTTGTTTTTATTTTGCTGTTTTTGCTGGTTGCTAAGTACTGAGCGATATCTGGAGGAAGCAGGTATCTCTTTAAGCCTTCCTTGCTTTAGTTTTGACTGCAGAAAGCGCTATAAAACCCCAGGCTAGGTTGCTTCATGTATTATCTTGTCGAGAGATGCCTGAGGCAGGGTTCTTCTCCGCCAGGCTACGTACTTTGGCTCTTGTAGGTCCTTTGCAGCAACTGTATGATTTTTCTTGGGCACTTGATTCAGAATGGAAAATTATAGCCTTCCACGAAATTAATTAATCTTAGCAATCCAGCCTAATGGATACCTATAATTCAACCAAAACATGAAACTGAATTTATTGTATATAGTCTCCAAGTATTCATTAGATAATATGGTAAAAAAATAAACATTTGTTTTTTCACTTGCTACACTTTAAAAGATCTGGTTTTGCTTAATGAAACTCATCAGTATGATCAAATATTAGGTGCCCGTGAAATGAAATAAGGATCGGATGGTGGCAAAGTCTATGTTACTACATTATAAAAGTTTTCAGGAGCTGTTTAATTCATATATAAATATCATATGTTTTGCAACAACCTAAGTACTTTATGTTACCCTTAATTTTATATACAAATAGATGATAGCTTGTTTGTAGATAAAATATTGCAGCTCGTGTCACAAGGTGTATTGCTCATATCAATTTTAGATCTGTTACATTTTTCTGAAATACCAAATGAATTTGTCGTGGTAAATATTTCATTTTAATGATCCATTAATTAGTTTGCCATGAAATTCTTCATTAATTCTGGAAATCATCATTTTGATCATTCCATTTTCCTTGGCAATAAAAAAGGCACTGTGTTTTTTAAGATTGCACAGGCTCCTCCCCCACTTCATCTGCCCCAGTAGGGACCCCTCGGCAACCCCCTTGTTCTGCTGTATCCCCCGTGGTGTGGCCCGTGTCCTTTTTCGCCCACAAAATGAGACGGGCTTCAGCCACTCTCAGTTCTTCCACTTTTAAAGGGGGGGGGGGTTCCCCTGAATCCAGCATTAACTAGCTGAGGGCCAAAAGCACAAAACCAGGCGTCCCAGGAGGGCAGGATGGGCCGTTCCCCTCTTGTCCGCTCGGGGCCAAGCCACTTCTTCTCTTTCCGGGAGGAGGGCAGACCACCTTGAACCTTTGTGGGATGACCAGGTTGCGTGGGAAGGGGACGGGTGGGCTAGGCCCCATCTCAGAACAAGCTGCCCCCTGGCACTCGGGGGGGGTTGGCGGTGGCGGGGTGATTGCCAGCGGCCGCTGGGTAGAGTTGGGAAGGACCGCCCAGCAAAGAGTGCTTCATTGCTTAGCTTACCACCCCCGCCCCACCCCCGGCTGTTGGGCAGCTCGTGTGGAGTGCAGAGGGCTATTCCCTGGGCTGGGGCCGTGTTTCTCACGCTCGGCAGCCTGAAGGACTTCGGCCCCCAGAATTCCCCCAGCCCCTATTCTGGGAGTGGAAGTCCACAGGCCTTCAGGCCTTTGCGCTTGAGAAACCCTGGGCTGGCTGCGTGGAAAAGGGCAGTCAGAAAGCGGAAGCCTCTTGAAAGGGAAGCGTTCGAGGGTATCCCAGCAGCCGCAGTGGCCCTCCGCAGCCTCTCGACAACAGCAAGCCAAGGGGAAGCTGAGCTGGCTTGAAGGAGCCATCTTGGCCGCCTGACACCGGCCGTAGAACTCCTTCAGACCCAGCGAGTCTGTCACGGCTGGGCACCAGCGCCAGATGTAGCTTGGACAATTTTCACAGATTGGATTAATTTCCCTATAAATTCTTTATTTGTTGGAAAAAAATATTTTTTAAACTTTCATTTTTATTAGACATTTTAAGAACGACGATAAAAATGTAAACTAAAACACAGGGAAGAAAATAAAAAACGGAAGTAATAGTACAGTTCAAGAAAGGAAAAGAAAGTTAGAAAGGAAAGAAAAAAGATACAAAGAAGTGACTTCCAAACTTCTTTACAGCAATTGTAAGTACAATTATATATTTATCTCTCTCCCTAAATTTTCCTTATGACCCTTCTCTTTCTATATTCTGTTCTAATTATAAAAACCATAAATTATAAGTTAATTTTTCTCTGCTTTATGCAAAAAGTTCGTAAGAGCTTTCCAGTCATCAGCAAACAGAGATCTTGTGTTTTATCTGATCAAACAACTCAAATCAAACAACTCAAAACTGCTAAGCTTGTAAGCCGCCCTGAGTCTTCGGAGAAGGGCGGGATATAAATGGAATTTTTTTAAAAAAAAATCATCCATCCCCTACCACGTTCTGCCATCTTCACCAACCATTCATGCATTGGAGGTACTGTGAAATCTTTCCATCTTTGTACACACAAAGATGGTGCAGTTCTACACAAAAACAAGATTCCATTATTTTTCCCCCAACTATTTGTCCATCCGTCCCAAGTGGAAGATTTCTTGTCTCGATACCCCTTGGAAAAATTATTGAAGATGTAGCCCATCAGTTCTTCACAGTGGAGTATTGAGGGGTGTTGGTATGTATGTTTACTGTTCAGTTGTAAGAGATATTTTGAGGAGTTAGATGGGTTTCTGTGGATTGTTTATGGAAACTGAAATTATAATTGCAATAGGACGCAGGGTGTGTCATTCTGGGAAATTGCCACCACTTGGGAGGTTGTGGTACCCATCTCTGCACCCTGGGAGTTGCAATCTCAGCGTGGAGCTCTTCTTAGATATAAGTCATCAGTACGGACCATTTGATCTACCACTATGTATATCCTTCTGGAGATGATTCTAACTTTCCTCATCTTTACATAGTTACAGCGTATTACTTTTAATGTTTTTTGAAGACAGAAGTCCAATTCTCCTCAGAAGACTGAACAGTCTTCAAAGTATATGAAAGGTTAATTTTTGAAAGTTGTCCGGACAATATAATTGTCTGTCCAAAACAGCTATTTGGATTTTGGTGAAGTCACATTCATTATCAGTAGCCACTTCCCTTGAAATTCAAGTAACATCTTTAGAGACGTTATTTTTTTCCAGAAGACAACGATCCTGTGTTGATTCTTCTCTCCACTCATGATTTTAATACGGTTTTTGGATTTCCCAAATCTGTTATTTGGATGAATTTGAATTTGAATTTATTAAATTTATATGCTGCCCTTCTCCCTAAGGACTCAGGGCAGCTCACAACAATAAAAGTTAAAAACATAAAATACAAAATTTAAAAAAGAATTAAACAATGAAGTAAATACATAACAATTGACCCAATAAAACCAAATTTAAAACTACAGTCAGTCCAGGCCCAATTGTTGAAACATCCATGTCTTCAGGTCACGGCGGAAGGACCGAAGGTCAGGGGCCATCCGCAGCTCGTTCCAGGGGCAGTTCGTTCCAGAGGGTCGGTGCGCCCACAAGGCTCTCCCCCTGGGGGTCGCCAGCCGGCATTGCTTAGCTGACGGCACCCTGAGGAGGCCGACTCTGTGGGAGCGAACCGGGTGATGGGAGGTTGATAATGGCAGCAGGTGGTCTCGCAAGTACCCCGGGCCTAAGCCATGCAGGGCTTTAAAAGTGATTACCAGCACCTTGAATCACACCCGGAGGACAACCGGAAGCCAGTGCAGCTCGCGCAGGAGTGGTGTAACATGGGAGTATCTATCTAGAAACTCCCATAAGCACCTGCGCGGCCACATTTTGCACCAGCTGAAGCCTCTGGGTGCACTTCAAGGGCAGCCCCATATAAAGAGCGTTGCAGTAATCCAGGCGAGAAGTGACAAGGGCGTGGGTGACCGTGCATAGGGCATCTCGGTCCAAAAAGAGGCGCAACTGGCGCACCAGGCGAACCTGTGCGAAGGCCCCCCTGGTCACAGCAGGACAAAAGGCCTAATGATATCAAGGCAATTACAGTCATGTTTAGGTGGGCCCAGCTGATGTCATAGATAGAAGCTGGTCTTAGACACAGGATTTATGATGGAAACTTACCGGTTACTTTGGGAAAATCGGTCATTCTCAACCAGTTCAACTTTACAGAATTGATATGACAATAAGCTTGGAGCAATGTAGAATTAAAAAATGAATGTGAATATTGCGTGGAGAAACCAACCTGGTAGGTACATGGGAATTTGAGTTCAGTAGTGGAAGGCTGCTTATCTCATTAAAATCTTTGCAAAAAAATAAAATGATTATATAGATAGGAGAAAAATCAAGCTTTGCCATGAGTCTCCTTTGATTTAGCATTCTTACAAAACTAATGCAAGATGACGTTCTATTTAGGGAGACCGTTTAGGTGGGCAATGTGGTCTTTAGAAATCAATAGGGTAATGACAGGGTGCTTTGAATCTGTGGGCCACGGGACCTCGGGGGGGGACTCAGGGTGAGTCACACCGGAACCCCTTTTGCTATCCCGGCAGACGTCAGGGGGAAGGAGCCTCCGTCCATAAATTTTCAGCAGATTTGCAGGATGTGGTGATTTCTGATAATAGACTTTTTGCCACAAACCACAGTTCCATCTTTTATAAGCCAAAGTGCCTATAGCCCTGGCACCGAGATCTGCATCAGAGAATACACAAGCCTTCTTCCTCTCGATTTACCAGAAAAACCAGATGGAAATTTGCACCTTGCTTTGAGAGAGACCTATAGCCAACTTTTAAAAATTAACTCCAGCTGTCTCCCTTCCTCTAAGTAGGTGGGGTTATTTGGGGGTTCAGGCTTGTTCACGTGGTGGGCAAAGACCGCTTGTGCTGATTTATCAGGAGCTGACTAGCACTGCAATATTCCAGAGATGTTTCTATTGAGATACTTACTGTAACTTTTAAAAATCTGAGTGTGGATATTCCTCAGCATCCTGAATTTCTCAGGAATCTAAACACCAGAAATAAGACCGCAATCCAGTGTCTTTCAGGTAGACATGGGAGGTTGGGGAGGATGCAGGTTCATGACCCGTCCTCCTCCCCTCTCCCTTTTCTCAGAATCGCCTTCTCCCCCGAACGTGGCGCCACCCCCACCCCCGCAGAGGGTGTCTGAATGCTGGGGGTGGGCGCGCTGGCCGGCCCCGTGACGCGGTGCTCGCAGGTGCTCCGGTTCTGAACACTGCGGCCGCGCTCTCTTCTTTGGGTGGAAGCCAGGAGGGGGGGGGAGTGTCCGAAGGCGGGACCCGGCGGGGAGGTCTTAGGAGGTGGACAAGCGAGGGGGCTTTGGTGAGGGGGAAATTTTGGAACGATTTGCTCCTTCAGGTGTGCTGAGTTTTTTAAAGCCTTTAACTCTCATTTCTTCGGTGCCCTGTCAAAAATTATACTGCCAAAGTTGAGGGATAATTACTGCTTACCTTTTTTCATAGGCAATGGAAACAAACCTTGCTACTAATACATAATTTAGCAATTTTGCAAGGATGGTGGTGGTGGGGCATTTGATAAACATGCAGAGATGGGTGTGCAGAGAACCACCTAGGAGGTGACCAGGCTGAGCCCGAGGGGGGGGGCAGTCGAAGGCCTCACCCGCCTTGAGTCCCCCTCTCGGATCTAAAATTCAGGCCCACCTGGGATCTCCTCGACTCTCTCGCCTCCTGCCGGTTTGCCTTGGCTGTTAGCACAGGTCGTCCTTTTAGTGGCCGGTCAAGGTTACAACAGCACTGAAGAAACTGATTTATGACCGTTTTTCACACTTACGACCGTTGCAGCATCTCCATTGTCACGTGATCAAAATTCAGATAGATGCTTGGCAACTGACTCAAGTTCATGACGGTCGCAGGATCCTGGGGGGGGGGGTCACGTGATCACCTTTTGTAACCTGACCAGCAAAGTCAGTGGGGAAGCTGGATTCACTTAACGACCATGTCACTAACTTAACAACCGCAGCGATTCATTTAACAACTGTGGCAAGAAATGGGGTAAAATAGGGCAAAACCCACTTAACAAATCTCTCGCTTAGTAACATAAATTTTGGGCTCCTTCATGATCGTAACTTGAGGACTACCTGTAGTTCATATTCTCGTGGAGAGCCTTAGCACGCAATAAGCCTGTTTTCATTTGAACGGCCTGGGCTCCCAATTTCCTGCCCTTGATAACCTAGCCGCCCTGCACATTTTCCCCACGGCACCTGGCTCTGGAGAAGATGGCTCTCCTCCTCTGCTCTTGTAGGTGCAGCTTTTTCCTGAAAGATCTGTGGGCTTCCCCTCGTTTGGCTGCTGCCGGACGCTCTGACTGTCCAGCACGGGTGACCAGAGGGCATATAATCGTTCCCATGGCATATTCACCTCTACCTCCTTGCTCCGCTTAACATTGTTCTTGACGATTCTAGTTTCTCCTCAAAAGTGTTTCCGCCTCTGTAAATGGCACTAACTTCTCCATCCCAAAATACTTGGGTAGTAAAGTTCTGAAGCCAAGAGTACCAATGAATTTATGTAGAGGTTACTCTGGAGCGGTGAGTCCAGTGCTTAATCGGTTAACTGCTTCTTGATAGCAAACCCCCCTGTGATAATAGAAACCAGAAAATATTCCATGGGAGGGAAAAGACGGTAGATAAGAGTCGTTTTGGTTTTTAAGCTCTGGGTTGCTCGCTATAACTCAGCAGTGAAGCTCAGGAAGTAGCCAGGGGCTTCCCTTTTGGAATTAAAGCTGATGTTATTTGTAGAGCAGAATACTTCAGTTGTGAAGTGTTTCCAATATTTGCAGTGCTCCCTTTCCATTGTTGCTGAACTTGCTGCCAAAAATTGACTGATTTTTCATGTATGCCTTCTGGAATGAAAACTGTCAGAATCAGTAATTACATTGTCACAGTAAGAGTTTTTATCCCAAGTGCTAGCATGCCTGGACATACCCAAACATTTAATACGAATATATGACTATTCTTTACTTTTTTGGAGCAGGGGGAGAGTTACTTTAGCTCACGAATTGTGATGTAATTGTACTCAGTTGCAAATTAGGTTTTAGTTCCAACAAAGATCATTTTGGTTCCAGGAACCTTGTTAGACCGGAACTTAATCATTTACACAACAAAGAATAATTAACATCTTATGATTAATGCAAAATTGGTTATATAAAATGGGCAATGTATTTCCATTTGTATACTTAATATAATTAAAAGTAAGTTCTGAAAGAAGTTGTAGTAAAATTGTTATTTGAGTTATTCAAGAAATGCTACTGTGGAAAGACTATATCCGTACCTTGGGGGCAAAATGTGCTGTGATGTTGTGAAGTGAATATTAATCTGAAAGGCAACAAGAAAGGCATTGAGATATATTTAATATATTTCCTCTGGGGATGTTCAGCCAAATAGTCTACTCAATCCATAATGTAATGTTTCTCAATCTTGGCAAATTTAAATTGCATGGATCTCATCTACCAGAATTCTAACAGGGAATGAACTGTTCATGACAGTACGCCTAATTCCAGATCCCATCACAACTGTCCCAAGTCACACACACACACACACCCCACACACAAACAAGATCTACTGTGTGACCCTTCCACTGTCAGGCAGGCCTTCAGTAGCCTGGACCAGCACCATTCTGGACTTGAACATCCAGGACCATATAGGCCTGGGGGATTCCGCTGTCAAGTCAGCCACAGAGTCACCAGCCCAGGCAGGGAAGCTGCTGTGTACTAAGAGTAGAGTGGAATGGACTGGGAGAGAGAAGTAGAGTAGAGTAGAGCAGAACAGAATACTGTAGAATAGAAGAGAAGAGAAGAGAAATAAGGAATAGAACAACAGAATAAAATAGAATACTTTATTTGGCCAGTTGTGATTAGACACACAAGGAATCTGTCTATGGTGCAGAAGCTCTCAAAGAAAAAAAAGGCAGGTACACAAGTAACAATCCCATCTGATCCTTTATAGCCCTACTTCACAGACAGGGTTTATATCTATTTACTTGGGGAAAGTGCCCTTGGGTGCACTGAAGCCACAGAGTCTTCTAGATGACAATTCCCTGCTGATCCTCCCCTCTCTGAAGTCTCAGTTGATGCCATATCCCAAACCCCGGGGAACTCTCATCTCAGTGCCCAACCAGATAATACACACCACACTCTCCCCCACTGTTACAGACTGGCATAGCATTCATCATCATCAGTTGTCAAAACCCAGAGTCGTTGAAGCTCCAATTGAGAGTGCCTAAACTAATACCAAACACTGGGCCACTTTCCTCCAAAGTGCTACCTTTGTTAATTTTGGCCAAGGCAGTGGATATCATAGGTTGCAACCTGAGTTTTTAAGCATTGATTGAGGTCTTTCAAGCTACTCCCAAATCAAGCAAATGGTATTATGGTATAGCTCAGGGCGTGAAACTTGAATACCTAGACCATGTTGTTTTTTAGAGAATCAGCGTTTGCCTTAAGAAACTCCGCCATGATTCCACCGTTCATGTAGAGAAGTTCTATTGAGAAGGCTGCCCCATTGGGTGGTTGATGGTGTCGGGCAAGAGGTCACTCCATCTTGGTAATAGCCATTCCGGAGCAGTCCTCTCCTTGGCTTCTTTTCTTTAGCAATAGCACTGAGCAACAGCACTTAGACTTATATACTGCTTCATAGTGCTTTTACAGCCCTCTCTAAGTGGTTTACAGAGTCAGCATCTTGCGCCCCACCCCTCCAATAATCTGGGTCCTCATTTTACCGATCTCGGAAGGACGGAAGGCTGAGTTCACCTTGAGCAGGTCGGGATCGAACTGCTAGCATGGGCACAGTCAGCCTGCAATACGGCATTCTGGCCACCGGGGCTCTTAGGAAGGCCCGGAAGATCGCTTTATTCCTGCAGGTCTTTTATCTATGATGTGGCTGTTGGACACCACTGTGTATTTTATCATTGCATCCATCATTACGTTATAACATGTTTTTCTTTTGTAGTTTTGGCTGCTGCTCATTGCCCATGGTCTTAATGAATAGGAAGATATAAATATTGTACATCAATTAAAATGGAATTAAACATGCCTTTTTTCACCTAGGTGTATGAGTTACATGGCATCCCATTGATCTTGGATAACTGCAGCATTGATAACAATAATCCTTGTATCCTTTTTATTAGTATCATGATTTTAAACTAAATATATATTCCTTGGTGGGGCTCAGATTTGTATGTCAGTTCTTTGGGAATAATACAGAATCGTTCTGTTGCCTTGAAAAAGGTCTTAAAATGCCATTCTCAAGAAAAATCAATGAAAAGGCATGGGAGGAGGAAGGTACGTATGCTATTGCCTTATTTGTAAAAATAATAAAGGTGGGACACGAACAAATAAAATATTTTGATCTACTCTTGATTCTTTTTCTTTTCATAATTGACAGTAACTCAAGACTTACTTCATTTGCTGTCAGCATCGAAGCTGCTTTGTAATGTGGTGGATTGTACTATTTCTTTCAGAATTTTTTTCCCCAATCTTTATTTTTTTTACCAACAAGAAACAACAATACATTTTTAATACAAAGTATTACTCTTTCATTTTGTTTTTTATTTTGGGTTGCAATTTCTTTACAGTAAAAGAAGGTGCTAGAAAATTACAAGATATAAGATTTCACACAATCTCTTGTCAGTATCTTGAAGAAAAGTTAAAAATAAATTTTCTTCCTTCCTATAATCTACTTGACTTAGTTGTGAATCTCTTATGCTAAGGTGGCCTTGCCTCTTTTGATGGGTAACAATCAAAGAGAGAAACTATATCTTTTTGGACAGCTTTTAAAGAAAAGAGTTTGGTTGTAGCTCATTATATCTTGTTCTCTAACTTTCTGAATATCCCAGATTCATTGTTGTCACATTAAATTAGGATTAGTAGTCGTACCTAACCAAACTTGGTCATTGTAGAATTTTTTGCATCAGCTAACTTCAGATCAGTCATCTGAACCAAACAAATAGGTTAGTATGCATACTTTATTACATTTGAGTAGTGGAATATATATTTAATATAAACATCTGGTATTCTTTGCTTTTAAAAAAGAAAGATTTTTGTTGATAGAAGTAAGAGGCCTTGAATGGAAAGCTCCACAGGAACATGCATGATTTTTAAAGTGTTTATGATAAATGTGCAAAGTCTCCAGAAGAGACTAGAAGAGATAAATCCTGACAGCTAATGAGCATGTGGTCCTTTGGATCCACTACTCAAATGTGATCTAATTCCTGAGGAGAATTCACTGCTTCCGGATCCTGATTTCACAGCTTCTTGGGCTGAAGGTGCCTTTTAACATGCCCTCAAACAGCCAGATTACTGGGGGGTGGGGGGTCCTTAGTGAATACCAGGGAGATGCAGAAAGACTTACCTCTAAGCTTCATGACTTCTTATTAAATGAGAATCAACTGGTGCCTCCTTAATGATGGCTTGAAAGCATTCTGTGTTAAAAAAATAATAAAATACTAATACACAAATTAATACATTTTAATTTTACTGGATTCAACTTTTGTCCAAAAAATGAAAAAATGAAGTGTGTATGTGGTAAGATAAACTACTAGATCTGGAGTAAGGTCCATTTAGCCTCTTGCATGGTTGTCTATTGGAAGCCACTTCTGTGTCACTAAGTCATTTGTGTGTGTGATTTCATGGTGCACATGACCTCATTCCTCCTTTGAACATCAGTGGCCTATATTCTGTTCCCTTGCTGGCCAACAAGGTCCACTGATCTTTCCAACCCAGTAGCCTTGAGCCATTTATCGCCCCCCAAACATGATCTGGGGATTTAGAGCTTTATCTTTTAACAACTGTTTTATATTCTCCTGACAGTAAAATTGGGGGGAGTGGCGTCTTGGATATGAAGGAAGAGAGCGATAGCTAGCAGGCAGCCGTGAATAACCTCAGTGAATTTGTCTAATCCTCTTTTGAAGCTCTCTCAGTTGGTGGTCATCCCTCCATTGTTTGATGATGTGTTAATTATGGACTTTTCCCTCTGCTCAGCGATTCAGCTTCTCTTGAGTTAGAGAAAGGGACAGAATTTGCCTCCCTCATCTTCCAGGTCTTGTCTGCAGGCTTTTTAACAAGGGTGGTGGGGTTAACCTTGATTTGTCTGCATAAGACCCGTGCTGGCTCATTTTCCTTGAGTAAAGCTTTTGAGTAAACAACCTTTAAGAGACACTCAGCTTGATTTTCGGAAACTTAATGTAATTCATTAAAAAATATACTGCATATTGGACATTTTCCAGTCCTCTTCTATCACAACCCAGCCTAGGGGTGTTTTACATGGTTTTACAGGAAGGTCACTACAAAGCCTTGAATCTTGGTCATCTTCTGGATCTATTGACGTGGTTGTTTTCTATCAATTTGTCATCATTCATCTCAGCCAGTGTTGATAATATAAGAAAATAAGAGAGGAGATTTTAATTTATGTGTTTAACTTTCAGATAAGTCTCCCCCCCTTCCCCCCCCCCCAAAGCAGGTGGTGCTTCAAAGATACAGTCAAAGACATGGAGAAATATTCCCCAAATGCACATGGAAAAACCACATCAACAGTTCACTGCCGTGCGCAAAGGGTCCTCCCACCTTTCGCCCTTCCTCTACAGCTCACCCCCTGAAATGGAGGGCAGGGAGGCCTCGTCTGTGGATCTGTGCCACAGGAGGCTTCTTCAGGATAGATCCAGGTGGATTTCCCTTCTGAGCCAAGGGATTGTCGGGGATGTCACCCTTCCGTGAGGAAAGTCCCCCTGGAAGCCTTGCTTCAGGGCAAAGTTGTTTCACATCAGAAGCTCCCCAGGTTCACGGGCAGAGGAGAAGGAAATGATGGCGATGAGATTTGTGTGGTTCCTGCTTGATCCTGAGAAAACAGAAGCGGGGCCAAAGATGGCTTTCAAATACTTCTGTTGGGGAAGGGGGATAAGGATACAAATGCCCATTAAGTTGAGCAGCCATGTGGGGTTTTTATTTTTAATCATTGTGGGCCACAGTTGTATTCTCGCGGAGGTTCCTTCACTTCTCGTGTATCCAGCCTGGTTGGAGGTGGAGAGGGAGGAACGTGGCAAAGCTGTCGCTAGCTGGTCTCTGGCCAGCTGCCGTGTACAAATGGGAGAGAGACACCCCCCCCCGCTCCTGATCTCCATGAGACTTCCTTGCCTTGCGCCCCCTTAGCCACCGCAGGAGCGCATTCAGTCTCTGCCGAAAAGAGCGGGTCTGGTGAGCTGGAGGGGTAGGAAGCGCAGGGGGTGCTGGGAGGGTCTGGAGGAGGGGTCTGCGGCATCGGTGCTGCTCATCCTTGCTTTTCCCCCTGACCTGTGTTGCCTCCCTTTCTTGCCTTTGACGTGCCTCAGGGCCCAGGAAGCCTTGGGGATGGAGCAGCTGGGTCCTCCTCCATCCTCGCTCTTCTGCCTTCTGTGGGACGCGAAGCAGCGTGAATTGCTCCTCCTCCTGCTGACGTTACTTCCTCCGGCACCGTTGTTGTTGGCCGCGCGGTTTTGTCCTTGAGCCTGGGAACCCATGGAAGCACGGAGCCCATTAAAGGACTGGCGGGCTACAAGTGCATTTTTCTCTGCTCTTCTATTCACAGTTTTCAGTAATATTGAACTCATTGATGGATAAGTGATATTGTTTTGTTTCAGTTGTGTACAGGTGGTCCTCGGCTTAACAACCGTTCAGAGTTACAACTACACTGGAAAAAGTTGACTTATGACCATTTTTCACACGACCGTTGCAGCATCACCATGGTCACATGGTTTACATTTGGATGCTTGACAACTGAATCACGTTTGTGACGGTCGCATTGTCTCGGTATCACGCGATCCCCTTTTGCAACCTTCTGACAAGTAAAGTGAATGGGGAAACCAGATCCACTTAACAGCTGTGTTCCTAATTGAAGGACTGCGGTGATTCGTTTATCAACTGTCACAAGAAAGGTCGTAAAATGGGGCACAGCTCACTTAACAAATTTCTCACTTAGCAACAGAGGCTTTGGGCTCAGTTGTGGTCGTAATTTGAGGACTACCTATACCTTGTCCAGAGTCACATGCAGGTGAATTGGGCAGCTATATAAATCCAATCAATAAGAATTTTTTTAAAAGTGCAGAGGGAGGTACTTAGTTGCATTAGGTAGTAACTGTTCCTCTTCTCCAGTTGTTGTTTTTTTTATCTTGTAAGACCTTTATCCTATTCCAAATAGCAATTTTTAAGAATTGGTAACTTTAACTGACACAGATGCACTAAAAAAGTTGAGATAGGCATTTTTACATATATAAAGTTAATTTCTGTCCAATTTATTTGCCTTGTAACAAAACCTCTCCTTGCAATCCAATAATTTCCTTCCCCCGGTTCCTCCTCCTGAGAAAGGAAATCTGCTCTGCATTAGCTGGGGGGGAAAAATGAGGATCCCCTTCCTTGCAGCAGCCACCCGCCACCTCTGGAACCGCTTCGGAATAAGTGGATTCAGGATTTCAGCCAGGAGGGTCTTCCGTAAGTGCCTTCAGTTTTTGCACACACGGTTTTGTAGCAGGCCCTTCTGATGACAGACAGTTTAATGTCTGGTTGATGAAAGGAAGTGGCTTTTGACCTTCTGTGTTGTGTTAACATCAGTTGGCAAACTTCTCTCTCTCCCCCCCCCCAACTGAAATATCAGTAATACTTAAAGAGGAGAAATGGGGTTGTGTCTCTGGAGTGATCAGGCTGCTGACCAGAAGTAACCAAAATTGATAACATTTGCGCAAGGGAAACCTGTGGCAATACTTTTGACCTCATGGCAGTGATTAGTATAATTGTGGTTTATGAAACCTCAGGTTAAATCTAAGAGAAATCAAGTTGTTGCGGTGTACAACAATAGCAGATTATTTTGTGTTATGCTAGGAAAGACTTTCCTGGGGAAACCAACCAGTTTTTCACAGACAGTTATAGTGCAGCTATGTGTGGGGAAATCCATCTGGGCTACTGAAAAGGGAAACAGAGGTGTTATATTTCAAAGTTGTGAATGCCTTGTGCAGTCTTTTTTTTTTAGTACGGTGGGATTATTTCAAAGCAACAATCAGCTGTGGGTTGTAGGTGCTGATGTTGGAAATCAGACACGCCATCATTACAAAAGATGGTACAGTATGCTACACATTTCTGGAGTCAAAATCTTCAAAATGGATTTGAATAAAAAGGCAAATAAAAGCAACTTGTCTGTACCAAAGTAATCTGAACAAATGGAAATTGTAACACTCACATTTAGAGTCTAAAGCTGCTTGGCTAGTTTGTCTGTCACAAAATGAACAGAGGGAGCCCAGGGAGCAGCTGACGGATCCCCCTGATCTGGTCCCCGAAAGAAAGTCAGCGGAGTGGAGATCAGCCAAATGTGTCTATTTAGTGGAATGCTAGGATGGGTTAAACCGTGAGGCTCGCTCTCTCTCAGTTGAAAGAAGGTTCCAGTTGCTGAGTCATTTGTCTTTTTGCCAGTTAATTAATAAAGTGAATAAAAGTTTAAAATGTTAGTTTAATCATAAAATATAGGATTTCAGGGCAGCCCCTTATTGGTGAAATGGTTGTTCCGTTTGTGATAATGAATAGGTGCTGACACTTCCAGCGAATATACAGCCCACATTCATTCTCTCAGGGGGAATCACCCAGAAGCCATCACGGTCACGATGTTATGATAGCACTTTTCAAAATACATTTTTCAAAATAGTTAGAGTTGCAATTTAATTAAAAGACTACCGAGGCCATATTAGTACGATTGTCTCCTATTTCCTCTGTGACGTCTGAATTGGGAGAGATTGTGGGTGGGAGACGGTGCTAAGGGCAGCGAGGGGGCTGGGTGAGGGTTAAGAAGCTGGAGCTGAATTGTGGCGCGATTGGTGCCGAAGGGGTTTGGGGAGCCCGGGAGTGGGATCCATTCTGGAAAGAGCTGCACCCCCCAAAAGTTTGCCTCGGTTGTCTGTAGCCAACTGAGGTTGACATGAACACAGTCTTTCTTTCCAAGGCAGGAGAAAGAGTAGTAACCTGAAATTATTACAGTATTATAATGTACTGCCGTGGGATTTAATTCAGAAGCCAAAACCAGTGCAGAAGACAGCAGCTAAGATTGCCAACTGTGGTGTTTCGCCACCTGGGTGTATGATTTGTATCTGTGGTGAAAGATCTGCATCGGGCTGCCAGAGTTTCTTCCTAAAGTGGGATGTGTTAGCAACACTCCTTCCATACATGATGCAGGTACAAGAGCCCCAGGCTCTGTAGCTGCATTATGGCTTATGGATGCCTGCCTGGCGTGGTTTCTCTGCCCTCAAGGGAGACATGCCATAGGTGCTAGTTTGGAAAGCTAGTTTTTGTGCAGACATTAATATTTTCCCTTAACATTCGTGGATTTTTAAAATAATTTAGGATTCTTGTTGTAAATGGCTTTGTTACCGTATAAATGAGAAGTGTTTGTTCCATTTCAGTGCAGTTTCACTGATCGTAGCTTCAATAGGATAGTAACCCTAATGGGGAAGTCCAAAATATTGTACCAAAGGTACAAAAACTAAACTCTCCCAACAGCCGCCCAATATCCTACGGCTGGGATGCAGTTGCTCCTTATTTCCTGGAAAAGAAACGAGGAAACGCAGCAGCAGCAGCAGCGAGAGAACTTGCTTGAACAGCTTATTCACCCTGAAAAAACGAAGACAGCACTTCTTTTGGGTGGAAGAGGCATGATGGGGTTGCGGCATCTGATTGGTGGTCCTTCTTGTAGAACCAAATCAGCTTACAAGCAGATTCCCCCCTTGACATTCAAAGATTCAGTCCCTGAGTCTTCCTTCCTGGTAGCTGCCCGTATGGCCAGCCTGGGCTTCAGGCAAGATATGCGATTATCCACCCAGGGCTAGGCAGTTACCAAGGTTTGGAAGGGGCTTCTTAAATGAAGTATTTTATATTCTTTCTTTTTAATTGTTTGGCTGCATCCTGCAAAGTTAATACTGTTAATATTCTAAAAAAAATTAGAATTTGAAAAAACCCACTAACAACGTTTAAAAGGCCAGATTTACATTAATCTTGAGGTCCTTTCTGAAAATAGAGGTAGAAGAAAATGCATTTGTAAGAGGAATACGTATTAGAAGGCAAATACATCTGTTGTTCTGCCAACAGTCCTTTCTGAAACAGCATCCATGAGATAATAATGCTAATTAAGTCCAACCAACCAGAGGGCATATAGTATTAAACAATGCAAAAAAAAAAAATCAAAGAGCAGTTGTCATCTGCATAATTCCTTCACAATTCTGCAGGAGATTTTCCCCAAATAATCTGTGTAATTTGTATTCCTGTATTCTTTTGCCTTTTATTGTACTCTTCCCTTCTATTAAACCAGCTTGGACTTTTATTTTTTTATGGCAGTATTGAAATGCATAAAACCCTCATTTAATATTATGACAGGCATTTGAAACAATTTTGTCCTAGCCCATCTGTCTGTGCAGGCAACTATTTAACACGTAACGTGTTCTGACGCTTTCCTACAGATTTTGAGAAATGTATTTGAAATCTGGGTTTAGGTAAATGTTGCGGTACAGAAAGAGCAGCACAGCTGGGAGTTGTGTGTGTGTATCTAGGAAGTGTGAACTTTAAGGGAGACAGGATCTTGCTGGATCTGGAGATAGCCTGGTTGTATTAGGTGGCATTTCAATGCCATTTTACATCATTATATTTTTAAGTGCTGCATTTCAGATGGTAAAGCAATAATAGTTGAAGGGTGTTTTTTTCTTCATTGAAAAATGTAGCAATGTGCAGAATTTTTAGTAGCGGAGCCTATCTGGGCACAGTCCTCCAGAACATTAAAGAGGGGCTGGTTGAAATAAAAATAGCTTTTAAAACGGAATATCATAGGCATGGAATGTTTGGCTTTATATTGT
Organism: Vipera ursinii; assembly: GCF_947247035.1. NCBI lineage: Eukaryota > Metazoa > Chordata > Lepidosauria > Squamata > Viperidae > Vipera > Vipera ursinii. Next base: position 245,251 of record NC_139515.1, read on the forward strand.
CCAAGAGTGTGATTTTCCTTCCCTATTTTTAAACGCAAAGGATTTTCAGTTACATATAAATTATAGGTTTCGATTAAAAATGTCACTTGAAAATATGGGCAGCTGCTGTGGCAAGATTGTATGTGCACCATTTTTTGGGTTTTAAACTAGCATTATAGGCTTGACTTTCCTTTTAAAAGCTGCAAACTTACAAATTTGACAGAACTTCAAAGAAACCTCTTCGTATCTAAAGTTGCCTTCATCTAAGAGATGTAAAACAATTAATTGTTCTGAATTATCACTATGAATCTTTCTTTCCAAGTATTTGGTTAACCTTGAATTCTTATTAACATCACTCTTTCCAAACTGAAATTTCCTTTCTTGGCTTCTCTAACTCCGAAGTGACTCCAAAAAATCCTAGAGTGAAGCAAAGACAGAAACCCAGGTTATCCTTAGAGATGTCGTACCCTTTTTGAAAGCCACATGCCCTCTCTGTGTGAGCAGTGTGTGTGTGGGGTGTTGTTTTATTTTGGGGGGGGGGAGTGCTGCTGGTGAGAGAAGCAAGTCTGCAGGCAGTGTATTAACTTGCAACCGTTTCTCCAGGATGGGCATATATTTTTAGCGCTCCAGGCTGGAGAAGTCTCACCGTCCTACCGTTCCAGCGCAGAAGGGCCGTCCGTCTCCTGCATTATGGAGACCTGTTGGCCACAAAGGAGCCTTGGCCAAGGCCCTCTTCTCCTCAGAGCCTGCAGGCCGGCTGGGTTGGACCAGGCGCTCTCTGGCCTCATGTCCTGTTCCGCCGGGACCTCTGAGGAGGGCAGGAGCAGAGCTTGCCCTGAGCCTGGGAGGAGGAGGAGGAGGAGCGGGGAACGCTGGTGGGCCTGGGCCAAGAGACCCCTTTGGATGCCGCTGCCGTCTCCGTGGCTGCCCACATGTCTGATGGTGCCCAAGCTCTGAGGCAGCTGTGAGCAGAGGCAGAGGCATTGCGTGCAGGGGGCGGTCCCCTCTTGTGTGCCCCCTTTTTCCCTGAGTTAAATAGGTTTGACAGAGGAGGCCTTCCAATCTGATGGTTTGGGATCCATTTCCTGTTTTGTCCAGGATTGGACATGTTGTTCCGAGTGTGGCCACCTACGGCTACTGCAAAAATATGGAAGTATTTGCCATTTTATTTTTTGTCTCCGTTCTAATAACCCCTGCGTTTTGCCTTTTTTTTATATAACTCCTTTGCCTCACTTAGTAATGATTCCTTCTCACCAGGTTTTGATTGGGCCAGATATGTGGAAGATGCTGAACATTTTTCTAGATTACTGTATATAAGAAAAATATTTCCTTACAATCCTAAGAAACTGAAAAAAGTATCAAAAGGGATCTTCTGAATGGTGCAAATTAGCATTGCGTCTCCCTCTGTGGTATTATTAAGATTGTAGCTTAAGCCAGGGACCTGAAATTAGGCTGCCTTTTCTCTCCTCCTGTATGGGCAGAGAGCATCCCGTATACGGTCAGCTTATCATACCATTAACCAGGTTCATCGTGGTGCTGCATTGTGTTCCTGTTCTTTGAGAAATCCAAAGCAAACAGGTCAAATGGAAGCTACAGCGATGGCTATGTTTTATTTTCTTTTGTTGCGTTTGGCAACAAATAGGCTCCTGTTTGTTGTAACCATGGAAACTTTAGAAGCACCCTTTTAAAAGCTGCGTATACAATAAAGGGCTTAAAGTGTTGGTTGGATTATAGACTTCAGAATTATGTTCAATCTTCTATCTATCTTTTGAAAAAGAACAAGAGGGTAATGTGAATATTAACCGAGGGCTTTCTTTAATCTCCTCTGACACTTGTGTCTTATGTGCCATCCAGAGGTCCCTGGCTCACGCAGTGGATTAAGGAGAATCATGCATATTCATGACACTGAATTGGAAAGTTGCACAAGAAAAAAAAGAAAAGAAAAAAAAAGCTATAAACCCACTACAACACCCAAATCCTTTTTTAAAGAAACTTGGCAAATTTCCTCGGAGTAGACGAAAGAGAATAACATGAACAGATAAGCTATTCCCTATGTTTTCTATTGTTACCATCTATATTATTTCATAATATTACTTACAGTGCCCTTGAGTTAGGATTTCGGGCCTCACAAATATTCAGCGGGTTTTTCTTCTTAATTACAGGACTAGTTTACACAGGGGATTATTTGTACAGCCTCCTAGTTTATGCTGTGTGATGGCAAAAGATGACATTTTGCAATTTCTGGCTAAGTGATGGTGGTTTTGGTGATTGCTATGAAGAAGGACCAATTCCTGTATATCTAAAGCTGATTATAATCCAATTTTAAGTGTTATTGAAATAACACGCTCCTTACTATGATGTCCGTTATATTCATTTTAACGTAAGATATAAATCTACACTGAAGGAATAAGAGCTATATATTAGATGTTAGTGAGAGATTTATCTCTTATTTCTTGTTTAATAATCATTAAACTTATATAAGTAGAAATTCAGTGGGCAATAAATTAGCTATTTGATGTATACCTTATTAGCTTGGCTAATGGTCTCTCATTTTAAAATTAAAGGTGACAGTACTAGTACTGTCACTATTGTAACTATTGTCACTAGTGACTTTTTAAACAAGTCCTAATAAAAGTTCATTCCGAAAGCTGTACTCAAGCCAGTGAAATAATGGCAGTGTACGGTCATGAGATCAGGATTGAAGTATAAGAGAATATTTGTAGCTGGGGGTCCTTGGCACTCTCTGAGCCTGGTTGTTTTCTTACAGACGTTTCATTACCCATCTAGGTAACATCATCAGTGCCAGGTCATGAAACGTTTGCAAGAAAATAGCCAGCCTCAGAGAGTACCAAGGGACCCAACTGGCCTTTTTTCCCCCATCTTGGTTTTCCGTGATGACTGTTTCTTGGAAATCTCTCTCATCATCAAATTTTTATTACGGTCATGGACCAGCACAAAGAAATTCATTTAAAAAAAGTTCACTCTTTGAATCGCTAAATAATTTGCGAAGCTATTCTTAAGTTATGTTGGACACAATCACTGAAATGCATTTGAGTTTTTATCAGGTGATTTCTCGTCTTTTCTGTTTTTTACTGTGTGCTACATCAGATTAATCTCTCATGACCAAATCAAAGGCCCTTGTGCCACTTAAAAATGACACATTTATTATTATATAGACTTATTGCTTAATATTAATTTTTTAAGGTGCTAAAACCTATTTCTCTTTGTCTGGAAACAAGTTATTTATACTTCTCTGGTGCTCTGCTCTTGGAATACGGGAAACAAACACTATAAATAAATAGTCTTATCAATTCAAAGATCCAACTTTGTACTAACTTGGGTTTGTCAGCTTTACAAGCAATATTAACCATCCACGTTCTCCAAAATTTCTATAGGTTTTATCCTAATTTTAGTTGGCATTCTTGCCCCACCCAGACTTAGACAGCCTTGTCTAAGTTGCCCTGTAGGCAAATGGCCATATGAAACTTAGCAAGAAAATAAGAAGGATCCGAGTGAATTATGAATAGCTTTCTCCTAGATGTGAAGCTACACGTAGCAAATAATTGGTGCCCCCCAGGCACTCTGCTTTGTGAGTCAGAATTCCTTCTGTAGGTGCATTGAGAGAAATTATATTTTGTGACATAACATTTCGCTTGTAGCGTTTCCGTAAGTAGTTTTAATGGATATGCTGAGAAAATAGTTTCTATCAATGATAATGGAAATGATTAAACCTCTGTCTAATGTCTGCTTTCAACTTTGCTCGAAGGGGACCACCGTGAAAGGATTGTTCAAGGCTATCTAACTTCATAGTGTCCTGAGCAAATATGTCTCGGTAATTTTTTAAAAATATATTTTATATATTTTATTTTACAGAAATATGTTTCAAGGTATTCATACAAAGTACAACCAATGAAATAAACAGAGGCATAGAATCAAAATCACGAAGTATTAGTACCTGCTTTATAAAGCCTTAGTAAGGCCACACCTGGAATCCTACATCCAGTTTTGGTCACCACATTACAAAAAAGATGCTGAGACTTTGGAACAAGTGCAGAGAAGAGCAACTGAGATGATTAAGGGCTTGGAGACCAAAACATGCGAAGAGCAGTTTCAGGAACTGGGTATGTCCAATCTAGAGAAAAGAAGGACTTAGGGGTGGCATGAAAGCAGCATTCCAGTATTTGTGGGGCAAGAAGAAGAGGGGGCAAGACAAGAAATTGGATGGAAACTAATCAAGGAGAGAAGCGACCTGGATTTCAGGAGAAATTGCCTGACAGTGAGGACAATTAGCCAGTGGAACAGCTTGGCACCAGAGGTTGTGGGTGCTTCATCACTGGAGGTTTTTAAGAAAAGATTGGACAGCTACCTGTCTGAAATTATATGGGGTCTTCTGTTTGAGCGGTGGTTGGACTAGAAGAAACCCCCCCCCAAGGTCCCTTCCAGATCTATTCTGATTGAAATGCTGCAGAGAAAAAGGGAAATGCCATTAAAATTTAAGAGGAAAAACACTTATCTATGTCTGAGTTTATTGTTCTGCAGCTGTGATCTTGCAGACTTTTAAAGTAAATTGTGTTAAGTACAGTGATGTTTACATTTTGGTTGACATGTATAGGATAGTGCTGTAAATCTCATTTCTGTGGTTAAACCCATTTCATTTGAGGCTCCAGAGTACTAGCGTAAACTTTGACATCATTCTAGTAGCTCGTTCTTAAATTGATCCTTTAAAGATATGGAAGGATTTCTGTTTCCTAAAAGTTTGTTTTATGGCTACATATTTGTAAATATATGATATTGATCTTAATTCTGCAATGCACCTTTTCAGAGCTGACCTGCCTGTGCTCTGCTCAGCCTCTAATCCTAACCCTCTATGAATGAGCTTTTTAAAAAATAGTTGAAATAAATAATACTACTTGCTTAATCAGTGCATTTATGCTATGCTTTCCCCATATTTAGTCTTTAGCTTACAGCAAAATGAACTTGCAGAAATTCCTTGACACTGCTGAACAGTCATAAGCCAGTGGGCGGTTTACGCCATTCATAACCTGACAGAACAGAACGAGAGGAACCAGGCGTTCATTGCCCAGATGGAGCAACACGGCCCTGTGGATGAGACGGTCCTTGAGAGCCTGGGGCTGAAAGTCGAGCCGAGAGATCAGAAGTTGATTTTAAAATCTGTGAAACAGATGCCAGATCCATAGGTTGCTACCTGAAAAAGACTTTTCCCTTCCCATAAAGGAAATATACGTTGCTCTAGAGGTGAGATCAATAAAAGATCAGATGAACTTTAAGTGGTGTTTGGAGACGGTTTTTTGAAAATAAGTCAAAAGAAATGCCTTAGTGTTATGGGAGTCTTGGAGTCAAGACAAGGAACATGGAAACTACTTTTTTCTGAAACTACTTTTATTTGCAGCTGTAGGTTTTACAAATGTTGCTTACAGCTTCCATCACTCACTAGCTTTCTATAGTCAAGAGAGATTCTACTGGTAACACAATACAGTTTGTGACTGGTGCTTCCAACTGCATCACCACCGCTCTCTTCTCTTCTTTCCCTTCCTTTCCCCTCTTCGCTCTTCTCCAATCAATCCTACATTGGTTAAGCCCCCTGTGCTTCCGATGAAGAGAGCTGCAACTTTCTAAGGCTTCTGCCTTTTAGTACAATGTGTTAATCCTGATCCCTTCTGAATTTTGGCTGCAAGAGAGTAAAACTGCTCTCCTCCTACACGGCTCACTGGCTGAGTGAGAAATAGGGACACCAATGAAGAGCTCCTCATCCCTTCCAGAGGGAACAAAACTACACAGAGATGAAAACTGTACCAGATCGACAACCGTTTGTGGCCTGTATTTAAGTACTCGCGTAACTCCTGTGTAAGTTTTCCCCAAGTCTTTTCTGAAAGAAGGGGAGATCCCACATGCCGAAAATGCAAGCTCCCATTTTGCAAAAGGCTTAGAAATAGAAATAAAGGCCTGCTGGATTCACTCGTAGATTGTTTCATGACCATTTAGACGAGTCTAAAAAGCTGCTGGATGCTTGTTCAAATTTTATTAGTTTCCTTGGTAAGGAAACCCACTTCCCCTTTTCTTAATTTTTGCTTCTCATGCACTGTTTCTGAGCTCTGGAAGTTTTAAGTGGTAGTTTCTCACTGTGATTAATTCTACCCATTTCTTTTCACCCCCTGCCTTTCCAAAACATTGACAAAACCCATTTCCAGTTAATTAATTCAAGAGAACTAGAAGAATGGAAGCTGTCCCTCTTATTTTGGATACCCTCCTGCATTGTGACTGAATTCAGCCACTTTCGGGGGGGGGATGAATTGGGGTGAGAGAGGCACCAGTCAATTAACTTCCCATGCCCCAAACGGTTTGCCTCTAGGTGGTGGGGGGTTTGTTTTGGGGTTTTCTTTTGATTTTAACTGATTTCGTATATCCAATTTTGTGATTTCATATAACCACCAGTTTTGTCCTCAAAGTACAGGAGAACAGATCTTGTTCAAGACACTAGTTTTTCTCCATCTTCCCCTCGGATGCGCCTATGCTGTAAAATACAGTTCCTCTTAAATGGGACTGATTACATTCCTGGTTTAAAATTAACTTCTTGCAAATATTCCTTCACTCCCCTAAGTAAAGCAGAAAAGAAATCTGATTTAGCAATATATATATAATCTTGTGTGTCTGTGGGGCTCAGACTAAATGCTCTGAAATGCTTTGCGACTTTGGGCCCAGCTCCAAAGAAGGGAACAGTTCCGAACACGAACTGCCCCGACACTTCTGAGCGCTCGTGAGTGCGCAAGGCAAGCCAAACTCCCGTCTGCTTCGCAGCATTTGAAGAAAGCGAGCCCAAAGTCAGTTCTGAGGCTGAAATCAAAATGCAAGGTATTAAAATGGCGCACATACCGTCTGCCCAGTTTAAGAAGAATGTTGAAAATCTGCTTTCCTCTTTTGAAGGAGATTTCAGGGAAGGAGAAGAGCAGCAATAAATGAACTGGGGTGGGGGGGGGTGAGAGAGGCGCAGTGTTTTTGTGTTCTGGCTTGTATTGATTTGGTTATTTGTTGATGGTTGTAATGGATAAGCGGTGAGCTCTGAAAGGGCGTCCCGAGGCTTTCATAGTGGAGAACATGCCGACTGCTGTATGGAGAGTGGCTGCCTTTTGATTCCCCAGAATGGGCGAATTCCCCAGCACAACAGCTCCCCTGTCTCCCCCCAGCGAAGGGCTGTGTCTTGAAAGGGCTGTGTTTTCCATGCTAGAGGATTAAAACAGGCCATCCATGGGTGAGTCTGAAAAGCCTGAGAGCGGAGTTGGCTCAAGTCTTGTGGCAATCCGATGGCTTTCAAGAGCACCTCAACAAAAGCTCTCCCCTTTCTCTCTAAGCCTCAATGGGGGTCAGGCTTTCAGGACAATGGCGGCTGGATTCTCCCGGGTGCAAGCTTTAATTTGCCAAGAGGAAGGTATGAATCCATTCCAGTTGAATTGGATGCTGTGCTTTTTAGTAGCTCGTGAATTGCTCTGGCTTTCGTGTGGCCACAGGCCAAACAGCGTGTCCCCCCAGTAGAGAAATTTTAGGGAAACCCCGCGGAGGATTTCTGGCTGGTTGGTTTGCAGCAACCTTGTTTCTCAGCCTTGGCAACTTGAGGTGTGGACATCAAGTCCCAGAATTCCCCAGCTATCATTTGTGAATGTTGTGACTTCTCTAAAAACCAGAATGAACTATTCAGTGAAGATTAAGTCTTAACCGCAACTGCTTTTATTCACTTTTATGACTGTTTCTCTAGCTCTATTCTACACCGTTTGATTGTATTTGAACTTTAGGTTCCATTAAATAAAGGAGACCTAAACCACTAAGATAAAAGGTTAATAGATTTCCTGCATTGTTGATCCAAGATTTGGATAGACTTTAAATATTAGTGTGTCTTTGGGAAACCATTTTTTTCTTGCAGACTTTCTCATCGCAGCAAAGGTGTGTTAAATTAGGTGATTGATTGATTACATGCCATCAAGTTGATATCAACTCTTAGCAGCCAGAATAATAGAGCAATAACAGAGAGTTGGAAGGCACCTTGGAGGTCTTCTAGTCCAACGCCGTGCTCAGGCAGGAGACCGGCCTAGACCGTTCCCATCAAATGGCTGCCCAGAACGTTATAGGCTCTCGGTCAGAGCAAGAACATCCGACGTTAAGGATTCTTTATGGTAAACAACGCCTTGAAGTTCTTTGAAGAGTTTCATTTGTCGGAACCGTGACAGTCTCCTTCCTGATACGGATAGAGTCTCTCCAGGATGTTCAAGCCTGGTCCTTTGGGACTTCCAAAGCCCCCACGATAACCAAGTCCACCCACCTTGCTGCGGTTGTCCTCTTTTCTCTCCTGCCACCCTCCCATCCGTGCCGCCTGCTCCAGAGGGAGAGGCCTTTGCCGAAGGTGTCCCAAAGGTAACCTGAGTTTTGTTACTTGGGCCTCAAGTGAGAGGTCTGGGTTGGTGGTGACCAGTGACCCCGTTTCCTTATTTTCTTGGCCGTCCCTGATTTTCTCAGGACTCTTTTCCAACACCAAAGTTCAGAGGTATCCATAATTCAGTACAATACCAGTATGTTTTTTGAAAAATCAAATTAGAATAATTGCACAAAATCACACAAGGTCATACAATTAATCAGAAGACTGCCCTTTACCCTATCTTTTTATGGTTATATTTAAAATTAGGAAAGAACCATTTTTGCAAGGCTTGAAAATGAAAGGTTAATTTTAAAAAATAGAGCACGATCGGCATTCGTTAAAGTTCTGGGTTAGATCTAAACTGATGTTTGTGAGACGAAGGGATATTCAAAAGGGATCCTTTTCTCGGGACCCAACTCCTTTTTCCCACATAGATAAACACACACTGGAAGTTTGAGTTACATTCTTTCCTTCTGGAGGATAATGGATGATGCAGAATTCTTGGTTAAAATGTCTTTTTGGATAGAAGAACAAGCTGCTTGCTTATTTTCTGCTCTCTTCTCCCTCCCTCCCTCCCTCTGCCGAAGACCTTCAGCTCCCGTCAGGGGCGGCCGAGGAACAGGTGCTCGCTCCGCGTAGGGCCTCCTTCCGCCTCTTCCCTTGCAGCCACAGCGGCCTTCTGAACTTCTCCCTCCCCCTCCATCGTTTTTTATGAATGACAGCTTTTCAGCACCCTGGGAACAGCTTGTTGGGAAAAAGGCTCTTCACAGGGTGCAGCCAAACACTACACAGTTCATCAAGAGATCTCATGAAAGGAGGAATATTGAGGCTACAGGTGTGACGTGTTCCTCAGCTCCCCCTGCTCCTCTTTGAAGGCCAACTTCTAAATGTGCTGTTTTCTAATGACTTGTTCAATCGGGCGGGCGGGCTTTCTCTTTCTGCGTGGGCTCCTCAATTAAACTCTTGGTTTGTTTAAAAACTTGGCCCTTGTTTAGCTGATCTCCTGGGGAGATTCCAAGAATCGGTAGCAAAAGAGAGAGCCCAGAGCCAAGCGGGTTGCATTGTGACCAACCGGTTCTTCACGGAGGAAAGGGCGAGGCCATCCCACAGAAGATGCGGTGTCGGTCCCAGCCGGCCTTTCTCTCTCTTGGGAGGAATGGATATTCTTTTTGTCCTCCTTGTCTGTCCTCGGAACAACCACGCTGTGTGCCCAAGCGCCCTTTCATCGTTAGGCTTAACGGGAGGAGGTAGCTCTCCAATTCACCACAAACGGTCGGGTGGATTATTCAAGAACGCTGTTTCCATATGCCTGGAGCCGTTGCAGAAACTTTTACCTTACAAACCGCTTTCCTCCACCCAGTTGATTTGTTAATTCACATTTGTATGCTGCATAGATTTTATGTGATTTACAATGCTTCAGTGTATTAAGTAAATCATAGTACTAATAATTTTGACATACGGGAATTTTCAGATCAAAAATGAATGCTTATGGAAAAACAAATCTGCTGTTATGCCAGAACTTTTGGAACAATAGCAAAAAGACTCCCAATATTTAGAAATTTTGAATATATCAACCCTGTACACCCTAATTTTTACAAAAACAAACAAATAAATCCTGCTTGGAACTGTCCATAATATCCCCAGATGCTACTTTAATGATTCTTAGGTCTTTGATTAGAACCTGAATTAAGTTTTCACCAGACTTTGACTATGCATCTAATTGTAAATTACCCGTACAATAATAATGAACTTGTATACATCACTCAAACTTATTGGCTGTGGGCAACTTACAACAATCAAAAGGAATTACAGTAAAATGAATAAAAGAATAAAGATAAAGGTAATAATAATAAAGTTGGAAGGGACCTTGGAGGTCATCTAATCCAACCCCCTACTCGGGCAGGAAACCCTATGGTACCATTTCAGACAAATGGTTGTCCAGTCTCTTCTGAAAAACTTCCCGTGCTGGAGCATTCACCGCTTCTGGAGGCAGGTTGTTCCACTGGTTAATTGTTCTAAGTGTCAGGAAGTTTCTCCTTAGTTCTAGGTAAATAGGTAAAAAACAATGGATATTTTGTACTGGACAGATTAGATATATTAAGGCGTACACTGGAGAAATGCTGCATTAATATACTTAGTCATTTCAAAAATTTCTTATTTCCTATTTAGTCTAACACTTTTAGACTAAAGCTTAGATCAATTTTAAAAAGCCAGTTGAAATCTCAGAAACCACATACAAATTGGAGCTGCTGGTATCAGTGGGATGGAAAGCATAGACTTTTAATAAACAGATAAACAAAAGTTCAAAGTTTTAGAAACAGCGGGTGAAAACATCTTCATATCTTAAATTGTGAAAAGAGAGCATTTTAATAATGGAATGTTCTGTTTTGGCAGGATCATGGAGCAGAAGTAACCTGAGTCTCAAGCCACATTGGAAATAAATGGAATTAAATATAACCATTTCAGGTTTTTCAGACTGTGTTCCAGTTAGTCTTTCTGAGACAATATTTGAATGAAAGTTGATTTTACCTGCAGTTAAGGTCCTTCTTGAATAGTCTTCAGAGATGGGACTAATACTGTGAAAGTATAGAAAGTGTTTCTTGGAAAATATTTTAGATTGTTTTAATGAGTAAAATAAAAAAATCTGATTAAAGTGTGGTGGGGTACTTAGCTGTCAAATAAATTTGCTTTTTGAATTGAATACATCTTCTGGGAATAGGCTTACACCATCTCCACTTTACATTTGAAAACTAAGGTACTTCCTACATACTTTTCTAGTCCTTTGGAGCCAGATTCTGAAAATATTTGTTTACAAGACTATTGTTACAGATCAGGTTACTATCTCTTGCTATGTGCATATATTCAGCCATTTTGGCACAATACACACTGAAGAAATTACTTGGCAAAGAAAGGATTAGTCTGTTTGGTGAGAATGTATGCAAATATTGACACAAAGGTCTTGCAATTTCTGTCCAACTTTGTCTTCCTGCCTTAATTTCAACTGGACTTACGTCAGCAGATAATTCTTGTTGATGAGATCATAAAAGGCATCTTCACGTTTTTAAAAGGCTCAAATCTGTGACTTGAAATAAGTCAGCAAATAGTTCAGCAAATGTGGCTTATCAAAAACACTCTTCAGTACAAAGGATGAATGGACCCTTGAGAAAGAATGCTTCTGTTTGACTATCTCAAGCTTATTTGGAATAACACTGCTTAAAAAATGATGGATCACGTTTCTGAATTGATCCTATTGAACATAATCTCTGAATTGATCAAAAGTGCATGGATTGGTACCATTTATGGCTGATATCAGTTAGATTGTATCCCACAAAAGCTTGTGTAACTAAATTGATGATTGGTACTCAAGGGATCAGGAGACGCCTAAACCACCAAAACACACGAGAAAATGTCAGCATCCTGATATTGCGCGGAATCGTAGAACCGGATGCGTCATCCAGTGACCGGCTGAGCACAGGGATCCAGGCTGCCAAACTGATGGGAACCAGCAGTTCTCAGGCCAGCAATGGTCGCAAGGCAAACATGCCAAGTGAGCACGATGCCAAATCTGAGAGGACGGGAGGAAGATTCTCAAGCAGGGACTAGATGACCTCCAAAGTCCCTTCCAACTTCCTTATCCTGTATTCTGTAAAAGTGACTCGCCGCCTCCCAGCCTTTTGAGAGACACTCTCCTCCTGAGGATTCCTCTCTGTGGACGTTTGGAGCCTTCTGCCAAGTTTAGCTGAGGAACCGAGCTAAACTGCAAAGTGTCGGAGGATCCGGGCTGTCCCGCCAGATCTGGAAGCTAGACCCCTCCTGGCTCAGTCTTTCCACTGTGCAGCGGCTCTTCCCCTTTTCCCGATGTTCGCTCCTAACCACCCTCTCTGGCTGATCTGCTTGTTTTCTTCTCCGAGGGGAAGAGGGAGGTGGGTGAGGTAGCAAGGACCATCGAAGAGAACCTGTTTTTTACAGGATAAGAGAATTATGGACTAGAAAGGGCCACAAGGATCATCTGTTCCAACCCTTCAGAGGGAGCAAGAGAACGGTTTGCATCGTCCTCCAAGAGGTGATGGTCCTGTTAATGTTCCTCCTACATTTCCAAATTTTGCAGGAAACACGGCAGCACTGCTTCATCTTTGACTGAACAGGGCCAGTGTGAGCAAAGGTGCACATAATCTAGGTGACTTTTATGATCAGATAAAAGTAGAAAAGCACTTATCTTACAGATTAGGTTTGTTTGCCAGAGCTATCATGACTTTTTTTTGACACCCTCTCCCCTGGTGAACACCTTCCCTCGGGACCAGAGATCTGGTGGGAAAAATATACTTTTTTCCTAATAAGTAATGTTCTAGGCCTCTTTAATGCCATTTGTTCTGGACAGAATGATGTTTGTTTCCCAGGGTAACAAGCAAACAAACAGGTCTCATTTTTGCGTAACTTTCTCATCCAGAATATACTGGAAAAAATACATTTTCACATTTCGTCCAGGTGTGTCAACAATTTGGTAGG
>NC_139515.1:258357-378357 GCF_947247035.1 Vipera ursinii
TAGATACAGTAACCTGGCCAAGGAAGAAGTGGAATCTAGGATTATGTGACCCTCGTGTGGTTGGTGATCTGATTCAAAATGGCTGAGGTCGCTATCACTGCGGTGAACGTTGGCAGGATTTTGAAGGCTGCAGTGCACCCAGGTTCCTGAGTAAGGATGCAACTGCTTTTAAGAGTTTGTTCACTCATTTCTCAAACTGCAGGGCTCCACAGCCATAGTGCAGATAAACTATGGGTCAACTCCTGTAAAAGTTCCACCAAATACACGATACACAATCTACTGTTCCACGTACTGTTTGGCCTGACCAGGATGCATTTGAATTGGATTGTGTCCCTTATTCGGTAGAAAGGATGCTAGTATGGGGACTATTGCAATTCATTCAAAAATATTTGGGCTTAAAATAAATAGATTGGTTAACTTGACCTGTTCCTTCCTTGAAATATTTCAATATCCAGCTTGAAACACGATACTGTATAGTTCCCTCAAAATGAGCCATGAGCTAGCTTAACTTAATGTAAATTAAGTAAATATAATAAAAATACCATTATTAATATACCTCCAAAGTCCTTGCTGGGGTTATCAGCCCTTGGAAGTACCCAAACGATTTGTATTAACAATTAAAAAGAAAAGAGCCGGTTGGTTGCTTTCTTTGCTTAATGTCCAGCCTAAATTCTGCTGTTAACAGTGAAGATTTAAAACGGAATTAAGTCATTCAAAGAGTTAAACGAGGAAGCAGTGGGATCTCTGAATATGCCATTCCGGGTCACGAGTAGCGCTAAGGGCAGAAAAAAGCAGGAACCAATGATGGGGAGTGTTTTTCACGCTTGGCATCATAGAACATAACCTGTTTGTGCTGGAAACAGGTTATGGTTCCCTTTTGAGTTAAGCGATTGGCTGTGGCACCTCAACCTTTGCGGCAGCTGTTCCGTGGACCTTTCCCACCAAAGCTGCAGTCTTGATCAGGGAGAAGCAGAGAAGACAGGAACCTTACGTTGATTCTCTCCTGTACAGACATTTGGGTTGAATGTGGCAAGAACACGGATTCCAATAAAAGAGAATCTGTCGGTCGGGGCTGAACTGTGCGGCCTTTGATGCCCTCTGAGGTAGCCTGTTTGTTTGCAGATGTTTTGTTGGCTAAGGTAACATCTGCAGGCAAATGTCCTAGCTCAGAGAGCACCGAGGACTCAAAAATATATGGATTCCGTTTTTCCTTTTGTAACAGTTGTAGGGGAACCTTGATAGTCTTATGATGGCCAGAAATCAGGAAGAGTCTGGTGTTGTCTTTTCAAGCCAACACATTTCATTAAAAGGCATAAACTTGGCAATATGAGCTACAGTTTCTGCCTCTTAGTATAACACCTTCTTGGCTTCTGTTCCCAAAAGAGAGAGAGAAGGAGACAAAGTGTGTATTTATTTTTGAAATTTGTCACCCCACCCCTTAACCCAGTGACACTTGGCAGCTTACAATAGGATCGGATCCGTTAAAACATCTACAATCTAACCTCCACCTGAAGCCATTCCGAGAGGACGGGGCTGTCGGAGTCACCCTGCCCTGGGAGGCTGGGTCATTAACCTCGAGGCGACATCAAGGAGGGACTGACCAGCCTAGTTCGGACTTTTAGCTCAATTTAACCTAAAAGCACGGATATCTCTGGGGCAGTTTCTGGTCACAGGCAACGTTAGCGCAGCCGCGTTCCCTCCCCAGCCACAGCATTGAGGCTGTTGAGCCGAGCTGGAAAGCCGGATCTCTGGGAGGGCAACATCGCCATCCACGTCTTACTGGACCGGTCAGGTCTGTCTGCTTCTCCGGTATCAAACTCCAGAGCTGGAGTTCACCACCATTAAACCTAACAAGGGAAGATGCAGCCCGCCTTAAAAGCGTAAGATTTTGCCTGCCTTACGACTGAATTTAGAATGACCTTTTCCTTCCAAAGAAAAGCGGCGAGGGGTGTCTTCTTTTGGGAATCCAGCCAGGATGCATCGGATTCCTCCTTTTTATCATTTGAGGCTGCTTGTTCTTCTCTCCAGATGCGCCATCTGGCACATTACCCCGTTCTTTTCTGAGGAAACCAGTGATTTTGCCATGTAATGCAAAACACCAACGGAATCACTACACAAGCAAAATGCCAGCGATGTATAGTGGTTCAGCCACAAGCGATGGCATGTTAATTTGGTTTGATTTTTTTTTTCCAGTCTGTCATCTGGGCTGTTCTTGGCAGCAAATCTTAAAAGGGCATTTTCCTCATCTCTTTCTCATTACTAAGGATAATCCAGGGATAAGGGCAATTGCTAATTTTGTTAATGATTCCATTTCATATTTTGCTTCCCAAAGAAATCTTTTAAAATAAGACAACTGCTTCATTCTGTTTGCTTTTTCTTGTCTTTTTGTCTGCCAATCTCAGATCCAGCTGATTTCTCCAAAATATATAAAGTGACAGAAATGATACCCAGAGAATCAAAGCTGAGGGGGGGGGGAATCAAACCCAGCGCCTCTAATACCCAAGTACAAGCAAGCCGATTTCAGCCACGTCGGTTTCCTAAACCAGACGGTTTCACACTTTCTTCTGAAACGGCTGCCTCAGAACGAAGCTTGGAGCAACTCCAGCTTTACCTGGAGTTGCCCAGTGTGCAGATGTGCAGATGTGCAGTGTGCACTGTGGTCAACCGTCCAATAGCCCACGTCTCCATCACGAGGGATGTGCCCCATTGTTAGAGCAAACGTTTTTTTCAAAGACAAATACTAAATGTGGAATATAAAATAATAAATGAGACTATAGTCAATCAAAACTTTATTACAGTCATAGACCAACATAGGAAGGGTGGAATATAAACAAGTAAGAGTTAGGTTATACCCATTTTCTAGGGTGTTTTTTTTTAAAGTTTAGTATGTATACAAGTGGTGCAGTGGCCTAGTGGTGAAGACTCTTGCCTCCCACTCAGAAGGTTGAGAGTTCAATCCTCGGCAGCGACAGATGTTTCTCTATCAGGGCGCAAAGAAAAGAAAACATCTGCCGCAAACTCTGTGTAGGCGTCAGAAAGGGCAACCGGCCAGCAAATGCTCAGCAACATTCAGTTGCCCTGATTCTACCTCAGATTAAGGGACTACAGGATTGTAAAAAAGAAGCAAACAGTGTCTCTGTGTGTCTCTGTGTGTATGCTTTTAAAAATGTTTTTAAATTACTAGTTGCTTGTATTCCACCCCTCTCGTGATGGTCCATGACCATAAGAAAGATTTGATTGATAGATGTCATAGAGATTAATGAAAAAATAAGTGAATTTCCACTGAAATGGGATTTATTCTTTAGTGAGAGAGTTTAAAATGAAATGGAAATAAGTCCCAACAAGTGAATGGAAAGAAACAGTAAAAAGATTTTTGAAGCTCAGCCCTTAGAAAGAAAATGCAGACAAGGATGAGTAGGTCCTAATCTTGCAGTTAGATGATTTTTAACTCCTGCCCTGTTTTGAATTGTTCACACGTATTGCTCCCTTGCTGCAAAATGAGGAACATCAGCTTTACTAAATATGAGGGCTTTCTGCCATTTCTGTCGAGTAAGGCGCTGGGCCTCTAACCCAAAGTTCCACCTGTGTGGCATCCCTGGTTCACAACCACACACCCAGGAGCAAGATTCCTCCACAGCAGCAGGTGAAAATGTGGACTTATCTATGCGGAACTGGCTGCCTAAAATTAGATGTTAAATCAGGAGAAAACTAGATTAGCAGGTTTACCATCATAGCAATTACTTGATCTCCAATAGTTTGTTTTTGAACAAGGGAAAATAACTTAATCTACTGCTGCAATATTCTCCCTTTCCAACTTTTTCTGGTACATTTAGATGGCAACTACATGATGGATGGGTGCTTCCTATGCTGTTCTCCAGTAATACCCCTGGTGCACAAAATGTAGCTGATAGATGATATTTAGCAGTTGATAGTTAATGACCCATGGCTGAATTCATTAAGTGTTGTACTAATTTTGACCACACATCACACCAATCTGTGCAACCAACTTTTGAATTCTAATTATCCATCTGGTTTTCACAACTCAAAATAGTGCTAGGTCAAAGGTGAAATTACTCAAAATGTTGCAGCTTGAGCATCAAGTATCAACGTGATCCAAAGACTGTAGACTAGATAATGAGTAGACACTTCCTCTTGGTGCGAATTCTATGCGAAACTTCCAGCAAAATGCCCAGGAAGTATCTGGGAGAGAAAGGCTGAAACAATGCAGAAGAGCTGAGCTGAACTAGATCCCCACTTTCTGGATTGCTGGAATAGAGCATAGGAGGAAGAGTCTCTGAAGACGTTTCCAACCTCCTAGCAGTCGGGCTGTTGAGGGGTGTAGGGATTGAGGTTGCTAATGAATTGAGAAGTGAGAGAGAAATAAACCAATATTCTAGCTTGTGGCTTTATGTGATACAGCAACATTCCAGAAAACTACATATTTTATGCAGACTCCCCAACCTCTTCCTCAAAATTATTGTGTGTTGGCTGTTACCCCTTTCATATAGGGCTTTCATGAGGTCTAGGCACATCCTGATAGTGAAACAACACGTGCTCTTTATAAGTAGATGACACAACTTGAGAAATATTTTTCATGAAAAACAGGCATGCTAGAGCCAAAATTTCTACTTCATTAATGTGTGCATTCTGTGTAATTGCTCTCCTGCTGTGGATTAATAACGCTGATCTATGTCAATGAGGCATTTCTATTTATTGAGTTGTTTTAATTTCACCAGCAGAGTGAGTTTTGGTTTGTATGCCTTCTGCATTGTCTCATTTTGACCGTTTAGCTAGACTCACATTTTTAAGACCAAGGCTTCATTATTTTCTTTGAGCTTCAAAGGTTAGCAAAAAGACACCCCCCCCCCGAGATTAATCGTACTCTTTTTCAAGCTTCAAGCTTTATTTTAGTCCCTTTTTTAAGAGTGTACAAATTCAGGTCTTCCAAGATTGTAGATGTTCATGTAGCTCTTACCATACTGAACAACTTGTAGGGAAAACAAAGTTTAGTTACTAGTTCTGTTATGGAAGGAGCTAAATATTGTATCTGAGATACTAAATTGTCATTCAGTAATTTTTTTCCTGCAATATTTTTGTTTACCTAATGCTGAAACAGCACACTAAAAAGCAGAGACATCACCCTGCCAACAAAAGTGCGTATAGTCAAAGCCATGGTTTTCCCAGTTGCAATGTATGGCAGTGAAAGTTGGACCATAAGAAAGGCTGAGCACCAAAGAATGGAGGCCTTTGAACTCTGGTGCTGGAGAAGACTCCTGCGAGTCCCTTGGACTGCAAGGCGATCAAACCGGTCAGTCCTAGAGGAGATCGACCCTGGCTGCTCTTTAGAAGGCCAGATCCTGAAGTTGAAACTCAAATACACCTAATGAGAAGGAAGGACTCCCTGGAGAAGAGCCTAATGCTGGGAAAGATTAAGGGCAAGAGAAGAAGGGGACGACAGAGAAGGAGGAGGCTGGATGGAGTCACTGAAGCAGGAGGCGTGAGCTTAAAGGGACTCCAGAAGACGGTAGAGGACAGGAAGGCCTGGAGGAACGTTGTCCATGGGATCGCGAGGGGTTGGACACGACTTTGCAACTAACAACAACAATGCTGAAAAGAACCAAAAAGCCAGTACTACTTAATGGGACTGGCTGCGATCAACATAATGAAAGAAAATACCAGTGCTTTTTTTGTAAAAGAAAAAGGTGCCGGAACTCACACATGTCATACAACCCACCTTGCCTACTCTACAAGGTTCCATCCAAAAAAGGTGCTGGAACTCCGTTCTGGGCATTCTATGAGAAAAAAAGCTCTGGAAAGGCAGACATTTTCTCAGCCCTCTTTCTGGCCCGCGCAGGATACAGGTCCTCAGTGGAAGGCAGGCTGGCTGCAGTTGGGTTTCCCCCCTCCCCCCCCGCAGTCCTAACTATCCGTTGGAGTCTGTGTCCGCCTTGTTTGGTTGCTGTGCCAAACCAGGCAGTTACAGAGGTGGAAATGAGAGTCTCAGTAATTCCTCTGTAGTAGTGGATCAGCAGCTCCTTGGGCACTCTTAAGTTTTCAGAGTTGGTGCAGAAAGAAGATTCTTTGTTGTACTTTTTTGATGACATTTTTGGTGTTAGATGAACATTTTTAATCCGGAAATATTATAAAACCTAGAAACCTGAAGGTCTATAGTGTTGATGCTGTGTTATTTAGTATTGTAAGAGGTGGTAGAATAGGAGTTAGAATAGCTAGAATAGGAATTTAAAAGAACATTTTCTTTCTTTTTCTTAAAAAAATAGCTAAAAGCAAGCTCAAAATCAACTTACTTTGTGTTGTGAAAAAAGAAACAATTTGTTTGAATTGAAACCTCAGGGGTGCCCATTGTTCCAGGTGTTTACTACAGCTGCTGAGGACATATTATCAGCAAATTGATCCATGACTAATATTTCCAAATAAAGTCATAATGTCTGAAAATTCCTGGATTCTGTCTGCAGAGAAGGTACTTTGGAGTCAGCCCAGAGCAGAGAAGAATTAAGGGCTATGGCTTATATTAGACAGAGTTGATCAATATATAACAATCACTATAAGTTTACTAAAAGTTGAAGTTAGGGGGAGTTGGGTTGAGAAGTTGAGAAGCTCCTACGTAGCTCTCTCAGAATTGTTGCTGTGGGAATAAAATGGAGGCCGATTGCCACAGAGGCCACCGTGACAGGAGGGCATTTCACAAGTCATCACCATCAAGGTGCGCCTTGCCTTGCCTTGCCTCTATTTTTGTAATATTTCTGCATTTTCCTAATGCCGCTGCCCCCAGTAGGGGATGGCATGATGGACAGGTATGCATGTTGATAGCAGTTCAGATCCAAGGGCATCATTTTTAACAAATCTGGGTTTATTTATTTCTCTTTGCCCTCCCTCCCTCCCTCCCTCCCTCCCTCCCTCCCTCCCTCCCTCCCTTTTTTCTTTTCTTCTCTAGCCAGACTTTTATCAAACTTGACATGTATTCTCAGCCCACAAAGTCAAGCCGGATTGTTCTTTCCTTTCTGACATGTTCAGGTAGTTGGCAGATTTCAGGTCGTCTGGCTGGGGCATTTGACAGCTGGCAAAGCCTAAGAGTGCCTGCCCTCCCCAGGTTAGACCCAGCGGTTACCACGGGTGCACCGAGCGGTCTGCCCGTGTAAATCGGTGGATGAGAAGATGGTGTGCGCATGAAAGGATAGCCTTCTGATCCTTCTTTGATTAGTCAAAGCAACTGCTTGATGTTAAAGCTGGTCAGTTGTAGCAAGGATTCTCTGACACTCCGATTTCTCCACATCAGAAAGCAACATCATAACTTCTTGAAGCCCGTTATTTTCAGATTATTCAGACGGGGCCCCAAATTCTAATCAGAAGGGCTGAGGACAAATTAAGGGGGTTTCCATGTAAACTCCCATCCAAGTCAGACCAGTTTCAGTTTACCTGCTGATATGTCTGGAGTTCAGGCAACGAAGGAAGCACGATCATTCTTAAGTCAAGGCAGAATTCTTAGATGAAAACCTCAGAATTCAAAGCAGGAGATTGTGAGTTCAAGTCCTGCCTTAACCGTGAGAGCCAGCTTTGATGACATTGGGCCAGTTACTCTGTCTTAGCCCAACCCACCTCACAAGGTTGTTGTTGTGGAGGAAGCTGCACTGGATATGTTTGCCACCTTGAGTAATTTGTAAGAACAATAAATGTGGGATACAAATGAAATGAATATTGATTTGGTGATGTAATCTTAAAGATGGAGGTTACGTTATAAATTTATTTGTAACTGCTGTAACATATCAGAATCCACTTCTTTATATTTTTTTCTCTCTCTCTTTTCTTTTTCCTTAATTCACTATTTTAATTTACTCTTTCCATTTTCTGGGCGAAAGCCATTGCATTGTAGAACAAAACGTTTTCAGCCAAGAGACCTCAAATGTGTTAACTTACAAAATGTGTCCAAAACCCGGAACCCATGATTCCTGTGAAATTGAAATTTGGCAAATTTTGTAAAACAATTTAGGACATAAAAATTATCATAAAGTGTTTTATGACTTAATCCTAAATGTTATAAAACATTTCCTGTAATCAACTCCTTGTATTTGACTGAGCTATAAGTTCAACTTGGACTAATTCCAAGGCAGATATATCTCTGAGTATTTCCTTGAGTTTTTAAGAACTTTCTCCTTAGTTCCAGGTTGCTTCTCTCCTTGACTAGTTTCCATCTGTTGCCTCTTGTCTTGCCTTCTGGTGCTTTGGGGAAGAGGGGGGTCAACCTGTTCTCCAAAGCGCCTGAAGGCAGGACAAGAAGCCACGGATGGAAACTGATCGCGGAGAGAAGCAACCTGGAACTCAGGAGAAATTTCCAGACGGTGCAAACAACTAACCAGCAGAACGATTTGCCCCCAGAAGTTGAGGGTGCTCCGACACTGGAAGGCTTTAAGATGAGATTGGACAGCCCCTTGTCTGAAATGGTGTAGGGTTTCCTGCCTGAGCAGGGGGTTGGACTAGAAGGCCTCCAAGGTCCCTTCCGGCTCTGTAATTCTGCCTTTTGTTCTCCCGAGTCATCCTTGGAGTTGATGCCCCCGTACATCCTGCTCTCTTCTCTTCCTTCAATCCTCCTATCTTGGCCTGCAGTTGGGAAGATCCTGACTCTACACCAAGATTCCTCTTGGTGGGGGCACCCAGGGACCCATTCCCATCCCATTTCCATGCACCATTTTTGTTAAAAGCAGCATCTGAAGCTTGCAAGTTGGGTGCAGAGAGAAAGACCCCCACATTCCCATTTCCTCACATCTGGACTATGTTTGATTCAACTCGGCTTAAGAACTGGAGTCCATGTCCCCCCTCTGCCTAATATCTTTTCTTCCTTGCCACCCCAAAGGCTTCTCTTTGCTTTCATGAAGAGCCAAATGAAAGCCGTATCAGCAGAATCTCAGCTGCCACTGTGGCTTCCACCACAGAATGAATTGATTTAAAAGCAAGGTTCATTTTTAAAGATGGGGTTTACAGCGTGTCCATATGACTAATGAGGGTTTGGAAGACATCTAGGCTAACCTCAGTGCAACCCAACCATAGCAACTGGTCCCTTGTGTGATCGTTTGCCATACCCAAGGCCTCGGCCTCCCTCTCCGTGCACATAGAAGGGAAGGAGGCTGACCTCGCTTTGAAATGCCGACCTCTATTTACCCAAAAAAGTGTTGAAGGCACTAACCAGTGGGAGAACGAAATCCTGAGGAAGTGAACACGGAGGGTCCAAAGCAATGCGAATCCTAAGCACCTGGCAGAGAAGCTGGGAGATCAGGCCAAAGTGGCCAACAGCCCATCCTGTTCAACACTCAGTTTCCTGATTTGGCCATCCAGAGGCTGACCAAGAGGACACAAAGTCAACACCACTTCCTCTTCTACATTTATTTCCCAGAAACTCTGATCTAAACATTCTGTTTGAATGTGAAAGCTCAATATAGATAATGGCTGCTGACCAAACCTTTGTGCAACCAGGTGTCTAATTGCGGTTTCTCCAACCTGTCCCCCTGGAGTTGGGACTCCAATTCCCAGAATTCTGTGCAAGGCCAGTTGATTTGTCAGTGGTTCGTGATAGCTGAGGATTTCGGTATTTGCATTTCCCAGAAGGAGAAAAGCTGATTTGAATTTTTAAAATAGTTTTATAGTATTGGTTTTATACCCCTCCTTTCCCCTCTGAGAAGCACCCAGGAGGTCTTCCAGAATTTTACATCAAAACATACTGTGAAAAATTAAAACTGCAGATAAAATAAGCCATCAAACAAATACGAAGCTACCGAATGCTTGAAAGTCAGGCAGGAGAGAGGATATTTTTTACAGATTTCCTAAATATCAGGAGAAAAGTCCTGAGAGGCTGTTCCCGAGGAAGTGTCTTCCAAAGTCTGGGAGTCATGCAGGAGAAAGTCCTCTTCCATTGCCAAGTAGGTGGGCCTTGTTTGAAATAAATCAGGCAATGCCTAAGTAAGTCTTTAAGCCAGTGTTTCTCAACCTTGGCCACTTTCAGATGGGTGGACTTCAACTCCCAGAATTCCCAAGCCAATCCTGCTGGCCAGAGAATTTTGGGAGTTGAAGTCTGCCCATCTGAAAGTTGCCAACGTTGAGAAAAACAATTCTCTCTAAGCCATTACGGTTTTTCATTCGGAAGAGTCTCCTAAGGGGAGTCTCCATTTCAACAGCAGAGCAGACCATTTCAGGAAGGAGTTAATAAAACACAGGATTTTTGTGTAGTGAGTACCTATGATGAACAGGGGGCTGATGTAAATGACCTCCAGGATCCAAGGTTGGTTGGTCATTAGTCAAATTGCAGCAGAAACCCAAAGTTGTTTCCATGGTTTTCCTCCAGCGGTGCAATTGTTTTACCAGCCTCAATCAGGTTGTTGGGTATAAAAGGGTGAGAAGAAATGTGGGAAGGATACCTTCAAAATTCTGATGTTAAAATAACAATACTTAGCTGCCACATTAAAAAAAGTAACAATAATAACGAAGCAGAAGCTGGAAGAGCCAAAAATAAAGCCCTTTCCTCTTTGCACCTGTCTCTGATTAGTGCTATCTCTGCTACAGGATGCAATGGTTTTGTTGAACTCGATTAAAAAAAATAAGACCAAATTTTGGACGTAGCTCAGGGCATTCCCTGCTTTCTACCCTGGTAGCCTCTGTTCAGGAAGTGCTCTTTAATATATTTGTGCCTTTCAGAGAAAGGGAATTTTACTGGTGTACCTGAATCCAGCTCTCTGGCTTGGCCTTTGGCTAGTTATGGATCAACGTTCTGGCTCTGTAGGAAAAATGTGCGTGGTCTCAGGAGCCCCTTGTGATGAGTCAACACCTGTTGGGTGGCGCAGGAAGACCTATACATGATCCCACGCAAAATGTGCCAGACTCCGAACGACCTCACCAGATTCGCACCTCACATGGAGTCTGCCGGGACTCACTATATAAATGGGGCACAGTGTCCTCCCCCCAGTGTGACTGCGGGGTCCCACATCAAACTGTAGATCACATCATCACCGGCTGAAAGCTGAGGGCATCTACCGATCCAGTTTCTGATTTCTTTTAGATAAACGATGCTCCACTTCAATGCTTAGATCAGGGATGTCAAACTCAATTTCAGCATCAGCATTGTGGTTGCCCTCAGGGGACCGGTGAGTGTGGCCTGGGTGGGCATGGCCTACTGGGTGGGCGTGGCTAGAGTGCATATGGCCTACTGGGTGGGCGTGGCCAGCTCTACATCGTTCGCATCAAGGGTGCCTATGGGGGCCTGGGCAGGAGTGGGACAGATCTGAGGGTCTCTGGCAGAAGGAGGGTCTCTGGGCCAAGGAAGTGGGGGCCGTTCCCTCACTGTTTCCAGGATGGCTTCGCGGGCCACATGAAACCACTTCGCGGGCCGGATCTGGCCCCCGGGCCTTGTGTTTGACATGTCTGGCTTAGATGGCCTAGACATCGGTATCTGAATATAGATCTTTTTAACATTCATATTTTATTGTGTTTTTAACTTAGGTGAAGTGTTACATTGCAAGTCCACATATGAAGTCCACACCTCTAAAAGTGGCCGAGGTTGAGAAATGCTGCTCTACCAATAAGATCTTTGCTTCTTAACCACAGGTGTCCCCAGTGGAAACTTCGTCCTTGGCTTTGATCTCCCAAGAGGAAGAGATTGTGCCGCTGTGGAGTTTTAGGCTCTGAATAAATCAAGTTCACCCTGAGGAATTCAGGATTTTGGCTTCTGTCTTATGTGCTTTGCAGAACTTCCAGACATCTACCAAAGCTTGAGAAAAACTGCAGGACTAAACAGAGCAGCAAACAACCAAATCAAAGAGGAGCTTTGTGGAGGAAGAACTAATCCTACTCCATTCCAGGAGCAATGGACTTAACTCCAAGTGGACAAATAAATCAAGACGGTTCTTTCCACATTAAAAACGTATGTGCGTGACATGCTGGCTTGTGTAATTGCAAAGAACCAGGTGCTGCAGAAAGGAAAGAGGATGTTGGCTTAGCTTATAGCTGAGCTGAGGTAGGAGCCCAGTGTAGGAAGGTCAGTGAATTGTTCAGTGGAACCACTCCTGTGCATCAAAGGTCATTTTCTGTCTTGCACAAATGTGAACACAGCTACCTTGATGTATTTGCTGTTCAGATGTTCTTTTCTCTTAATTCCTGTGAAATAGGAACTAACGTGGCAGACTCTCCACACACACAATTTTCTTCCTTCAGTTAAAACTACCTCCTGTTAGGTACGGGTACTATAAAAACTAGAATAGTCAACATCTTAGCTCTTGCATCATCCCAAGTTAATATTTTCTTGTTCTGTGCAGGTTTTAACAATATCAAATATCTTCTGGTGTTTACTGTATTTGTGCTTTAGTTGAGCCAAATAATTCATTTAATGTGTGTGTGTGTATGTATTGTGTATGGTTGACACCTTGACTTTTCTTTTACCCATTATACCATATTATTCTGTTTCTTTTTTATTCTATTATTCTTGAGAAAAATCAAGAATATATTTTAGTGGGATATGCTTTACAAGTTTATAAGGAGAAAACTTTGACCTGTTTGATACCCTTAAAAAAGTTTCCAAGTGAATAAAAACACATCGGAAGGAAAATGTTCTTGAATATTAACGTATCACTTCATTCCCTGATAAAAGTGAGACTTTGCTTTCCAAAATCCAGAGCTTAAGGCTGCAACTTTGGCTGCAACAGCCGTGGGTGACCAGTGGAAGCAGGCCCAGAAGGAAAGACGCAAGAGGAAGATTTTTTACAGATCACAGCTTGTGGTTGCTGGTGTTCCCCTGCCACAAAACCCAGCATCTCTTTGCAAGAACTCATCGTGGTGTGTTATCTTTGGACAGCTGCTGCATTGTAGTAAGAGTGAAGCAGCTCCCCTGGTTCAAAATGCCAGATCCTAAAAGAAGCTTTCAAAAGCTTAAGCCAGCATTTCAAGAAAGCCATGAAGGGATAGAATCTGCTCAGATGTCCTGCCTTGCGGCCTTTCAAACATCTGTATTTTTTCCTCCTTCTGAGCAGGTCAAAGGCAGCCAGAGGCTTATCCTGTTTTCCCACAACTTTGGGAGCTAACATTGCTCAAGAGACAAGGTCTGGAGAAAAATGGCGGTGGAAGTCGAGCAGTAGCTACCTCAACATAGTCGCTGCGCCTGACGGCTTCACTGAAGCTTCTTTGAAGCCGCTGCCGAGTGGGAAAACTCGGCGGAAAAGAGGGGAGCTTTCCAGCTCTCTGCCAAAAGTGCAATCTGCACGAAGACGCTGAAGAACCTCCCTGGTGCCAGAGTGGTGAGCGGATGCCTGTTATGGCCTCCTGAGGTTACTGCTATGCTGCGAGGAAGCCTTACTCATTCCAGCTTAAATTGTGCCGATATTTGGAGTCTTGACTTGAGCCAAACTGACAAGGTGGTGGAGTTTATCTTCCAATCCCAAAGCCCACATAGAATGAAGTGGTGACCCTCCCGACTGTACACAATATAAAGAGAAATTGGACCTACGGTGATTTGTTGGATGAGGATGGGAGACTTAGATCCAGAGTTGATCTCCAAATTAGAGGATTCAACATAGACTGGTGGTCTTATGCCCAAATACAAATTAGAACTGCCAGAGACAAACAGGAGTATGGTATTGCTCTTCAATTACAAACAATTGATAAACTCCTTTTGGGTAGTCAAAGAAAATTTATTTCTAACGCATACAATCTTCTTCTGTCCAGTTATATGGCGGAAGAGAATGTAGAAGACACGATGATTGCCTGGGGGAGAAATATTGGGAGGACAATACAACTTGATACGTGGCAGAACTTATGGAATAAGACCATGAAACTGACTCTGTCCTCTTTTAAGGAAAATATTTATAAAATGATCTATTGTTGGTATCTCCCCCGTTAGAATCGCTAAAATGTTTCCAGGATCCTCTAACAGATGCTGGAAATGTTGTTCGGCCAAGGGTACCTTCTTCCACCAGTGGTGGACCTGTTCATATGCCAGACGGTATTGGAGAAAAATTAAACAGTGGTTGTTGGAAATAACAGGCGTGAGCTTTCCTATGCAGCCAGACCTCTATTTATTTTTTATTTTATTTATTATTATTATTATTATTATTATTATTATTATTATTATTATTATTATTATTATTATTATTATTATTATTATTTTAATTCCATTTATATCCCGCCCTTCTCCGAAGACTCAGGGCGGCTTACAAGCTTAGCAGTAGCCTTCATTCTATGTATATGCCTGCTTATTAGGGCTTTCACACACACACCAAGCGGCATTATTACAAAGTCAGCTTAATTGCCCCCAACAATCTGGGTCCTCATTTTACCTACCTCGGAAGGATGGAAGGCTGAGTCAACCTTGAGCCTGGTGGGACGCGAACCTGCACTAATTGGGTATGAGACCGGTTAATATCGATAAGAGAGATTGGTATATATTTGTTCATGTCTCAACAGCAGCGAGGATGGCTTTTGCACAACTGTGGAAGGACCCAGATATTCCTCCTGATCATTTGATAATAAATAGGATTCTTTGTTGTGCTGAGATGGACAGGTTAATGTACATCCTAAAAGATAAACGTGAATCACTATATAATATAAGTTGGAATAAGTGTTTCGTATGGCTTAAAAGAAGGTTCAATTTAGGAGATGACGGATGAGATCGCCTACCTAATTGACTTATGTATTTTATTAGCGGTATATAAATAAAATTATTATTATTATTATTATAAGGTGGATACGATTTGACTAATGGTAGTTTCTTAAATGATAAGGTTACTCTAGGCATTGGAAAGTTTAGCTGGGATGATATATTTTTTGTTAATAGGAGAGTAGATATATATCTCCCCCAGGGGGAGATCCTTCTCTGTGGGCGCCCCGGAGCTATGGAATCAGTTACCGGTTGAGCTCCGGATGGCGCCCGATCTTCGCTCCTTCCGTCGCGATCTAAAGACATTCTTATTTGAACAAGCCGGCCTGGCCTGATGGGGGATGGGTGGGGTTTTTTATTGTTATTTTAATATTTGTATTTACTGTTTTTAGTGGGCATATATTTAATCCTTTTTTAACTTTTGTAACTCTGTATTTTTTATGCTTGCCCTGTTCACCGCCCTGAGTCCTGTGGGAGAAGGGCGGTATATAAATAAAATTATTATTATTATTATTATTATTATTATTATTATTATTATTATTATTATTATTATTATTATTGTTGTTGTTGTTGTTGTTATTGTTATTATTATTATTATTATTATTACTCTTGGTTTATTTTGTTTGTTTCCTTTGTACTATTTGTTGTCATTTTTAATGTAAATAATCAATAAAGATTATTTTAAAAAAATGCTAGATCCTGAGTAGAACCAGGTGAAAACCATCTTTGCTTGCCTCGCTTTCCTGGAGGCACCGAAGGATCAAGGGACCAGATCTGACTTTGGTATTGGCATCGGAAAGTGAGACATCCGAGCATCAGGAACTTTGTGATATCTTCTGAAAATCCATTTTGAACCTTGACAACTCCACCCTGCAAAGTGCAGGAACTGGAAACGCTGATGGGGTTTGCTCTCCTCTAGTGCAGGGTCCCCAACCCCGGTCCACAGTCTGGCACTAATCCACGGCACACCAGCTGGTTGAGGAAGGAGATCAGAGGGCCCTCGTCTCCCTGCCTTGGTGGCTTCTACTTCCCTGCATTGTCCGGGAAGCCCGGGACTAGGCCGGATCCTGCAGGGTAACTTTTGTGAGGGCTCCCGGGCGCTCTCTGGGGCTGCCTGTTTCCTTGCAGACATTTGATAACCCAAACTAGGCAACGTCACCAGGCCCAGAAAGGGGCGCTGTTTGCTGTTATATTCTGGCACTGTCGGTGTTGGGGGAGGGGGCGACCTTAGGGATTCTTTGGTAGAACCAGTCTGTGACTGGCTTCTTTGGCAGTGCCCTGACTGGGGTGTTGTTTACTTGATTGTTGGTCTGATGTTAACCTTGGAGTTCATCTATGCTGACCTGGGTGCTGATTGGTGGTGGTGGAGGGGTGCTGGGGTCTTTTTGTTCTTTTTTTGGGCTGGGTCTCTTTTGCATAGTCTATAGAGGTTGTTAATGTCTGTGTGTCTATTGATGGCTGATTTGCCAGAGGGCCTGGCTTCTGGAAATTCCCTGGTGTTTTTGGACTTGGCTTGGTCTAGGATGTTCACCTTTTCCCAACTGAAACTTTGGTTATATTTGGATAACTTTTATCTTTATTTTCCATAGTTTTCAAAAAGCATGTTGCTAGTACATACAACTAATGGTGTGCTCTAGTATACACCCAATCACCAATGCTTTCAGTCCCAATTCTTCCATGCTCGAGTTTATGGAACCCAAATTGTGTCTCCACCTTGCTAAACCTGAGATGCTTCTATCCATACATAATGTTTTGAGAGTAAAGCTTCCAGATCATGATTAGTTGCATGGAATTTTAGCTGGCTGTTGGGAGAAAAAAATAACATTTATTTATTTATTTGATGCTCACTTCCAAGTAGCTCTGAGAGCTTACATAAAGCAACTTACAACTTATACTCAGCTTCCCAGTGGCAATAGGTTAATGGCAACATCCACCAGGGTAGGTTGATATTGTTGTGCCCATATATTTTCCTAAAGATCTATATCTTCTAGGATACTCAGAAGCCCAACCGGTATGGCATGCTCTGGAGATCAGAAGTCAAGCTGATTCACCGCAAAAGCAAGGTAATCTCTGAAAGATCCAGCTGTTGGGATATCTGTAGATAGAGAAAGAAACCTTAACAAGCCTCCTTTCCCATCTCTTACTAAACAGCCACAAAAAGAATAGATGACTAGCTTGATTCCCAAAAGTTCAACTGAAACATAAATGAAAGAAAACCAAAATAATTTTTTGTTTTGGCCCCATCTGCTGCTTTTTTGCAATGCATTTGTAAGCCAAACATTTTCCACCTGGGGGAAAAAACCTGTTTCTTGTGTTTGGTGTAGCAATCCCACAATGCTGTGGTGTACACCATAGTTAAAGAAGCTAGGCTTGGCTTGCAAAATGTGCAAAGCAGGTTGCAGACATGATATCATCCTGTTTTTTGAATAAAATATATATATTGAACCTAGGGTTCAATGACAGCAGATAAGGCAGTAAGAAGGGTGGGTAGAGGTAAGGGTTTTCCAAAAATGAGATCTGCTTGCTGAATTAAAAACTGGCAGATATTTACTGCAACCCTGATTGTAAGTTATAGTCTTATGAGGGCCAATTACATTTCTGAATGCCATTAATTCAAACTACTGTAAAAAAAATACATTTGTTTTAGTGAACATTTTTAACTGATCATCCTTAAGTACATCTGTGAAGGAAATGTCAAAAGAGTTAAGATAGTGAAGCCCCACCATCTTTGTGTATAATACATACATGTCCCAGACCTGGACATTCATCCACAATACTTCAGCTGGACAAAATGATGCTGCATCTTCTCTTCAGCTGTTACAGTACAAATACATGCAAAAAATGGCTGTGTCTACAAGTTTTGTTTTGATACCAGCTGAAAAGCTCTCAGTAATTGCAATTCGGTGTGTAACTGAGCCTAGATTTGTACAAATGACTGTTGTAAGTCATTGCATTCATAAGTTGAGGCATCATGTGAGTGGACCTGATTTTTATTTTTTATTTTTACATTTTTTGTAGCAATCATTAAGTGAATCCATTTTCCCCAATGGCCTTTTTTTGCCACAGATCAGACATAAACACCAGAAACCAACAAAAAAGGAGCAAATTGCGATCATACGACTAGGGGACACTGCCAACAATTGAAGAGGTGAGCTGGTTGTCAAGGGCCCAAAATGTGATCCCATGACTGTAGTGTACACACGTATCTGTGTGTTGTATGTAGCTTTAAACATTTTCATTAAGTAGCTTTGGGAAGTTTGTTGTAACGTTTGTTAAGTTAGGGTCAGGGTTAGGGTTAGGGTTAGTTGAGTAAAAATTTAGTACAAGTTGAGGGTTACTTGTACTAAGTTTTGTCCTTCAATTTATGCACTCCAAAGTCCACTCAGGCAAAAGCCATCTATTAAATTACAACATAAAATTTGTCCTTTGATGAACACAGCAATTTTCCAAGACAAAAAAGAAAAATCAAGGATACAATTTTGCTGCATTCATCAGCAAATCACTCAGGACTGAAATCCTATTTGCTTTTGCAATTATGATAAAAGAAAATCACCCAGAATCACCCTGTTATTTTACACAAGTGCTGCCCAAAATTTTCCTTCATTACCCAAAACCGCTTATCAGGAGCTCTAATCGAAATTCTAGGACCAGATGTAAATTCCTTCCTTTAGCATTATCATAACTTTGGCTGCTGAATGGACATAACCTGAGGATCCCTGATGTTACTGAATGATCATTATATCGTGTCAACAAATTACCATTGGAAATTGTCTGTTTTCATCTCAATAGGAATACTTTTGGAGTTTTTCGACTATATTCCAGTATAAGTGGCAATCTTTAAGTCCATTTAAATGTTCCCTGTTGCGATAGGTAATGGGTTTGTGTGTCTTTACCCCAAAAAAGCCACTTTTACTCAATTCTGAGTAATTTATTCTGGCTCGGGAAGCCCTGATTCAAAGGTTGCTCTGTCTGAAGGTGATAAACAGGATGGCTTATGCAGGGAGAGCCTCCCAGGGGCGGCAGGGTGGATGGATGGAGATAGTGGTCAAGTTCAAGTAAGGTAGTTCGAGCAAATCCAAGAATGTGTAGCTGCTCTTCCGTCAGGTTCAGCTGCCTTTTGAAAGTGGGTTCCATCTAGCCAGGATCTTTGGATAAACCAACTCGGTAGATGGGAAAAGAGAACTTGGGAAGAGCAGAGATTTGGAAAAACGGGGAAAAGAAGAACTGATGCTGAGGTTACTAGGAGAGTCTTCTCCAGAAAGAAGGAAGCATTTCCCAATATCTAGATGTTCGGTTGAGATGAGGGGAGCAATATTTTGTGCCAGAGGCAGGAAAAAAGATGCAACCGCAAGACGTAACAGCCGTTAATGTGGAGCAGGGACTGTGTCACACATAGGACGGCCAAACGTGGATGTTTAACAAGCATCGTTTGTGCGGAACTCACTTCTGACTGAACCGTGCTCTTCAGGCCCATGGGAAAGGCGAGCGAGTGGATGGGATTGGCTTTGCCTTTGACTCCTTGTGACTTTCTTGGACCCATTGCAGCCTGGTCTCCCCTCGATCCGATGGTCCTGGCCAGTGCTTTTTTTGTAAAAGAAAAAGGTGCCGGAACTCACACACGTCATACAACCCGCCTTGCCTACCCTACAAGGTTCCATCCAGAAAAGGTGCCGGAACTCCGTTCTGGGCATTCTAGGAGAAAAAAAGCCCTGGTCCTGGCCAACCTTTCCAGAGCACTTGTGCAGTGCGAGCAGAAGCAGAAATGAAACATGCCTTCGGCTTGTTTATTAAATGGGACGTCTGGAAGAAAAGGTCAGGGGTGTGGCTGGAGGCTCTGAAAAAACATGGGGAAAAATGGAGCACTCTTGCCTGAAATAGCCTCTGATTTTCAAGGCTGCCAGTTCTGGCCAATAAAAATACAGATCAGATCCAAAGCCAACAGGAAGATGTTGCATCTAAGACAGATGGGGAGAAAACAGGGCATAGAAGATTCGGGGCGGGGGGGGGGGAGAGACTGAGGGGAATAACAGCCAATGATGTCATCAGATGATCATGGAAGAGAAATGCGGCAGGACTGTGGGTGCTCAGAAGGGGCCTGCAAGAAGCTGCCTTTTAAGTATTTCCATCCTTTTTGCAATTCAGGTTTCAAAAGTTCTGCAGCAAGGAAAAAGAAGAAATGACTTGGCCTTAGTTATGCTTACAACGTTGGCTCTCAAAAGGCTGCTTGGATTGTCTAAAGGCAATTCAATTTCCCAACCACTCTTAATTTAGTTTTTAAATGCATTAATTTAATTTGAATTAAATTCCCATGCAGTCCTCTTGAGATGGCTGAGAAATATAAGAAACATCAAGCACACCTGAGAATCTGTAAATATCTGCAATTCATTACCCCTCTGCAAATCATCTGAATGTAAATTTGATCAACATTGCTTTACTAAAATAATCAGAGGAGAGACGATATTCTCAATGTAAGAGAAAAATCCTCCAATTTACAACAACTAAATTGTAGAGCAACTATTCTGGACTGTTTAAAATCTATATTAGATAAATGGCATTAGGATTTTATGCTACTTTAATATGGATTTTTATTTTCTGAGATTATATCTTTTTACCTTATAAATTAAAGGAATGCCATTGGTTGAAACTATTTCTTGAGTTTCTTGAGCTTTTCATTACAAGATGTTCTAAAATTTGAGGGAACAGCCAGAAAATCATCCAGTGGGAACGATTATGTCTTTCAAAGGCTGTTTCCCCCCTTAATGACTTTGAGTATTTTCTGGAGTCATCCAGTCACAATTGTGCCAAAATGACAGCAAGAAAGGCACAATCCATTTGGTCTGATAGTTAAGGCACCAGGCTAGAACCCAGGAGGTTGTGAGTTCGAGTTCTGCCTTAGGCAGGAGAGTCAGCTGGGTGACCTTGGGCCAGTCCCTCTCTCTCAGCCCAACCCACCTTCCCCTTGTTTGTGGGGGAAGTAGGAGGAGGAAGGAGTATTAGGTATGTTCACCACCTAGAGTTATTTATAAAAAATAATAAAGATGGGATGTAATTAATTAAAAACAAATAAATCACTTCACCAATTTATCAGTCAAGGACATGCTGAAAACACAGCCATAGCAAAACAAGTTGGAAAGGACTGAACTCTGGTTCTCCAGAACATTTTCTTTTTAAAGTCTCTAGGGAACATTGCATGGAAAGCGGGACAGTGATGCTACTTGCAATTTTTTTTATCCCAGCCATTTTGTGTTTGCAATTTGCAGTCCACTTTAGAATCTCTAAACACAGACCCCCGTAAGTGAATTGGAGGATTTCTGCTATTGTTACCAATATTATTAAACTAGTAATATTTTACTGTCACTAAAATAATCTTAGTTCTTCTCTTGTTTTAATGTGAAAATTTTAAGAACTACGGTAGTTATCATCAGAATTTGACTTTATAGCATATAAAGGAACAGTTTAAAAAGCGATCAAGTTATTTGCACAGCTTCTGAACACGCCATGATGTACTTACAAATTTGCCAAGAACGCAAGCATCAGTCAGACATGTTTATGGCCATCAAACATTTGAGCTGGATTTTTGATTTGTGGAAAAGTCAGCCAGAGTGTCTAAAAACCTGGATCCTTTGAGCAGCAGCCAAAGCTTGGTTTGAAAAATTACACGTGATATATAAGAAAATCAGATCCTCAGTACAATAAAAGCAGCAAAAAAAAACCCCAACCCAACAAAAATAGAATACATTCGATTACTTTGAAAAGTATAAAACATATCAACTTTAAGAACATCGCATTATAATTTAATTTAAATGTCAGGATGGATAGAAATATTTCAGCTATTGCTTTTAGTACCTGAATTTAGACCGTCTAGAGCAGAGGCCCCCAACCTTTTGGGCACTGGGGACCGGTTGGGTGGAGAGAGCTTTTTCCGCAGACCGGAGGGTGTGTGGTTTTGGGTGCTGCCTGCATCCCGTGGATGGGACTTTGCTTGTTTGTGCGGACCGGTTGCTGGCATGCCGCGGCCCGGTACTGCTCTACGGACTGGGGGTTGTGGACCCCTGGTCTAGAGCAGTGTTTCTGAACCCTGGCAGCTTTAAGATAGTGGACTTCAACTCCCAGAACTCCCCAGCCAGGCATGCTGACTAGGAATTGAAGTCCACCATCTTAAAGCTGCTAAGGTTGAGAAAAGAAGGTACACCTGAATGAGGCGGTGTATTAGAACTTCCTTTTTGGCAGACAGTTTTAAAAGAGGGCACACAATTTTCAATCATCCCAGCTGTTACGTTGCGAATACCTCTGAAACCACTTCTGGGAGTGTGTGTAGAGAAAGTTGATACAGGAAGAGTGTACCCACGCTAGGAGGGGTTTAGCACCTACCTGAATTGAGCTCATGGCAACTTATAGACCTCCCGAGGCATCTGAAAGCATGAAAGCAGACACCTCCTTTGTAAGGCTTGCTAGCATACGAGTCAGTCCATGGGGATTCTTGAACTTAGAAATGGCGGCTTTGGTCTTTCAAAAGAGGCGGCTGCTTTAATGGGTCCAGGACAGGTGTCTGAACTTTCTTTCCAATGTATCTAGAGTAACATTCTGTTCTGGATTGCTTTTGAAAAGGCTAAGTAGGGCAGGCCAGGTTTGTATCTGTGGGAATCCCTGGGCTCCAGGAAATTTCAGTGACATTTTCATTCCATTCTCACAACAGTTAGCCAAAGGCCCATGGGAAACCCATCAATAATGCCAATTTAATCCTCAAGGTTTAGGGCAATTTTTTTGGCATGGTGGAGAAAGTCTTCATGATGGTTTCTGTTCATCCTAAAGAATTCAGAACTGTCTCCAATTTGACCATCTCCTAGCTCAACTACATGATTTTAAAAGCAGAGGTTTGACTGCAGGCCCTTGAGGCACCCTACCGTGTGCAGCCCTCCAGTTTCTTCCACTTGCAGGTCCTGTGCTTTTATTCCCCCTCTTAATTCCCCCCCCCTTTTAACCAGTTCCCCGCCTGTGAGAAGACTTTTCTTCTTATCCCATAGCTGCCACATTTGTTCAGGGTCTTTGTTGAAAGCCTCTGAAAGTCCAAGTGCACAATATCTTCTGAATCACCTCCGTCCACGTGCTTGTTGACACTTTCAGAGAACTCTCAGTCCCTAATGAGGCATCAAGGACCGGGTTGTGAAACCGAAGGAGTAACCTGTGGTTTACACACATCGGGTATGCAACAATCAGCCGGAGGCCTTCTGGCCTCTCCAAAGTGGTCAAGTGAGTTTGGATAGCTCTTTATTTATTCTGCTTTATCTATTTAATGTATTTTTGAATTGCCTTGCCACTCAAGGAGTGCTTGAGACATTCTGGCCTCAAAAGTGCACACATCCCCAGAGGTCTGTGTTTGTAGATACCTATTAAGAATAAGATTACTAAGCAATGGCTGGAATTGCTGAAGGAACATTAACTGATTTAATGAGCTTTTAGCAGTTTCACTGTCTATAACCTGGCATTAGAGAAAATCATCAGGCACAAGCAAGTTCAGCAGGCCACCTGTCTTTAGATGGATCCCAAAATATTTATTGTTCAGTTAATAGACCCTCCATCAGAAAAGGTACTTCCATGCCCAACAGCTTGTATACCATTTCAGACAAATGGCTGTCCAGTCAATGATGGAGCACCCACAACTTCTGAAAACAAACTCTTCCACTGATTAATTGTTCAATAAGTGCTGGTGATCCTTTAACTATTCATAGATTTAACTTCCTTGTCCTCAATACCCTCAAAAGGCAGTTTGGGGTCCCAGGAATTGTACTTATATCCTTTTCCATCTTTGAGTGAAAGGAACCATCTAACTGGCTACAGGTTAATTACTGTACCCAGTGCTTTACGAGCCAGAAATCAGAGTGCAAATTTGCTAGGAGCTAACCTGGTATAATTTCTGCTTGCCTAGATGCTCTAAAGTCATGATTTACTGTGGCTGCAAAAATAGTGGTCCCAGTCTCCAATTAGTAATAGCAACTGAATTCTAGGAAACACCAGCAGAAATTCATTGGTTGTACAAGAGAAATTGAGCACCTACGTGCTGGAACAGGTTTTTGTCTGTGGCCACTTCAACAGAGACCACAAACATCTTTTAATCCATTGATGACATATTCTGTTCATACCTGAAACTGTTGAACACAGCCGTAACAGCATCCATTACAAAACAGCATCCAGTAGGTGTAATTCTAGGAAATGATTGTGAATGGACAGAAAACCTGTTGAGTTTCTGCCTGATCAATCATTTTTGCTGGAATTTTAATGCTGATAGAAGAAGAGAAAGATGCAGCCCTAAACAGGAATGGCACCAGGATTAATTACAGTCTCATAAAATAATCTTGTTTGGCAGACTATTATATTTGGCAGATTATTATATTCTCTGCCTTGAGTTATTTGTAAAAAATAATAATGGCAGGATATGAGTAAACATTCCTTCCTTCCTTCCTTCCTTCCTTCCTTCCTTCCTTCCTTCCTTCCTTCCTTCCTTCCTTCCTTCCTATAAAGTTACTATTCTATGCAACCCCATCCCAGTTATTCTTATTTCAACCTTGAGGTCACTTTAAATGCTCAGTTATTATTATTTATTAAATTTATATGTCAACCAACTCACTGTCAAGCAACTCTGGTGTTATAACTGGTATTGGGCAGAGTTTGGCTAATTTCTCTAAAATGGGGGTCTCCAAATTTGACAAGTTTAAGACTTTTGGACTTCATCTCCCAAAATTTCCCAGCCAGCCGTGCTGGGTGATGCATTTGAAGTCCACAAGTCTTAAAGTTGCTAAATTTGGAGATCCCTACTGTAAAAAATCTGTGGATTTTAATTACTTAGCAGAGAACATGATGCATTTCTGACTTGCCTGCAGGAAGAAAGTCTGTATCTGCCCCAGAGTGGGGGTGTTTCTGGGGAGGAGCCGTCAAAGAAGCCGAGATGGGGGCCACAGTCAGGAGACTAAGGTGCCGCCCTTTTTACCTCAGTCACCCCTAAGCAAAGCATTTATATTTCTGTGGCACAGATGACTTGTACAGATGATTTGAGCCCTTTTATAGCACAAAAGAAATGGTCTTATAATGCCATCTCTAAACCAAAGGGTTGTATTTACTATTAACTGTTATTAATGAATTTTTATTCAACTTTGGAATTCCCCTACTCTTTTTGGCAGATGCCAACTTCGCACTGAGATTAACACAGTGCAGCCCTTACTTCTGGTGTCTTACAATGTCAGATCTCTATTGTGTTAATCTAGAACTGTAACAGACGTGTATCAGCAGCTTCCACAAACTGCATTTCTCAGTGTTATTTCTGCTATGGCTAACTAGATTAAATGGGTTATTCCAGCTCCCCCCCCCTCACAAGTGGCTTTTTTCAGTGCCTTTGTAACAGTCCCTAAATGAACGGTCGTAACGTGAGGGCTACCTGTACAGCCATTCTCTGTGAAAGGACTACGAAAGTCTCTACGAAAGGGGTAAAGTCAAAAGAGCTCCGTGCAATTGAAGCTTTACTCCCTTTTTACGTGAGTTGGTGCCCATAAAAAAATGAGGTCTGGCTGCAATTGAGTAATTAGAGCTGACCTCTTGACTTTTTTGACCTTATTGGGTTCCACAGCAGTCCACTTTTTGCCCTCCATCTTTCTCTGCAAAACCGCCACCCTTCCCTTTTCCAAAACCGGGGTCCTCCTCCTTCCTGTTCCCCTCCCTCCAGAGTTTGTCCGATCGAGCTGCGAGGGTCTTGGATTACGGCTCTTTTCAAAGAACGACCTCTGCTCAATCAAATCCAATTAGAAAACTCTGCTTCTCCAGCCAGCTTGTGCCTTCTGCCTAATTTCCTCATTCTCAGTATTTAATCTGCCAGATCAGAAACCGTGGTTTAATAATAGTTTGTTCCTACAGGACTAACCCCTAGACAGAAGGAATTAGAGTGCCAGGAAAACGCTTAGCTTCATACGTTGAATATTCAATTAGGCAGTAAAACATGATAAAGTGGCAGCCACTGTAATTTCCACCAGCAGGGAAATGTTTGTTATGTTATGTTTTCCCAGCCACAAAGTTTGGTGGGAAGGGTTGACGGTCTGGCTGGGGGCCAAGAGCGACTATCGGCCAGATGGAAAGCGTCCAGGCTGCTGCCCCTCCTCGGCCTGGAGAGACAGGAGCAGCCACGGCTCAGAAGATAATTGATTGATTCCAAACAAGTCAAAGTCGGCCTGCGACCCGGCTCTGTGCTTCCTTAACAGTTGTGCAATTCCGAGGATTACACCAGGATTAACAAATATTGTCAACATACAAAGGTAGTTTTACCGGGGGTATCCATCTAGATGCTACAATAATACTTGATCCACTAGATCTGAGTTTAATCCACTGCTGTATGCAAGAATCCAAATGAAGTCATCCCAGACAGGTGGCTGTATAGAGTGAAGACTGTGGAGGAAAACCTCCCTTCTCTTGGAAGGGCCTCCATTGTCTGGTTTTTATGAAACCTTTTCAAAATAATAATAATAATGACTTACTGCAAACTAAACAGAACAAAAAAGAAGAGAAAAGGAGAAAAGAAAGCAAAAGAAGTGCAAAAAGAAAACAAACTAGAAAGAAAAAGAAATAAAGAAATGTGGGAAGAAGTAGTTTCCAATCTTCTTTGCATCAGTTATAAGCACAATTATATTTTAATCTCTCTCTCTCTCTCTCTCTCTCTCTCTCTCTCTCTCTCTCTCTCTCTCTCTCTCTCTCTCTCTCTCTCTCTGTCTCTCTCTAGTTACTTCGTGACTCCCTTCCTTCTCTAATCTATCCTGTCTCATCACCAAGCAGGTTTCTTTTAATGCCACCCGGAGTTACTTCTTGTGAAATGTGCAGCCCTATAAATCTGATAGGAGAGATAGATAGATAGATAGACAGACAGACAGACAGACAGACAGACAGACAGACAGACAGACTCTTTTTTTTTCTTTGCCACAAGAAAAAAGTCCACCCAAAAAATGTTGATACTGTCTCTTATCAAACAAGTCAGCTTAGCCATTTGGACAGGTTCTGTCATCTTCACCAACCAGTCTTCTGTTGTAGGTCTTGGACAAATCTTTCCATCTTTGTGCACACAATAATCTTTTCTAGCTGGTTTTCCATCAGTCTCAGGATGAAAAGATCTCATTTCAACTGAATGTTAATCTTTAAAACCCTCTGAATCACTGTATGTATTCTGAGACCAACATTTTCTAGCTTTTTTACATATCCAACAAGCATGATAAAATCACCCTGCTTGTTCATATTTCCAACATAAATTTGAAGTACATTCTAGATATTTTTTCTAGCGTCATATGCCGATGGTACATCAAGTTTTTAAAAAAATCTTATTAGGATTATAACATAATGTAAATTTCAATCCTTTTATCCCCATTGGAGAAGCATTGCCGATGCTTCTTAACCAGGAGTGGACAACTTTGGCCCCTTTATGACTCTGGGACTCCCAGAATTCCTGGCTCAGGAATTCCCCTGTTCTTAACTGTAGAAAGGTTTCCTTCAACCATTGGAGTTTGTGGTTTTTTTGTGAGCAGATTGAAGCAACTGATCATTTCCCCCAGGGTCTTGATGCAAATCAAGGCTGGGCCCAACTAGTTCACGGCTGGGAAACCCTCAGGGGATCTCATGGCTGTAGCTTAGACTAGGATCTCAAAAAAACCTCCCGATGGTCCCACTTGTGTGGCTCTGCCAAGAAAACCGTGGGGACAAGTTCTCTGTCGGGTTTTACTGGTCCTGGAGACAACTGCTCAGGAGCTGATGCTTTGTGGACTAGGTGTAGCAAGAACACAAATTCAATATGTTCAGTTCCTTCCAGAGACAAGAATTTTTCAGCTTCTCAGATTTGTTTCTAATTATCACAGAATACGGTGGCCTTATTAATCACAACAAACAGTTGACAATTTGCAGTAAGGTGGGTGAGATGGTTCAAAATCTATACTTTTTACAACCTTGGTTTTCTTTTATTGCACCGTCCCAAAGGAGAAGAATCTTTTTTCTCGATAGTCGTCATCTGGGGCATTGAAAAGGATCGTTTGTTTATGCACTCTGCATTTGTGCTTCCTTGTCTAGATAATTATCTGGTTATCTCAAGTTAGATTGGAATGTCCCTGCCATTATTGGAGTCCTGTCAAAAATGTCACTGCTGGTGTGAAAAAATGTCCTTGGTGTGTAAGGCTAAAAAGATGCCTTTATCATTAGACCTTTAGGGCCTCTTTGTAAATTTGGATGTGCTGGATCATTAAACCCTGCTCTAAGGCAATGTCCAGCCTCCTGAAGCCACCCCACTTCCTTCCTTCCTTCCTTCCTTCCTTCCTTCCTTCCTTCCTTCCTTCCTTCCTTCCTTCCTTCCTTCCTTCCCAAAGGAGAAAATAAACTAAAAGGAAAATAAAATTGCCAGGACCTAAGCATTTAATTGTTGCTTCCCATTGTATGAAAACCCAGAAAACAACTATTGTTGGTTTCTCAGAAGTCAAAACATGAAGCCTTAACTTCAAGCTGGCTTCTAATTCATGGTTTGCATAAATCCCTACTTTCTTGAATTGTTTGAAGACTCCGGGTGATTAGAAGGAGTACAAACCTCTCTACAAACCTGTGCTAAGCCAGGCCTAGACGGCATCCTTACAACTGCAACCAGCGTTAAAAGTGAGTGTGGCAGACAGATGCTTTGCAGGCACCCCTTGTGGGCTGCTATTCCAGACCTGATCAGGGGCAAATTTTGTTGTGAAAAGCTGGACTTGAAGGAATATTTCTGAGCTAAGTGCTGATGGATTTAAAAGACGGTCTGGGGATCTTCCTCAAAAGGGAGAGCAGAGATTCCTATGTCAATTCGTGGGGCAGAAGGTCCAAAGCTCTTTATTGGTAGAATAATATATTTGGTAGAAAACCAGAAACCCTGTGAATCATGGCTGGCTTGGCAAATGTGCTTATGAAGTCAGAAAACAAGAGATTCTTCGTCCAAAGGGATTTGTAGTCATTTTTCGGCTGACCTTGGGAAGTGTTTCCGCATGCATCGGGGGTGATTTATAGAGCTGTGGTGACTGTTATGTGGTTTCCACATTGTGCTGCTGTCTTCAACCAAGTCGACACCAACACTTTCTATCTGACGTTTTGGCTTTTTCTGGACTGGGGTTTCTCGGAAGGAGATCAGCCTTCAAGAAAGACCAGAGTAGACCCAAAAGATCAATGGCCGTGTTTTTGCCAGATCACTTTAGGAGAAAAGGGACTGCACTTATGTTTTTGGAGTGATTCGACATTTAACATAAAAATTATGGTGTCTGTGGAAAAGAGGCACAATTGTGTGGAACCTGCAGTACTTGCCTTGTCTGGCATAGAACTCGACTGAAGAGTGTGATTCAGAGATCTGAAATTTTCAATCCATTTCTGTGCTTATTTATTGGCCGTTGCACTGAGCTGTTCTGGGTTCTATGTGGAAAATAAAAAACAAAGGTGGTTAGTTTTAGATTGCAGATCATGGAATAGAGATGAAAAGCATATTCAGGAGGGCCCCCAGAAGTCCAAAAGTCCAAAATGGCAGCTAGGCACACACCACTAAAGCCCCGCTCTTCTTTTATGTGATTTGATGTGTGATGTATAAAAAGGGGGTCCCTGCTTTGATCTTGGCCTCCGTCGCGGCTTTTTAAAGCTCTTTCTGAAGCTGGTTCTGAACACCCTGCTGGTGGTTTCAGTAGAACATTTTTAATGTGGGGGAGCACAACGTGGAGCTGCCCAAAGGCAGCAAAGGAAGAGGGTAGAGAAAGTGAGCCGAGGAGGCGCTAAAATGTCTGGGGAAAGTTGACAGAGGTTGTTATGTATGCAGGCACCTGCATAGCAACAGCCACCAGGGGGCGTTGGCCTGGACGGTTTCGGCGGGAAACCCAGTTTCGGCGGGAAACCTAGGGCCAACCCCATTGGCTGTCTGCTTACCTGGCTAGGTATTTAAGGAGGCCAGGTAGCCCTCATTCCCCAGTTCACTACCCCCCTTCCAATAAAGAGCTGAACTCACACACCGGCTGGCGTCTCTTCCTTGCGTCGGACCCACCACACAACAGAGGTGATAAAGCCTTGAAAAGCCAGGAGCCCTCGTGGAGGTCGGACCTGTTCCTGCATTCTCCTTTGCCTCCAAAACGCTGGGAGGATTTCGTACCTATTGCCTCCGGGTGGGGAACGGCTCTTTTTTCAATACGTCAGTGCTGTTCATCTGGCATCCTTTTACTTTTTTGAAACTGGAAATTAATGTGCATAAGTCTCTTTTTGAAAAAAGAAAACAATGTTAGGAGGCAGAGAGCATTTTTGAAAATGTCTCCCACCTCAGAAGCGAGAATGCTCGCAATCCTACCCCCCCCCCTTTTTTTTTTTGTCTAAGAGGTGTAGAAGAGCTCTTACTGTAAAGGTATGTATTTCAACCACACCCAAAGAATGCAGCGTCCAAGGGCATTTTGAACACTCCCACATGTCTCTGGGTACATTGGATTAGAATAGGTATGTATTTTTCTTTCCTTTTTTTTTTCTTTTTGCTTGTATCAGTCATCATATTTCATCAGTAAATTCTTGGTCCAAAACGCCACTGAGTTTGTCGCTGCCGCTGCGGTGAGGCTTTCACCACCCCGTTTCCTCCAGCCTGGTTGCCCCCTCCCCTTGGAAAGGCAGACACGTCGTCCCCAGGGAGAATTAACGGAGAGGCATTAGCTTGCGAAAGATACGCCAAATGAGCTAATGATTCTGACACTTCCACAATGCAGGCTTTGCAAGGGCTGCTTTTCCTCCCTTGCTTTCCTCCCTTTTCTTTTCCCCTTCTTTCTTTCTTTCTGGCCAGATATTTGTAGGGAAACAAAATGGATTTATTTTTGCTCAATCCAGGCGTAATGTCAGGACTTATCCGGTTCCGGACCCCAGGGCTTCAGACAACTAACAAAACCCCTCTTACTTCTGCTCTGCCGATTCCCTGCTATGTTTTTCACACACAGGCAGAGGAAAAGGCCGGCCGCCAATCGGAGAGCTTGGCTGGCCATTCTGGTCTGCTGGGAAAGCCCGCTGACCTGTCCTTGCTTTCCCGTATGGCCCTGGGAGGAGGGAGGGAGGGAGGAAGGAAGGAAGGAAGGAAGGAAGGAAGGAAGGAAGGAAGGAAGGAAGGAAGGAAGGAAGGAAGGCCAAGACACCGAGTTCTAGATACCTCAAGCTAGACTTCAGCCTCTAGTCCTCTGCTCTTCTTTCTCTGCTGCTAGCAAACCATCTCCCAGAGTTTTCCCCCAGAGTTTCCCAGGAAAACTCCCAAAGTTTTTCCCAGACTGATAGCATAATAGCAGAGGGAGGTTAACCAAAAAGCCTGTGGGCTTTGGGATCTGGCTCTGCAAAATGGGTGATCTGGAAAACAAGTGAGGGTTAGATAGGGACCAGTTTAGATTCAGGTTGAGGTTGCCGGAACCTTGGGCGAGCATAATGCAATCGAATATCATCCAATCACTTTAAAAGAGCTGATTCTACAAACTCAGAGAGAGCCTAAGAAAAATTCCAAGGATAAAAATCCTAAAGGGGAAAACAACTCAAGAAGTGTGGGAACCTCCCAAAAATATGATCATAGAAACCCAGTCCTGCAAAATACGACTGAAAAACAAGAAACCCAAGAAGAAACCAGCATGGCTGCACAAAAATCTCTCTGATAAACTGAAAGACAAAAAGTACAAGTGCCAAAAATGGAAAGAGGGATGCACAACTAAGTCAGCAGAGAGTCCGAATCTGCAAAGATGAAGTCAGGAAAGCAAAGGTTCAGAATGAACAAAGACTTGCAACAAAAGTCAAAGATAATAATAAAAAAGTTTATTTCAACAAATAACAAGGAAAAAGTCAAGGAAACAGTCGGTCCACTAAAGAGAGAAGATGGTAATGGAAGTAACAGGAAGTAAATTGCAAGTCAAATTCAAGCACGATGCATGAGGAAACCCTCATAAATTGTTTGCTTTGCTGATATTTGAATTTTCCAGAATAAGGTGAAAGAAAAGATGAGAACATCTCGTGGCTACCAAACAAAAAAGTGATGGGCGCTTCAGATGGTATGAGCTCCAATCTCCGGGATAGTGAGATAAATGAAAAGGGAACGCGGTCAGAAGTGCAAGCCAGATTTTAGGAACGCTGATTTCCACAGTACTGAGAAAATACTGGGTGCTCCTAGAGGAGAGATAAGACGGACGGAGATATCTTGAGACTGAGATACGGAGGGTCTAGTGGCAAGCGATTAGAATGAAAGAAGAAGCAGATCTA
This sequence comes from Vipera ursinii, assembly GCF_947247035.1. NCBI lineage: Eukaryota > Metazoa > Chordata > Lepidosauria > Squamata > Viperidae > Vipera > Vipera ursinii. The sequence goes on from NC_139515.1 coordinate 290,273, forward strand.
AAGAGGCTGGTGGAACAGGAAACCTGAAAAAAATATCATGTTTCAGAAGAGTGTCACCCTCTCCGCTGTTCCTTCTTGGTTTCCTGGGCGTTCCTTTCTCTTGTTCCCACAACCTCCTGGATTCCCATGTAAGCAGAAGTGGCTGCAGGCCTCACAAAGGGGAGAAGATCTTTCGCCCTGCTCAGTTCAGTTCCTTGGTCAGCCTGGACAGGTGGAAAGGTCCACCGTCTTGTTACCCACAAGATGTCTCCACCTGGACCCTATTTTGCAGCACTGTGGATGATGATAAGTGTTGGATGGAAAGTGCAGAGGCTTCCAAACCTGGCTTTTATGTAAAAGAAAGGACACCGCAGTTTGATAGCTTTTCAGAAAGCTCAAAACGTGATTGTTGGAAATATTAGAAGGCTTCCACTCTTTTGTTTAAACAACAGTGAGCTCTGCTGTTTTCAACAGGCTTTATTTCTTTACTCTAAGATGTTTCATCAGCAAAATGGTTCCGTAAAGGAGCACATTTTGGTGGGAGGGAAAAAGGAATTTAAAAAAAGTGGAGATGCTGGTCATAGCCAGCTCCTTTCCCACATGCATTGCCCTTTACAAGGGGCATGGCTTCAGTTGTGCATTTGACACGGCCTTCATGGTTGTTGTTTTATTTACTTTTCCATGGACATCCCTGGTTCCTTCACAAGGATTAAATCTTGATACGCAAGAACTGGATTTAGAAGGCACAGCAATGTAAATGTTAGGTCTGCCAGGCTGGAACCTAAGAAGGGAGAAATGTTTGCTCTTTTTATTGCAAAATGAATAGCTGGCTTGATCTGGGAAGAGGGTTGCTTGCATCCTGGCTGAGACTAGAGCAATTCACTCGGCAGAAGCCATGATACCTAAAAAAGAACCTCCATGTTCAGAAAAAGTCCAAGAGGCTGTTGCTCATAGAGGAATGGTCAGGATACCATGTTTGTGAACTAGAGTTTCCTTCTTTTGTGCACACTAGCAACACATGGGATACTCATCCGCTTAATATATTATAATGCCACTTAAGGTCCATCGTTCAGTCAGCCAGATGTTTTGACTGGATTTGGCATTTTTGTCTACCTATCGAGTCCTTCCTGGGGTAGGCAGACGGTGCTAAAGTTGCCTTCACAGGGAGCCTACGACAATTTGCCACAGCCAACTCGCCACGCCCAGCTTGCCACAGTCAACTCACCAGAGGACAACTCTTTGCAGGACAAAAGCTGCACTAATATCAAAGAAATGATGGAAAAGAATCATTTAAGAAAGGATGCAAAAGGAAGGACAGAATGAAATGTGAATGGCAAAAATATTTTTTTTTTACTTTAAATAAATAGAATTGTTAAATTGTCCCGCAGTGAGCTGACACATGGCGAGTTGTCCTGGGTTAAGTTGTTCCATTCCCCTTCGCCAGGATGTAAGCTGTTCTGAGTAAAGCTGCCTTTTGCAATTGACTAATGGTGATTTTGTCAATTCCAACAGTGTCCAAGTGGCGCTCCAGTGCCTATTACAATGATAATATTTTATTACTGCAATATTATTATTGTTGTTTTGCACTGCTAATTGAAATAACTTTTAAAAATTGTAGATTGAAATTACTAGATTGCTTGCTTCACATCTAAAGGTATCTTAGTCAGGCCCCCCATTAAAGGAAATATAGTGCAGATCTGAGATATTATCACATTTGTGTTGTGGATCCAAATATTTTTTTCTTTTTCTTTGGGAAAATGTGAAAAATATTCTCCAGCTTGCTACCTCTTTGTGACAATGCAACACATGTAGTACTCAACTTCTGACCACAATCTGGGACCAGAATTTCCGTGGATAAACAAGGTGGCTGTTAAGTCAGTCGCATTCAATTCTTTTCAGCCTTTTTCACTGAGGTTGTTAAATGAATTACTGCAGTTGTTACGGGAATCACGTGGCATTGAGCGGATCTGGCTTCCTCCATTGACTTGTCACAACTGGCAATCACGTGACTGCGGGACCCTGGAGCCGTCATGACCACGTGCCGGCCAGCCGCATTTTGATCACAGGACCGTTGGGGGTGCCGCGACAGTCCCTAGGACCTGGACTGGTCAAAATAAGTCACTTTTTTCAATGAAGAAAAGAATTACCTGTAGTCAGTATCAAATATTATATGCTAAAAAAGAGAGATTATGGTCACTTTACCAGCTTTATGAAATTCTAAGAAAAATATTATGCTTTTCCATCTGAAGGGAAAGAGTTAGTTATTCATGACATAGTTATTATTTCTGCCCTGTGCAAAAAAAGAATGTGCTTTTTCTTTTTATCTTACAAAGGGAGACCCCTGGAAGATTATTCCCTTGAAGACCTTCACTCAGAGCTGAAATGGATTTGAAGTACTTTAAAGGATATTTAACTCCAGGTATTCTTTGCTTCTACCTTTTTTTTTCTTTGAGACTGATGCATGTTATTCATTAAACTAATAGTTTCCCCTTTGCCTGTCTTTTTTAAGTGTGACTTGTGACCTCTCTGTGTGTGTGTGTGTGTGTGTGTGTGTGTGTGTGTGTGTGTGTTTGTCATCACAACATGTTTCCATGGAGCTAGATCTGATGTTACATGAATACGGGCATTGTTTCTTTATTTTTTCCTTTCTTCCCGAGTTCCCAAGCATCTTTGCGACACAGGTTGGGAAGCAAAAAAATGACTTCACAAGTTAAATATTGCTAGCTGCTAGGATGTCTTGAAGCTAAGCATCCTTGCGCACCATAATTCTCTATGCCGTTGAGTTGAGGTTTAAGAACTTCAAAGCAGATACGCAGCAGGACTCTAAAGATGAAGTTTCACCCCCCTGAACCTTAATGGATTCTGACTCGTAGTGATGCAAGCCTTAAAGCTACGAGAAGGACGCACAAAATCTGATCCAATAATAGATTTAGGGCTCTGGTTGATTTCTTAAAAGGAAGTCTCACTGAAATTGGAGCGCCTCATTTTGCTATTTTTTCTGTATTTTCTGAGGACTAGAATGTTAAATTTCAGACGGAAGTTATTCTGTCAGGGTTTTACCAATCTCATCCTTGACCATCTCCATTTACTGATTTCCCTATACATTTAAATCTTTTAGTCTGTTCTAGATAGCACAGAGTTATTCTTGCGTCAATTCTAGGAATGTTTTTAAAAAAAATTTGGAAGCACCATCATGAAATCAAAAAGGGTTTTGTTTTTTAAGGGCACTTTCTTCTTTTTCAGTAAAAGCATGCTTTGGCAATCCTTACCTAGCCTTACCGGTTGGAGAGAACCCGAGAAAACGATGGAAATGCATTTCAGTTCTGAAAAGTCTGCTTTGGCTTGGGGGCTTCTGCACCAGCCTCTGGCGAAGATGGAGTTAAGGGGTCCCCTGGAAGATGCTCTTCCCCAGCGTGGCTCATTCATCACCAGGAAACGGCTGGGAGGGCTCCTCCAGGAGAGCCTGAATAGCTTTACAGAGAGGGCGAGGGAAGGGACTGAATGGAAAGGGCTAACCAAAGAAGGACGCCCGGTTCCATTGCTAAGCATTTGGATCTGCCGGGATTGGTATGTGGTTAGGTCAGACCTGGGAAAGGGGGATCCTGCTCCCCCTGCCCAGCGGCATTTCCTCAATTGTTCCTAGAGAGGTTTTTAGGCAGCTTCTGGGAATTCTCAGCTTTAAAATGGGGAAGGGATTAGGACCGGGCAAAATATACTGATGGGGTTTAATGAGACCCCTTGAGATATAATCGCCCCAGATTTTCCCATCACAATAAGAAATAAAAAAAAGGGAAGGAAAGAAATGCTAGTGTTTCCATAGAAGTTCTTAGAACTAACCCAGTTTTGGTTGGTTCCCAGTCCTTGGGCCAAAACAACTCCCAGTCAACAACTCCTTTTCATTTAGAGCCCACATCTTTAGTGATTCCTTAGAATCCGCTAAGTTTTTAATCCATCCAGGTATGTTTTGCCTTCCAACAGAAGACTTTTTCTGGTTAAATTTGGCTTGGACCTTTAGCTACTGATTTCTGGTATCCTACTTTTGTTTTCTTTTGTCTGTAAAAAAATACACTTTTTAAAAAAAAAGATACAACTTATTATTGTGTCAAATAAATACACATTATTCATGTAATTTGCATTATTTTAACTAAAATGTTTCTAATGTATTATGCATGGTTTTGAATAAGCACATATTTGTTTTTCATAATGAAAAAGTGGAATGAAGTAATATTACGGGGTTTTCCGAGTCTTTTTGCAATTGCGTGAACTACATTCTTTGAAATACTAGCAGACAGTCTGGAAAATTCAAAGTGAAACAAAAAGTTGTAGTTATTTTATTTATTTATTTTTTGCAGAGATGTCTGGGGCACTCTTAAAATCTGCATGGGCTGCATACAGCTAGACAAGAGACTAATGGGAATAAATGCATTTTTATAGTGAAAATGAATAGAACAATTACACAAACTATGTATTTCACATATTTGCTTACAATGAATATTTGAAAGAAAAGGAAGGAGGAGATAATATAGGTTTATATTTGGGTGCCAGGACTTTATTGTACTTCTGTATTAGCTGTATTAGAACAACATAACAGAAGCAGCAATTCTGAATTTCTCAAAAAGATGAAAGCTACTATAATATCTGCTATTTTGGTTCTTGTAATTTGCTCAGCGCAAGATCATTAAAAATTAAGCTAGCAGAAGCCTACAATTCTTTTAGTCAAAAATGTTGAACTTGATAAACTTATGTGGAACTTCTTATGGCCTGGAATCCCTTTGAAACCTGTTCCTCCAAATCTTCAAGGCCACAATAATTCATCAATGGCATGTAATCTTTAAAATTACAGCACATTAATAGCAGCCTTTCTAAGTTGCTTTGCGAAGGGTTTAGAAAATGAAGCACTTATTTTCATCCTGGGTGGCAATGCCTCGTTTTTAGTTCAACAGTCAGGGAAAAAAAATCAAGCAACAATCTTTTGAAATGCATCTTGCAGTATTACCGTTTTCTGTGCTTCCTAGAACATGTATAAAAAATAATACCTAAAACCCTACTCAGTTTTTTTATTATTAGATAAAAACAAACGGTCGGATTTGTCATGGGAAAGAGAAACAGAACGTTCTGTGCTATTCTAAACTGAGGGAAGATGCATCGGCCGAAACATTCGCTCGGAACAGGGGAAGGAGAGGTGGATCCGAACTCCTCACCCCTTGCCCTTCTTCACACCAGGTCAGAGTCCAAGGCCAGGGGGCTGCTCTGGCCAATGTCCCGCTTCCTTCCAAACGTGCATGGAGACAAGGGTTACTCAGCGCTTTGATGCCTCTTGCAAGGGCATCTCCTGCACCCACCCCCCCGATCTCAGGAGACTGCGGGCCCCTCAGCCAGGAGACCCCGGCGTCCATCTCATTCTTGTTTTGTAGAAAATCAATCCCGCAGCTCTTCTCTTCCGCTTCTGCAGGAGGCAGCTGCTGCGCCCTCCTGCTCTCCTAAGCCATTTGAAGCAGGTAGCCTTTAAGTAAATTTCACCTGGGCCGTCTGCTTGAAACTGATTACTCTTGGGCCAAAAACACACCAGCGGTAAGAAGCTCTCTCTCTCTCTCTCTCTCTCTCTCTCTCTCTCTCTCTCTCTCTCTCTCTCTCTCTCTCTCTTTTTGTCCAAATAGCTGAAATGTTCCTTGGTAATAATTATGTATTGGATAGCAAAGGCAGTGAAAATGGGTGACCACAAAGACATTTCCTCATTCCTTCCTTTTCAAGTATTCAATCTGAAACGCCCAAACTGCATACTTGCTTTCCCCTTTCACAGATTTATGTTTAGAGGTATGGATGATCTCTCTGTTCCTCTTTGCTTTTCATTGACCGGGGACACCTGAAAGGAATCTGCAGAGCAAGGTCCCCCGAGTGTGCCTCTCTCGGGGCTGCGGGGGGGGGGAGTTCCCACCAGCTCCACCCAGCCCAGGCAGAGGGGGAAGCGCTCCAGGGAGCATCGGCTGAAAACATACAATTATTAAATTTATTCATTAAACACACTTCTTCCCTGCTGCAATCCAAATGACTCTTGGTGGCTCACACAGAATATAAATAGAAACAATTTAGAACATCCGCAGTCACATGTAACACCATACGGGGATATAAGAAATAATGGCAAGAAAAACAACGATCAATCAGAATTCTAAAAATAAAAGATGGAGTCATAGAGACGTGCTTCAACCCCTCCCAATCAACATTGTTTTCAAGAAATTCCAAAAAAATCGGCAGAGAGGAGGTTGGTGTAATCTCCACCGGAGGCCGTGCCACAGCAGTGGCCTGCCACAGAAAAGTGGCCCCTTTCCATTTCAGCCCCTCCACCTGAAAGTGAGAGGGTTTTTTTCCCCCTCTCCAAGTTATTCCAGCAAGTGGGCCTCTGCTGGACGGAGTAGGGGACTCCACGGAAAAGAGGGGCTTTGGGGATCAAAACCAGGACCTCAAATTGTAACTGGAAACTGATGGGCAACCAGTGTGAAACACCAGTGTTATATATCCCCACCATTGGAAGCTGAAGAGTGTGTGGACCGCTTTATTCTACGCTACACTAATTGCAACTGAAGAACGATCTTTCAAGAGGGCCTCCTGCAGACACACTGCAGGAGTCTTACTGGGCGTAAGGGGGCAGGACGGCTCAGCGGTTAAAGAGCCTGAGCTTGTCAGCTGGAGAGCTGAGCACCGCAGGATGGGATGAGCTCCCGTTATTGCCCCAGCTCCTGCCCACCTACCAGTTAGAAGGCACGCAAAGGCGAATAGATTAATAGGTACGGACGCCCTGGCCACCTGAGCATGGAGAAGGTCTCTGGACAACACTGGGTCTCTCGGCTAAGGAACAGAGAGCCAGACCTGCGGCCAGACATGATTGGACACGATTCTGCCTTTACCGGGAGTAATGAGGTCATGATTAGCTGTCCTTTCCTCCTCCTGGGAAGGTCACGAGAGACGGCGCTGTGCCTTGGGCCTTCTGGCCTTTGGCTCCTCTGTGCTCTGTGCAGCTGCCCCCCAAGTCTGAAAACTGTGGCCTGGCGGGAGGAGCCATCCATCAAGCAGCAGCTCCTGAAGGATCACCTGAAAAGGTGTGTCCCGAGTCATGTGTTGAACTCAGGACCCAGTCACGCGAGAGCAGCGAGTCAAGGGAGAGAACAGGTGGCAGAGCGCAGCAGGAGGGCTGCCCAAGGAAAGTAGGGTGCCGTGCTGGGTGCCATTTCCGACTTCATTCCCCACCCACACTGAATATCTGCTTGTTACGTTTTCTTCTTTTCCTGCGTGAATTCTTTTCATTTTTAAGAAGCTGCGTTATGAAGGTGCAGCCCCAGCTTTGGCGTGAGGGGGTCTCTGTTGATCAAGTGACGTTGGGATCAGACTTGCAATTAGCTGAAATTCTGATGCTTCCGGTTGTTTCCATGGATGGGGAACTTCTTTTCCTAGGCACGCTTCTCTGCAATGCATTCACACCCACCGAAAGCTAGCAAACCTGGCTGTTGCTACGCACGTGGAAATTCCTCTTGCTCTGCTTGTTCGGCCTGCATCCTCAGTTTTAACCAGGCCCCGCCTGAGTTTCTGGAGAGGGACGTGATGGGCCGAGTGTTTAATTCGTGACTGTTCTGCCTCAATGGACACGTAAAGCGACGCTGGCTGAGGAATTCTGGGAGTTGAAGTCCTCAGAGGGCCAGGTTTGAAGACCCCTGGTGTAAAGGGGCCTCGGTTACAAGGGCACCCTTAATGTTTTGCAGATTTTGCCACTGTGCCCCATGAGCCCCTTGAATAAAGATATATGGTCCTCTAATTACAACAGTTCATTTAGTGACCATTTAAAGTTACAACGGCACTGAAAAAAACTGATTTATGACCATTTTCACACCACCATTGCAGCATCCACCATGCATCACGTGATCAAAATTCAGACAACTTGGCAATGGCAATACTTATGACGGTCGCAGCGTCCTGGGGTCATGTGATCAACTTTTGTACCCTGAGGAGCAAAGTCAGTGGGGAAGCCAGAGACACTCAATACCGGTGTTATTAACAACTGCAATGATTCTCTTTACAACTGTGGCAAGGCGATAAACCGGCTTAACAAATGTCTCACTTAGCAACCTAAATTTTGGGCTTGATTGTGGTCGTAAGTCGAGGTCTGCTTGTATCACACAATATTATGCTGTCGATAGGCTCCAGAATGCTTAACCTGTCTACATCTAATCCCCTAATCGACCACATTCACACGTGCGTAGATATGTACGTGAATCTGTATGCTTATTATGTGATAGTTTGTGAAGCAACTTTTTTGGGCTCTGCATGATGTGGAAACAGATTGAATTGCAGGGGTGGCTTTTGGCCAGATTGGTTGGAACAAACGTAGAGAGCAAACCTGTCTTTCTGCATTGCTGCCATTTTTTTCTTCATCTTTTTTTAAAATTTATTTTCAAGAAGAAGGATTTCATCCAGTAATTTCCACTGCGGTGTGTTTTCTCTAAGGAGCCTCAGGCCTTTATGCGTGCTTGAGCAATGTAGAATGAGCCCGACTTTAATACTGTATTTCTATAACTGAGAGCTACAGACGGAATCAGGATATGTTTCGTGCAATTTAGGCTTAATATATTTTGCACTCCTACTCGTAATTTGCAATGCGAAAACCTGACTCCCTTCAGTGCAGTAGAATAGGATAATAACATCAAACCTCAAATTTTTACTTTTACATAGCAGTATAAACTAGCCATTTCTGTAACAACAAACCTATCTAATTGGTTTCATTTTTTCCCCCACCTCAAGCACAAAGTCCAGAAGCGGTTTCCAAGTAGAAACAAAAATAATTGTACTTTTTTTTCTTTAATCAAAGCAGTTAGTTTAGTTATCTCTGCTAACTCTACATCAGGTTTTTCAACCATTCGTCCACCGTGGGGATCAAAGTGTCCTTCCATTTTCATATGGAAAGTACTCTTGCTGCCGACAACACGTAGAACATCAAAGTTCCAATTTTTCCCCCAAGTCTTTTCCCATTAAACCCCAAAGAAACTTTTCTGGTTTTATCTTTATATTCACTTTAAGGATCTTCTGTATTAGGATGTGAATCCGACTTCCAATATTACGTGTCCACCACAATTGATAAAAAGTCCCTTCTTTACATTTGCATTTCCAAAATTGATTTGAAATACCTTCTAGACAGCTTGTCTTAAATACCAGTGATACATCATCTTATAGAAATTTTCTTTTAAATTATAATTTAGTGTAAATTTTAAACCTGTCCTATTCTACTGCACCAAAGGGAATTGGGAATGAATGCCTTTTCTTTCTTTTTCCCCTCTTCTGCGCTTTTCCCTTATCTTTTTCCTCCCCATCTTTCCTATTATTTTCTTTTGTATTTTTGTATTTTATATTATAAACTAATAAAAAATGTTAAAACAAGAATTTGCATTGCATAAACCGGCCTTGCCTGCAGTTTCAAAAACCTGCCAATCATTTGTGGTAATTCAAGCCAAACATTCACCCGGCACAGAGCAACTGTGGCAAAGAGAGAAAGGAAAGTGGGAAGCAAAGTACATGGATTTTTAATAATATTCAAAAAGGAAGGGCAAAAATTGTCGTATTTCCATGTCTCAGCTGTCTCAACTAATGACAGCAGCTAGTCAGACTTCTTTAGATTCTGCAGCTAAACTGGGGGGGGGGGCACGATAGTCACTTGGATGGGAGACTTTGACCTATCCCAAGGTTGAATGTTATGTCAGAAGTCAGAAACCGTCTTGGAAGCAGACCGAAGTAAGTCACTGCAGTCTTATTGCTGAGAAAGCTACCTGCAACTTACGTTAAAAAGCGTGCGATTTATTGCGGCTGCCATCTTGACTTTTGACACTCCCGACTACCTGCAAGTGTCCAAGTCAACTCAAAATTTGGGGTAATATTTGAAGGACTTGCAAAAAGAATTCCTGTCTCTTCATCCCCAAAAGGATATTGCAGAGCTCCAAAATCCATCAAAAGCAGGCAATCAAAAGGATCGGAGTTGAAGTTGCAAGACTAGGTGGAAACTTGAAAGTGTCTTCATTTATAGGCTACGTGGCTACATGCAATCTTACAGTTTATCCGTCTGAGAATTAAGTCTGTTTCGGGTTCTCAGAGTGCTTTCCTGGTATCAGGAGGTAGGAGGAAGTTGCCTCTGGAAGAGTAAGCCTCAAATCTGGAAAGGCCCTTGATGCTCGAAAGAAGGAAAGGAAAGTCCTTGCAGATTTTACTCCGCTAATCGTTGCCAACTGTAGGGGTTGGTGCTCTTCTCTGTTTCAAGGCCTTGAGCCAGCGCTGTCCAAAGACGTTTCCCGTGGTCATGTTTCCAGCATGCTGTTATGGAGTGCTGCTTCCTCCCCCCCAAAGTGGCACCCATTTATCTACTCACATTTGCATGCTTTCGAACTGCTAGATGGGTAGGAGCTAGGAGAAGATGCACACTCATCCCATCACGCGATGCTCAAGTCTCAAAGCTAGAATGTCAGCTTTCCAAGCTGACAAGCCCAGCATCTTAACTGCTAAGCCATTAGGCCACCCTTGATGCTCAGCTAAAATCACAAGTAAATGTGATGGCACAGAAATGTTGCTGATGGCTGTTGTGGCTGCCATTCTGCTAGCCACGCATTGCAAGCTGACAGCCTGACATTAGCAACCGGGGGGGGGGGACAGAAGATTGGAATATAGGAAGGAATTAGGGGAGGGATGGAAAACAAGTTGTGCCGGCCCACAGCGTGAGAAACGCCAGCCAGCCCAAGGGCAACCATCCAAATGCCAGCTGGAAAGACCGGGTGCTGAGGGTCTGTTGCCCTGACAATACACAAGCATCCAATTGGACATTAATTGATAACAGGAGGGTGGCCGGGGAAAAAGGAAATTTAGTTGTATTTTTTGCATGTGAAAACACCAGAACCAGCTTCGCTACCTCTGTGACCACTTTAGTAAACTTTAGTAAAGTATACTCTTGGACAAACAATGGGCCAAGAGTCTTTCTTTGCTAGACGATTGAGTGGGACGGTTGACATTGGCACAGTTATGCCTGGGGCACCACCCATTACTCTCCCTCAGCCAGATGGATGTGGCAGCAGTCACACTGGCGTTCAGTAGAAGGCCTCACAATGTCTTGTGTGTCATATCATCACGCACACTACATAAATGCTTTGTGCCATGCCCTTGGACATCATGAGATGTGTAATGCCACTTTCCCACCCCTCACTCTCTCCACAGACAAAAGTCTGTCTTTGGGTGAAATTCACAGCAATGCTGCTTTATGTTGGATTAGTCTTGTAGAATAAGTTGGGAATTTCAATTGCTGCAGCATGCATCAGCTAAATTTATGAGCATTCAACAGCTCAATACAGCTGGAAGGGACCTTGGAGATCCCTCCCGCTCCGTGCGTTCCCACAGAGAGGGCCTCCTCAGGGTGCCTCCAGTCAGAGAATGTCGGCTGGTGGCCCCCAGGGGGAGGGCCTTCTCTGTGGGCGCTCCGGCTTTGTGGAACCAGCTGCCGGTTGAGCTCCGGATGGCACCGGATCTCCGCTCCTTCCGGCGCGGGTTAAAGACCAATTTATTTGAACAAGCTGGCCTGGCCTGATGGGGAATCAGGGTTTTAATATATATATATATATATATATTGTTTTTATTGTGGGCAATAATTTAATTCTTTTTTAACTTTTGTACTTTTGTAGTTTTATGATATGCCCTGTTCACCGCCCCGAGTCCTTCGGGAGAAGGGCGGTATAAAAATTTAATTAAATAAATAAATAAATAAATCTTCTAGTCCAGCCCCCTGCTCAAGCAGCAGACCCTATACAATTTCAGACGAGTGACTGTCCAGTCTTTTCTTAAAAAACCCCGGTGTTGGAGCACCCACAGCTTCTGCAGACAAGCCGTTCCACTGATCGATTGTTCTCACTCTAAGGAAGCTTCTCCTTAGTTCCAGGTTGCTTCTCTCCTTGATTAGTTTCCATCCGTTGCTTCTTGTCCTGCCCTCTGGTGCTTTGGAAAATGGGTCGACCCCAGTTTCTTTATTGACTCTCAATTTAGAGTAATGCTCCAACCTTCTACATTCTCAGTTGTGTCCTGAAAAAACAACCATAGAAAACAGATTGCACAGTGATCTGAATTTTTTTCTCTTGTTCTTTGCAGCTGTTGGACACTTCCAGTAAGAACCTCTTTGAAACCAAAGAAAGTAAAAATATATCTTGTTCTTGAGGACGAGAAAAGTAATGGCAGGTTTTATATGCATTCTGTTTTAGATTTATTGGAAGAAATGCTCAAAGGCTCAAAACTGCTTATGGCGAGCAACCATTTCATAGCGAACTCCTTCTGTGGTTTCGGCACAGTGGCCTAGATTTGACAAGAGTTAAATACAGGTTTAGATTTGGGGGTGGGAGAAAAGAATCTGCATTTGAAGTTCCATGTGGTTTGTTCGGCGTTCAAGTAAATGTCCTATCAAATCAAATTCACGAACTCCACTATGGAATCACACACATTCACTAACTATGGAACACAAATCTCTAATAGGTTTGTTCTTGGAAGCACTGGAGTGGCGTGTCTTAATCGTTACCACACCCTCCACGGCTGCTTTCCCAGCAGGCGATCTGCTTGCTGAGGTTCGGTTTGTGCTCATAGGAAGCTGAGTTCACTGGAGGATAGGAGAATCTTCCCCAAGGAAGCAACAGCAGTGCAAAAGGGGCCTAAATACACGGCACTTTGGACCAGCCATTTGGGCCCTGAAGCCACCACCAACACACCTCCTAATGGAGAGAAAACATTTACAAAATGTCAAAGAGTCAACAATGGCATCCACGGTGGGGAGTTTAAAAAAGTCAAGATGGCGTCCATGACCACCATCTTGGCATTGTCGATTCGGGCAGCCCATGCAGGAATGGACGTCTAATAGAAGGCTAAAACTTTGGGAGTAACCAATTTATTTGGATCTCTAAGAAACTGTTTTATTGAGGAATTTGCTGGCCGAGGAATTCTGGGAGCTGAAGACCTCCCATCTTAAAGTTGCTAAGGTTGAGAAACGCTGATTGGTTATTTACATGTATATCTCTGAAGGTGGAATAATCTGGCTATATTTTTTAAAAGTCCCATGAGAAACCCAAGACTGAAACCCATTTCATCAGAGAATACATTTAGAACCAATCTGAATCAAGGATGCTATCGACTAAAACCTGTTCATGAACTATAGAATAGTAGCAATTTAAAAAAATATCTGTGGAGCAATATTGAAGACAGCATCCCATAAATATGAAGATAAACTCTCTGCTCCATTGTTGACACGGAGTTTTACTAAGTTTATACACTAGAACTTCCTGACAATTCTTGTTAGATGGTCAATGATCCTAAAAAGGCTGAGTCAGTTTCTGGAAAAGAGAAAATCCTTCTATAATTTTCCTGCCATCTCTGGACAAATATCTGAAAAACTGCTTAAAATTGTTGTTGGATATGTGGAACCTCCAGTGGCGTTTGGATGGAAGGTCCAAAAAGGCAAGATGGCGGTGGCAGCACTTAATCCAGAGCCATGCTCTTTGTACGTGCACTGCCAACATGCAGGTGCTGCTGTGAAGGATCCTAGAAAAGCAGAGAAGCATCCCATTGCTCTAAGACCACGCCTACCTTAATGATCTATGTAATCTAACGATATCCTCTAATATAAAAAGCCATTCTCATTAGTGCTTTCCCACCCCCACCCCCAAGAGATAGAACATGGAATAGCAGGTCTACGGTATAGGAGACCCTATACCATTTCAGACAAGTGTCCAATCTCTTCTTAAAAGCCTCCCGTGATGGAGCACCCACAACTTCTAGAGGCAAGGAGTTCCATGGGTGAATTGTTTTGTCAGGGAATTCCTCCTTAGTTCTAGTAGTGCAGTGGTTAGAATACAGCACTATTGCAGGCTAATTCTGCTGACTGCCAGCAGGTCGATTCTCACCGGCTCAAGGTTGACTCAGCCTTCCATCCTTCTGAGGTCGCTCAAATGAGGACCCAGATTGTTGGGGGAAATAGGCTGACTCTGTAAACTGCTTAGAGAGGGCTCTAAAGCACTGTGAAGCGGTATATAAGTCTATGTGCTTGCTGCTATTGCTGGTTTGGAACTCTCCTCATGATCATCCACCGTTACTTCTTGTCCTTCCCTCAGGTACTTTGGAGAATAGATCAGTCCCCTCTTCTCTGTGACAGCCCTTCAACTGCTGGAAGACAGCTATCATGTCACACACACACACACACCTTAAACCTTATGTTTAATAAGCTAGACATACTTAGCTCCCTTGACCATTCATCATGTGGTTTAGCCTCCAGACCCCTGATCATCTTAATTGCTCTTCTCGGCACTCTCTCTAGGGGCTCAACATCTTTTTTTGAATGGGGGCGACCAGAAATGGATGCAGCATTCCAAGTGTGGCCTCAATAGTACAGTACGGAGTGGTACTTCTCGCTTCTCGTGAAATTGATGCTACCCTCTGTTGAGGCAGCCTGGAACCTCATTGGCTTTTTTGGCAGCTGCAGCACACGGCTGGCTCATACGTCAGTGGGGTCCACTCGGACACCTACTGGACCTCCCTGTCACAGTTGCTGCTGTTGAGCCAGGTGCTGCCCATGATGTGGCTGTGCATTTGATGTGTCCTGCCTAGACGCAGGGCCTTAATTTTCTCACCACTGAACTGCTCAAGCCTCTCTTTTGAATCTTGACTCTGCCTTCCAATGTGTTGGCAATTCCCCCCAGTCTGGCATTGTCTGCAAAATCCCCTTCTGTCTCCCCATCTAGATCATCACTGGTCCCAAGACAGTTGAGGTACCCCACTGCATGCTTCCTTCCACGTAAATAGAGCTCCATTGAGGACTACACGAGGAGCATAGTTGGTCAACCAATTGTGAATCCATCTGGTGGTGATGCTGTCTATTCCACATTGTTCTATCTTACCAAGAAGTAGGCTGTGGTCTCCTTTGTCATATGCATTGCTGTGGTCTAAGTAATCTCTCTCTCTCTCTCTCTCTCTCTCACACACACACACACACACACCTCTATTTTTGCATCTACATTGATCTTTTTTCATCTACATTGATCTACACAATGTGTCTATGTCTCTATCTGCTAATGCTATGCATATTTTGTGCATGTATTTTGAAACTTAAAAAGTCACAGGGAGCCCAAAGAAAGGCTGCTTTTGTCAAATGTCCCAAACATTTGCTACAAATACGATCTTCCAGCTTCTACTTGATCCCTGCTGGGGGTGGTTGGATGATCAACCAGATCCAACAGTTGACGTCCCCAAATTTGGAACCCAACATGAATTGCCCCTCAGTGCTTCCTCTTGATATGATATAAAAACACCTTTAAAAATACTTTCTCCTATTCATGTTCCCTGTCCCAAGAAAAAAGCAGAGCTGAGATGTATTTGTTTTTGAAAATTCTTTAATGTACAGTACTTTGAGCTCTGTCATCGTTAATTCTTTTAAATCACAGCCTGACATTGGAAACACTTCCTGGGCTTTCTCCCCACTCCCAACCCCTTTTTGGTCACCACTCCTTCGATACTGAGCTTGGCTGGGCTTCTCCCCAGAAGGCTTTTCTCCTCTTTTTGATGCACTGCTGGCAGAGTCTCCCATGGTCTCGCCATCCACACTCCGTTCCTTTTCACGTTGTGCTTCCGTCGCTCGTTGGCCCACCGGACACTGATGGATCCTGGAGAAGCCCTCGCTAAAATCTCCCATCAGGAGGATGAGCAGATCCTGCAACTTTCTGAAAGTTCATGTCAATCTGTAAAACCAAAATTCATTTGGGCGAACCCTTAAAATAAAGTTAGAGGAGGAGGAAACTTGACCAGGTCCTGGGGACAACCATCATGCATGGATAATGGAAGGGCTGTTTCATGTTTAACATGCTATGAATCTGGGGATATGTTCTGTAACACCTATGTTATATTTGTCCTGCCTGCAAGAGGCCCTGGTGTTAATTTGGTGGGATAGCAGTACTTCCTTTTTATTCTCTGTTCTTTACAATTCGCACACAAAAAACGCTTTAGATGCATCAGAGTGCAAGTGAAGCTCTGCCACAAGGAGAATCGATCTGAGCAGGAAGGAAAGTTACATAAGTTGGAGATATTCAATTTCTGTGAATGCTGTGTAAATAGTCACACATACACACACACACCTTTGTTCAGTGTTGATCACAATAATTTAACATAATTTCTGTAGACATTTAAACGATATAGAATAATATAACTTAAGTGAATACCCACCCTCCACAAATATTACTGGCATATTTACAGTATCCTGTGCCACAGGACTGCGTTCGGAAGTATGATACTGCAACTAATGCGAGCTTAAGGAATGGTACTCCAGCGGTTCTCCTGCTCTTAAGGGATGGGTGAAGCCATCTTGAGGGCTCAGCTTAAGTGTAGGGGCAATTAACACTTCTCAGACATTGATTTTTTATTTTTATTTATTTATTGCTGGGGGAGTGGAACAAGGAAAGAAAAAGATGATGATGGGGAAAGATGCTTATGATGGTTGATTGGAAATATCTGCAGTGAAAATGTAACCATGCCATCCGACTATGGTTACAGTCTTTGACCGGAATGGAAATATATTTGCCCTCTTGTCCATCTGTTCATAGGTGCCTTAAGAGCAGTGGCCCCCCCCAACCTTTTGGGCACCAGGGACCGGTTCCTTGGAGAGAGGTTTTTCCGTGGACCGGAAGGTGCCTGGTTTTGCGTGCTGCTTGCATCCCTCGGATGGGGCTTCGCTTGTTTGTGCGGACCGGTTGCTGGCATGCCGCAGCTGGATGCCAGACCTCTGTCTTAAGAGGACCTGGGGCTGAACCTGCAAATGTGTGAATCTGGTCCTAATAAGACGGCTCACTAAATCATGGCCACTGACAATCATGTGCTAAATGTTCCCTCACCCATGTTATATTGTAGTCTCTGTTTACTCTTTGAGGCCATAGACTGAAGCTCAGCATGCTGGCCGGGGAATTCTGGGAGCTGAAACCCATGCATCTTAATCCATGCATCTGAAAAATACTCAGCTGGATGGTCTCAAGGGCCCCTCCAATTCTAGGATCCTAAGATTCCCTTGTGAAATTTGGTAACTGGTATTATGACAGTGGTTTTGAATGAAATATTGGGTGCTGCACTCCATTAAAAATTGGCCTATTTTCTATTACATTTATATGTAATTAAAATGAATTACAATTGGTACGATTATTTTTCTGATTCAACAATTTCATCCTCAAATTGGAATAATATTAAACTTGGTAAAAACTTTTGGAAGGTTCAGAAAGTTGCAGATAAGGACTTGAGGAAGATTTGATGCCAGGTCAGATCCCCTTGTTCTGTAAACACATTTGCTTCATTTATATTGTGTATAACATCCTACCAGATCCACGCATTCCATCAATCTGGGGACAGAAAGGATCAGAATTATCCAGATCAGATAAATACAGTTGGCTTAACTAACTACATTCACAAAGAACCAAGTGAATTGTTTGAAAGCTCTGATCTGCACCTACCAACCCTGGAAGATGAAGACCAAGACCACATATCACCTTTGAAGCCACAAGTGTTAGATTGGGTGATTCCAACACAGCTTCCTGAACTTATTCCAGGGCTGTGTGTGTCGAGTAAGTCAAGAGGGAGGCTGCATCTGGATGATTGAAGTTGTCCTGCTTTTTTTCTCATGTATAAGAGAAGCCGTGGTAGTCCCCATTTTGATATTTTTACTCTCTCCCTTTGGGGACACCCGTGCTAGGCAGGGAGCTTCAGTAGCAGCTACTTGCTGAAGTCTTAAACAGTGTGATTTAACGTCACACTTTCAAGTTTGTAGTAGCAAACTGAGGTTTGACTAGCAGTTCCATCCCTTGCCTAGGAGAACATACATGTTTACAAGCACACCCTTTTTGTATCGCATGCTGTATTGCTTTAGGAATATGCCTTTTAAAAAAGCAATATATACAAAGAGGTCCTTTGGGAAGCAAAAGGATGGTTTTAGGCTGTCAACGTTAGTTAGATTAATTGTGTCACTAAAAATAACTCAGACTAATACACCAGCCTTGTATTAGCTTGTTCTACGGTGCGACTGAGTCATCGGCAGCTGCAGCAAGTGCTTCAACAACTGCTGTTTACATTACTTTTCTGGCGTGGGGTTAGCATGTTAATCTCTTCCAAAGAGCCAATAAAAAGCCTGTCTAAACCTGGAAATTATGAAACAATAAGAAAAGGCCACTGCCGAATAATGCTAACACTGCAAAAAGGGCCTTTTCCTCTTGAGTTACCGGCAGCTCAGCCATGCTGACACACAATGGGTGACTTGCGACTGAATGTCAATTTGGGATTTATACGCTAGGGGAGAAAAACAACAGGCATTCCTCTGCAAGAAATCTGTAGTGAACTGTGTGGGACAGTGTTTCTCCACTTCGGCAACTTGAAGATGGGTGTACTTCCACTCCCAGAATAGCTGGCTGGGAAATTCTGGGAGTTGAAGTACACCCATCTTCAGGTTACCGAGGTTGAGAAACACTGGCATAGGAGAATGGATGAGAAGGGGTTTTTGTTTTCATGCATCCTCAGCATTGCAGTAGATTCGACATCACAATTCGAGGATATTGTAATGGCATTTTGCGTTAACCTGCTCTGCATCCTTAATACCAAAGGTGATGGCTGGCAGAGACTGAAAAAAAGGAATAGATATAATCACGAGGCATGTGATGTCAGAACAACCTCAGAGAACCAGTTGAATTAATGGAGTAGTCTCCAACAAACAATCCAGACTGAATTTGCATTTAGTGAGAAGAGTGTAAGCAAATACAAGGGTGCACCTTGCACCAGACCCTATTTTCAAAATGGAGGGTTGGAAATATATCTATATCTTTCTTAGGGCACCTGAATTGGTCAAAAACATTAAACTTGTGGCCACCATGACAAATGAGGCATGGACAGTTTTTTACATGAAATGTATCCCATATCAAAAGGGCAGGACATCAATCGTGCAGTTGCATTGCCATTTTGATGTTTTTGACTCCTTATATCATCTTCATAATATAGCGTGTAATGGGGTCATTCCTCATCTCTAGAAGTCACCAAATTTAGTGATTCATGACCCACAAAGGGAAGCTCTCTCCTCTCACCAATTGAAGTGTCATCAATTGCTGGATAAACCCTAGATTTGTTTCCAGTTTTAAGCAACTGTTATACAATGATCTTCCTCCCTATACAGCTACATAATCTACGAAGGACCTCAGTGCTTTGCAGAAGATTGGAAGAGAAATTTGAGTGCATGTAGCAGTTTTATACAAAGTCCCATTCAACTGAGATGGATCACACAGACCTAGAAACATGACACAAACAGTGAGAGGACCTTCAGGAAAGGAAGAATCCAAATACACATCCCAATAAAGCAACAAATGTGTATAAGCTTAACATATCCCCAGGAGCGTCAAGATGACGCATCACCATGGCTGCCATCTTGACTTTCACCTTGACTTTTTTTGTACCCCCCCTTGCAGATATCCCTGCTTGTCTTTGTCTTGCATCAGCAGGGGGGGTCTATGACAACTCGCCATGGCCAACTTGCTGCAGCCAACTCACTGTGGGACAACCAGGCATGACCACCTCACCATGGGACAAGAGTGACACAAATATCAAAGAAATGGTGGAATAGAACCATCAAAGAAAGTATGCAAAAGGAGGGACAAAATGAAATGAGAATGACAGAAATTAGAACAGTTTCTCACTTAATTTAAATAATTAAACTGAATGGTTAAATCGTTCCACGGCGAGCTATCCCTCGGCGAGTCGGCTGCGGTACGTTGCCCCGTTCCTGGGTGTGGCTGCTCTCCTGCCCCAGCTTTGTGCTGCAGAACAAGGGAGGAGCCCAGCCAGCCGCCTTTTTTAATCCTCACTCCCCCCCCCGAGTGGCTCCTCCTCCCTCCCGAAGACCCCTCCCACCCGAGGACAACGGTCCCCTGGTCAGCGGCCAGCAGGGCCAGGCGGTCAGTAGCACTGGGAAAAAGTCCGGGAGAACCAGGTGCCCAGAATGAAAATGGAAGAAGTCAGAGCTCCAGTGATTTTACATTTAGTTCAAAGTAAAGGCATGGCTACCCGTTAGTGCTTAGAAAGTTTTGATAATATTAAAAACATAAATAAGAGAATCTTTTTTTCCTGCTGAAATGTCCATTCAAAAGTTTCCAGTGTTACCGGGAGCTGTCAGAATTTCCTCTTTTATTTTATCTATGACTCCATCATCGAAGTTCCTCCCAACCCCGTGTTTCATTGGTCCGAGCTGCTGCCCTTTGTCCCTACTCCATTCCCTTTCTTTCTCAGAAATAAGTGTTGAGGCAACACTGAGGGAATCTTAGCTTTAGACTTAACATCTCAATCCCTCTTTCTTTCTTCCGTCCTTTCTTTAATAGGAAAAAAATGGTCTCCGTTGCACAAGTTGGTGCTCACTCTGAATTTGAAAATCTCCTGGAATCTGTGTCTATCGTATTGTATGCATAACTTAATCTAGGAGTAAAACTCTATCGCACCTCAGACTGCAGTGGGCAAGGGGAGGGGGAATCAAAAGGAAAAACTGCTCACCTTGAATAACATCGTCCTAACTCATCGTCCCATCCCAGGGTCCCTTGGACTAAGGGAATCAAAGCAACTCTAGCCAACAGATTATGCAATGTTCTTCCAACTGTGTTAGCAAGGAACGAATAAGAGATTGGTTCTACCCCCTCCCCACCAAAAAAAGGAAAAGAAACAAAGAAAAATGTGCAAAATGATGCTGTAGTTATTCTGTTCCACACTACCAAGTGGCGGTTGTGTCCATGTTCAGGTTGCTCCATCGTAAGGTCACTTGCAAGTGAACACTTCTGTCCGTTCACTGCAGGTGTTGCATTTCACAAAGCAACACCAGTGGAACTTGCAGTTGCACTGCCACACCTTGGTGTACTGGTGGGTATTGTAGCCCCTTCCGCAGCACATCATGCCGCAGCCATCCGCCCCGAGGGAGGTGCGGTTGCAGAGCCGCCCCTGGGTCCCCACGCTCCCCGTGGAAGCATCCTCTTCACAGTAATTGGGCGACTTGTCAATGAAGACCAAGTCGGTCTCCATCGGCTTCTGGTAGCTTCTGATCTGCTTGATCTTCAGGAAGGTTGGTTGCCGAAGCCGGTTGGCCCGGACCACTTCCACTTGCACGGCAGCGTTGTATTTCTCTTTCAAAATATATCCAATCTCTCGGAACTTGGGTAGTGTAGTCCAACAGGTCTTGGTGGTGCAGGAACCAGAAACGCCGTGGCATTTGCACTCCAGTTTCATCCGTCCTTCAAGCACCTGCACAGGCAAACAGGGAGAACAAAATGACAACAACGGGCCATGGCTTTCCTTCTGCTCGGCTGGACCTTCAGGGTTCATTAGAAGTTAGAAAACATCTGTAGATATTAGTGGCGCGACCTGTCAAGAAGCTGCCTATTTTAAATCCCACTGGTTTCATTTGGACCATAGGGTTGCATCATTTTCTCATTAAAATCCATGGAAATTAAACAAGATTCCTTCTTTTTGGCTGGAAGGAATACAGCATAGTATTCCGTCATTAGCTTCTTATGGGTCCTAAGCCCACCAATACAACTCATTCCTTGAAAGGGAAAGGGAAGGGAAGGGAAGGGAAGGGAAGGGAAGGGAAGGGAAGGGAAGGGAAGGGAAGGGAAGGAATATAAATGGAAAGGAAAGGGGAAGGAGGGAATAATTGGGAGAAGCTCTACCCCTAATGAAGACATTCATAACCTCAAGAAGGAGAATCACTTTACTATATTCAGAATGTCAATCCAAGCATTTTACTCCCAACACCAGCTGATTCATGATGCCCACATTGATCTAAGTTTATGTTTCACTGTAAGATTATTTATTGCATTTTCTTGTTATGTTAATTTTTCTTCCTGTACAATTTCCAACAGCTGGGAACACAACGGAGCCCATGAAAGACACAGTTCTGTTTCCCAAGATTTTGCAGTGGCACACCAGGCTGCCGAGGGGAGCAAGCGGATCAGTTTCTTGACTTGCTCTGAGGAATGTGCAGCAGGAGATCTCCACAGCAAAGCGAGAGCTGGATTCATTGTGAAGCCATTTAGGCGAGAATAAACCTGGCAGGGGGATCAATTGCGCTTCCCTTCCTCTTTGCGGATCCCATGGATGGGATCCCCCACTTGAGGAATGCCCCAGACACAGTCAGTTGCTATGGGCAACAACAGCAAGACACCAACAATCCACAATCGTCCCTGCAATGTGTAACCACTAATTCAATAATATTGTTTTCACACTACTTACTTAAGTAGATTAAGTAAGTGCTCATTTGGGGAGAGGTTTAATTGGCTAAGTTGAAATGCATGGCCTGCCTTCTCCCCTTCCCTTCCCTTCCACATTTCCCTCCCTCCCTCCCTCCCTCCCTGTTATACTGCTCTTTCCACCCCTTTCTGGCACAATGTTTGAATAGGTGAGACTTCTGGACTGGGAGAAGAGGCCAAGAAGCCTCCAGCAGAGCTTTCAGCACCCGACATTAAATCCTCTCTGAGGATGGGTTAACAGATGCTCCTACCTGTTCCCGTAGAAGAGGTTGGTAGGTCTAGGATATAAATGGCTTCCCAGCACTGAAGGGAGACCATACTAATCAAACTATGTTCTGAATCTGACAAGGGAGCAAATCCGATCGTCTGAAGCTGCCCCTGGATTTTTCTCCAAGGAGAATCTCGACCAGGGACATCTCCATGCAGATGGAGGAAAGGGGAAGAGCTCTGACGGCCACCTACTTCTGGCCTTATTTTCAATCCACCTTTGGGTGCCTGGCTATTTTATGACGGGTTCTCAACAAATTCTCTACTTCTGCTAACCTGATATTCCCACTCTTGTCTCAAGAAATTTAGGTTCACAAGCCTTCATCACCCAGCACCTGAATTCATTATTAGCCCAGGTCAACACAGCCTAGGTTTACGCTGCAGTGGTGCCAAGTAGGTGTGACTGTGTGTCTGAGCATTACAAGGGTGAGAGTAGGGCAGAGTGAGCAGAGATGACAAGAGTCTGTGCCATCTCCCAGGCCTTGTTCATGGCAAAAAGAGAGAAAGAAACCAGGAACAAGAAAAGCAGATGAAGGGTTGCAACCAATTTGCCCTAGAAAACAGGAAGCTTAGCCTTTAAATCTCTTTAGATCAAGTGGGAGGTGTAATCCTGTCACTATGCCTCCTCCCAAAAGTCACAGAGTTGGGAGGATTTAATATTCCTAATTTGGACTGGGAGAAAGTCTAGAAAGGACCCTTTAAACGGGAAGCTCCTCTGGGGCAGCCCAAAATGTTTGGCTGGGAATCCCAGCTGGATTCTCCCTCTCGCGGTTTCTAGCCGGGTGTCTTCACCACGAGTCGGCAAGTTGTAAATGGTGACCACAAGACCCCGGACACGGCAACTGTCATCAATCTATGGTAGCTGCCAGGCATCTGAGCTGTAATCATGTAATCCCAGTGACGATGCAACGGTTGAAAGTGTGGGGACCGGCTGTCTCTTTTCTCAGCACCGTTGTACTTACAACCGTCACCAAACCAGGATTCCTTGTAAGGGTCAGTTGAGGGATGCCCTGTTTTGCCCTACTGACCCGGTCTGGGCAGCCCCAAGAATTTGCTCCGCCTCAAAGGAGAGTCGAAGAATATCACTGGAAACCTCCTTTAATTTTAGTTGGACCTGTGCCTTAAGCTAATAATGTTTAGAAGCTATCCCTCACGGTCTTAAGGAATAAATTGCATTCCTCATATTAATTAATATGTATTTAATTAAATCTGCCAGTTTATTATCAGCTAGGAGTCTCACTCAGATGATATTGTCATTTGGGTTAGTCTATAGTGGCAAAAATTAGAAATTTGATTTAAGAAGTTCTACCTTTTAATAAAATTAGTTGGCCAAAAAAAGATGGTTCCAGATTCCTTGCTTTTAACTCAACTGAGTCAGTGCCTTGCTTGGGAAGCAGACATAGTGACAGGATTACACCTCCCACTTGATCTAAAGGGATTGAAAGGCTAAGCTTCCTGTTTTCTAGGGCTCTGAGAACTTCAAGTTCTATCCAGCCATTGTTGCTTTTCAAGACACTGAGAACTTTAATACGCAATTCAGTATGCCAAGCACTGTTGTGTTCTTCAGAGGAAAGAGCCTTATAAATATTTTCTTACTCACTTTGTGTTAGGTAATCTTCTCTTATGGAGAATTAAAGTGCTGTCAGAGCATACAGTAGCTGGGAATGCCTTCAGTTATAGATTGCCAACAATGAATAAATGTTTATATTGTATAGACCATGAAGATTTTTGCAATTTGACTGATTTAGGACAGATTTTTAAAAAATGTCTTTGAAGATCAATAAGCATGAAAATTAGCTTTTCTGGGCTTCAGATCTTCACTGGGAGCCAATCTTGAATCCTGGCCCGGTCTTTGACTTCCAAAAACCTTCCCCTTCTAGTGGGCTTTTTAAGAAAAAGACTGTGCAGCTCCCCTTGTGAAGGTTAGTGTTGAAACAAGAGTGTCATAAAATCCCTCCTTCCATCCCTCCCATCCTGTGAAATGTTTACCATCAGTTTCCCTTCATTTAGGAGAGACCGTATTTATCCAGAAAGGGAATCAAGGCAGGATGCTTCCAGCCTATTGCTTCACTATGAAATTAGGCATCAAGCATCGTATAATTTTTAGACACCCTAGGAATACAACCCGGATCAAATGTATAAAACCAGTAGTAGCATTTTGCATGTGTTAGTTTTGGCGGACACCCCCTACTTTTCTGCTTTTCTTGGTGGAGATATTCATTTTCAAACCAGATGCTGGCTGAAACAAAACCTGTGCTACTTTTAACTGCCAGAGCCGAAGGTAACAGACAGAAAACGTTCAAAATTGTTGGGTTGAACCAGAAGCTCCTGAGTCCAACCATTCCTTTCTGGGTCAAGCTCTGAAGCAAAGCCACCGACGTGGGCTTGAACTGAGCAACCTCAGGCTATTCAGGCAAGCAGCATACGTGGATGGCATTCCTATAAGCCTGAGCCAAAGGGGTTCTTCTCAAAGGGTTAAAACAGCCACGTCAAGGCCTATGCGGCTTCTTTGAAAGCCATTCCCCAGATGTTGGAAAGTGTGTCTACAACACCACCATCACCACCACCACCGGTTTGTTTCCTTAGTGGTCACTGTGGAATTGTCGTCTGTATCCTCACACACCTGTGCGTGCACACCTATCCTTCCCTATGAAGGTCTACCTTGCCATGGAGATCTTCTCCTTTTCCCCACCATGAAAGCTTTATCGCGTTTTGTTCACGCAGAACATCATTCAGCCCATGACCATCCATGTACAGGCTGCAATCTTACAGTCCAGATGCATGTCCCCAATTTAGCCATGCTGGGACCCGCAAAGGTCTCCCCTCCCCCACAGCATTCGGCCCCGTCCTGTGTAATATACCTTTCTGCCAGCTTCATTGTTGTGCAGGTTCATCAGCCTCCGAGCACTCTTTCGGATTTCTCTGGCGTCGACAAACCTCCTGGAGAAGTCAATGCCGTATCGGATGTCAGCGGAGCAGCCTCCCCACTTCCACCCTTCCTCCTGGTTGTAGTAACCTTGTTTCTCTCGGTCGCAACCACAGCTGCTGAGGTTTCCCTGGCTGCAGGCAGCCGTGATTGCGTGGGCAACGCCAGCGGCAGTGATGGCGTAGGTGAAGGCGGCTTCTCTGCTCCCTGTGGGGACACAGCAGGGAAAAGGGAAGAAGGGGGGGGATCAGCTGAGAGATTGTGAGAAACTCAGTCCTTGGAAACCTTGAAAAAAAAGCAGCACCTTTTGGGAAGACGAACAGAGCCTTCGTCCTTCTGCTGGTGATCCTCCACCTCGGCCTCTTGGAGGTGTGTGGACGTCCACTCTGGGAGGTGGAGAGACATCTGGACGTTGAACTTCACACAACTTAAAGCAGCCTAAGTTGAGACGCCATTCTTTGCCATTCTATGGCATTAGTTAGGGTAGCCACTTACCTGGAATTGGCCCAACTTATGGGCTGGTAATGGTGGTGAGGGAGAAATTTGAGTCCAACCCTCTTTTTGACGCAGTTCCATATGAAACTCCCCAATGGGCAGATCAGATCAGTTGGACACAATTTGGAGGTCAGTTCAGAAAAGGCCACCGAGAAGGAGTGGCCCGTATCGCTTTGAAGACCATCGGTTCAAAGCTTACCTTGCCCAACTTGGCTTGGGGGTCTTGGGAAGCTGTTCACTGAGGAGACCCGATCAGTCCCATTTCAGTCAGCTCTCTGAACTGCCTCTGCTCGCACAGACCTCAGTTGGGCCTCAGATCCGAGGGCAGCCATGAAGGCTGGGAAGTGCTAGTTAGCATTGCTTACTCTCGGGTCCAAGCCCAAGGGTGAGATGGTGAAATCCCATAATAGACAGAATCTGGCCAGACTGAAGCTCTGCCATTCCAACCTGCAAGATGCATCCTGAGAGATTCTCGGCTGTGACTATCCTAAGCCTCTTCCTCCCTCCCCTTTCCGGCCCAGGACTCAGCAGCCCCTTACTGTTCTCTTCTCTCCAGAATGTTCTGTCCCCACCCTCAGAAGACGTGGTGCTCTTGCAGCGTCTCTCTCCCCCCCACACACACACCCATAGGGAGCATCCCTTCCTGGGGGTCTATCAGATAAGAGAGGACAGAGCCCGCAGCTGCCTAACAGGCAGAGAAAGAAGGCCAGGAAGGACCTCCCTGACCTGCCAGGCTGTAGAAGAGACACAGCGGGACCTTCATACTATCAGACTTGTGTGATTCGGTTAGATGTAGGCTTACAATAAAGTAGAATTAATCTGCCTAGTTGTGGTTCCTGTTTGATTTATCTGAGCAGACTAACAGTGCCTCCCTCTTCCAAGGCCTTTGAAGAGGGCTAATGTACCCCCGGAGAGCCACGGGGGCACCGCGGTTAAGGCCGGGGGCTAGAAACTCCAGGCCTTCCGGTCCGTTCCAGCCCAACTGGCCCGATTCACTAGAGAGGAATGCCCAGGGCAGTTTTTCTGCTCTTTCTCTCTTTCCTGGTCTGTCAAAAGCTCTTAAAGATCAAGCTGTTCAGAGACCTTTCCCCTGATTTGAGGTGGGCATCTTTTTATTCTACCTTCTTTATATCGTTGAGGTGCCGTTATGTTTCTAAACAGCGAATAAATAAATAGCACAAAGTTTCTCAAAACAGATCCTTTTTAAAAGCATGTCTAGCCCCTGCAATTTTCAGAAATACCTTTTTCAAATGTATTTCTCTAAAAGTATGCTTGTGCGTTTTTATTTGGGTGGGTGAATGTATTTTTGATTAGAGAAAAGCTTGGTGAACTCTGCTGTTATTTGTTATTGTGTGGACAGAGTTCCTGATCCAATTCCATAGAAATCCATGGTATATTTCTATTTCCTCCCTATTATGGACTTTTAGACATTTGCCTTTTTTAAAAAAAGTAGGAACCGTGTTCTTCTTTTTCAAAGGTAGGAACCAAATTTTGCTATTTGATAATAATGGAATCTTCTCTTCTTCAAGCTGAATTCCTTTGAATGTCTTCAAAGGAACCTAAATGTAATTTTCTTGGCATCCATCCAGGAAGGTTTGTCTCCTTTCTCCCTAACCCTACCTTTCTTCTCCAAAGCTCACTAGATCTAACGCTGTTCAGCCGTCTGAGATCAAACAATATGCAGTGGGTAATGAGTGCAGCATCTCACCATCTATTTTGAAGCAGGAGGTGTGCTTTTTGGGATTCTAGGTGGCTAGTGCCATTTCTGCAACCAGTTCCCAACTGAAAATCTAAGTACTTAAAAAAAATGCCCTACATGTAGACTTTCTGGGGAGGGGGGGTGTAGAAAAAAAATCTTTATGCAAAGATAATACAATAGATTAATGGACGAGTATCTGAACTGCAAACACACACACACACACACACACACACACACACACACACACACACAAACCCTGAATTCAGATTAATATTTTCATGCATTATATTTTTTCTGGTTGTAATGCAAACAAAGGATGTGGGTCTAGGTGGAAGGAGACAAACGAGAGGGCATGAAATTCATCAGACCCGGAAAAAGATAGATATGAGAATTTTACAGAAGAGATGGGGTTTGAAATCATGCATAGATATTTGGAAAGCAGTTTGCATTGATTTAAAAAGATGGAAAGGCAGCAAATGGAGTTGGTGCAAAGTAGATTTGGATAAATTTCCTCTTCTTGGATCAAAAATCCAAGATGATAACTGAGACAGTGTGATCAAAGCCACGCCTCACATTCAAAAAGGGGTGGTGCTTCAGCTATGCAGTTGCGGCAGCCATCTTGACTTTTGGACATCTCCCCTCTCCCCAAAGACTTTTCTATCTTCTGCCTTTAATTTCTCCGGTTTGTTATTTCTTATACTAGGGGTGGACAACTATGACAACTTATGGACTTCAGCTCCCAGAATTCCTGGCTCAGGAATTCTGGGAGTTGAGGTCCACAGCTCATAAAGTTGCCATAGTTGCTGACCCCTGTTTTACACTGTTTGCTTTATATCAGCCTGACTACCTTGAAAGGGAACAGTAGGATGGATGTGTGTAGCTTTCTAAAATTAACTTGCCATTACTTTTGTGAAACCAAAGGCTGGAAAATACTTCACTGTCTTGATCTAATATGAATAGTTCGCTCTTGATCACTATCGAAGCACCAGATCCGGTGGCGACGCGACACCGAAGACAGCCGTCTCCGGGCTGTCCGCTCCGCAGCTGTGTTTTTTTCATCGTAAACAGCGCCGATCAGCTGTTTAGGTGGATCTGAAGCCTTATTCTGGATCCAAGGCATCTGGATTCTTATTCAGTGTCTTCATCCTTAACTCAGAAATTAAACCCAAATAAAGACCTCTTTCCAGGTGGAAGTTTCAGATTTAACGCTTCGTCCCCTTCTGTAAACTGGAGACCCTCCATAAAGGGGTGGGAATTGTGTCTGAGAGGTGAAAGATTGCAATAATGTGAGGATGAGGAACCGTCTGAGTGTTCCAGTCAGGCAGCTGGATTTTGGACCCAATCTATGAAATATTAGAAACATGGGTGTAGTCATATATGAAACCTCTAATTAAATCAACAAAAAATATATAGTTTGAGATGGATACTGAAGTTATGGGCTTACGGTCTGAATATCAACCTTTCCGCCCTTTGCTAAGGTTCAGCTGAGGTCCTCTGGGACCGTCGGCAACAAAGGCTTGAGGTCTGCAACGTCATCTTTCCAATTCACCAGCAGTAAGTGGCATCCTGCTTTGCAACTCCTGATGCTCCCCAGAGACCCCCCGAGCAAAACTGGAGAACAAGACTAGGAAACCTCATGTGCAATATTGTCGGATTTCTCTTTTCTCAGCAACCAAAAGGAGCAGATGGTTTGCAGTCTGAACCACGTTGCTTCTTTCAAACATTTGCACTCATTTTCAATATTAGAACAGAGTTCTGTTTCACTCTGGCAAAGGGTTTTTGCTCAACGGATGTTTCTGCTTAACTGTAATACAATGATATGGATAACTGCAGAGTGAAGTCATCAGATGGATGAAGAAATTCAGAATCCTACCTTGTATAACTTTCTCTCAGCCTAACTGACTTTACAAAAGAGAAAGAAACAACCTTTAGAGAAGGTGGAGAGATGGCAAACCTAAGGAGAATCCCCAAAGACAATGCATTATGTAGCCCTGGTGGCCTAGTGGTTAGAATGCAGTATTGCAGGCTAACTCTGCCCACAGTCTGGAGTTCAATCCTGACGGGGACTCAAGGTTGACTCAGCCTTCCATCCTTCAGAAAAATGAGGATCCAGATTGTTGGGAACAATATGCTAACATTGTAAACCGCCCAGAGTGTGCTGTAAGACACTGTGGGGCAGTATATAAGTCTATTGCTATTGCTATTATGGTGAAGGTAGTGGACAAAGGGCTCTGGATTTTTGTCCTGAACATCTTGTCAACTTGTTTGATGCAAACTAAGGACCATTGTTTGGTCCCTAGAAAACTGCTATTGATTTGTGGGGAGAAAAAGCTCCCAAGCATAAATGCAAACCAAGCAACTATATTTTGCTTTTTTCATGATTCATCATTCTTCAGTAGCAAATTAATTACTATGGTCATTTCAATGACATACCTTTTTTAAGCTTCTCATCTTTTAACAAGACCTCCCATTCATCCGGTCAGCTTAAGAACATTATTCCAAATGATGGAAACAAATCTTCAAAGAACGAAACTTGGGGAAATTATCTTTCCATTCAAAGTTGTCCATAGTATATGGTCAAAAACTCAAGACACCAGCCATAATGATGCTACTGAAGTTCTGCCTGCTTTTTTTGGGGGGGGGGAACACATGGGAAAAATAGTGCCATTGATTATTGCACAATTGCGATGCCATCTTGACTTTTGCGCCACAGCCTGCAGGCTCCTTGTTTCTATGTCTGAACTTTGAATTCTCAGTTAATTCTGAATTGAACTGAACATGCCCCATTTCTGTTCTTTTGAAAAGAATCTGGATGAGCCACACTTGAAGGAATTTGGAGATGTTTGAGCAACGGACTCCTGGTGCTCACTGCTATTTAGAGCATTTCACCTCTTGGAGTAGCAGAGACCACCGCCTCTTCTATCATCACATCCCATTGCTTCTTTTCTGTCTTTAGCCTGCGTTACTCACTAAGCCTGTAGTAGCCTGTTTTGTGTTTAACAATATTTAATGAACCTCATTGTTAGGGAATCACCACAGTTCAAACAAGCAGGCGCATTTAAATGCGTAGGCAGAGAAATGGAAGGAAATGGGAGGAACGTGTGTGCACTTGAATGGACGTCTCTCCTTGCATCCAGGCAAGACAGAGAATGATCAATTTTTAAAAAATGCTTCAGAAAATTAGGACCATCCCTAGTCGATTATACCAGGACAGGAAATTCTTACAGCCGTCTGTTTGAAAAGAAGCCCCGTTGAGTTTAAAGAGACGGTCTTCCCAAGCAGAGGTGGGGTGAAAATGCAAAGCTACTTCCAGGCTTTCCACCTTCAGTCCTGTAAAAGTCTGGGGGTCAAGCACTCCCGGCATCCTCATATTTCCGGATCTTTTAGATTCAAGAAAACTGTAGCTAGTCCTCAACTTACAATCAATCATTCAGCAACACTTTGAAGTTACAAGGGCACTGAAGAAAAATGACTTGCATCCGGTCCTCACACATACATCGCAGCATCCCCACAGCCACGTTATCAGGATTTGGGGGCTTGGCAACTGGCAGGTCTCTCCACCAGTTGCCTTATCCCGGGTCACGTGATCGGCATCCGCGACCTTCCTAGCTGGCTTCCCACAGGCAGAGCCAATGGGGGAGGCCAGATTTGCTTAGCAATTG
This sequence comes from Vipera ursinii, assembly GCF_947247035.1. Lineage (NCBI taxonomy): Eukaryota > Metazoa > Chordata > Lepidosauria > Squamata > Viperidae > Vipera > Vipera ursinii. The sequence goes on from NC_139515.1 coordinate 321,644, forward strand.
CATGATTCACTTAACAACGCCAGCGATTGGCAAAACAAGTTGTAAAATTGGATGAAATTCACTCAACAACCACCTGGCTTAGCAGTGGAAATTCTGTTCCCAACTGCCGTCCATAAGAGGAGGACTACTCATGAATGATCCCAGCCATGTTCCCATAGCTGAATCTATTCTAGAGCTTGGAAGAGCCAGCTCCCTCTCAGCATTTCATTCATAGCTGAGCATGGGGAACCACCAGCCACTTGCTGTTCCTTTGCAAGCCTTTAAGGGGGAACCTCATCCTGATGCCTCCGCCCTCCTGCTGCAACACTCATTTGTTATTCTCTTTGAAAACATTGCCCTCTTTTATGGGGGAATGGTTAGCCTTTCCCGATGTTTCTATGCTCATTGTGGTTACAAATCGAAGTTGCCCTCCGAGGACCCAATACTTAGGACCCCGGACACCATCTGTCCACTCAGCCCTACAAAGGGGTTCCAGACAACGGACAAGCATGAAGGCGCCAATCAGCATTTGCTACCTTTGAATAATAGCTCCCCCTTCATGGCAGGGAGAGATATCAGTTATAAATCATTTGCAACTTCCAGAGATTAGAGATGGGGGTTCTTCTCCCCTCCCTCTCCTCCCCCACCCAGGGGAACCGTTCCTTAGTCTGGTGGAATCAACCAATTTTGGAAATTCAACCTGTAGAAGGTGAAGATAGACACACAATTGTGATAAATGGATAAGGCAAAATAATATTGCACCCACACATTATGAATCTGCATAAACAAATGTTCAAAACTCATGTTTTACATAGAGACATTGTCAAGGCATAAAATCAGAGCTTCTTTTTTTTAAAGAAAGATTATAGAATGTTATTACTATTTCTTAACTGTGGGGTGGGGTATTGTGGAAGATCTTCTGCACTAAGCCAAAGATCCAAATTTACAATTCATTTCCACATTGAGAGAGTCCAATTTCCAGTGTAAAATCATATTTCTGTCTGTTCAGAAGTAAGTGTAGTGATTTCTATGAAGCTTATTCAGACAAAATTATAGGCTGAAAGTACTAAGTTATTTATTCATTTTCTTCATTTAAAAATTTTCACCCCTAACCTTCCATTAGCTTCCTCAAAATGATTAACAAAATCAAAGCTGCCTGAAGGAAAGCTGCTAAATCAATACAGCAAATCTATGGCTGGAAATTGAGGGTGCCAATGGCAGGTATGGCGAAGGAAAGGTCATTTTCAGCCCCTCCATCTATTATGGGGTGTTGGATTTATAAAAGGTTAATATTGATCCCTACTGTTCATTTAAAAATGTGGGGAGGGGGACTCTGAGAAGAAAGAAAGAAAGAAAGAAAGAAAGAAAGAAAGAAAGAAAGAAAGAAAGAAAGAAAGAAAGAGGGAGGGAGGAAAGGAAAGGAAAGAAAGAAAGAAAGAAAGAAAGAAAGAAAGAAAGAAAGAAAGAAAGAAAGAAAGAAAGAAAAAGAAAGAAAGAAAGAAAGAAAGAAGAAAGAAAGAAAGAAAGAAAGAAAGAAAGAAAGAAAGAAAGAAGGAGGGAGGGAGGAAGGAAGGAGGGAGGGAAGATAGGAAGAAAAGAAGGAGGGAAGGAAGGAAGAAAGGAAGGAAGGGAAATAAAAAGGAAGGCAGAAAGGCAGAAGAAAGAGAAAGAAAGAAAGAAAGAAAAGAAAGAAAGAAAGAAAGAAAGAAAGAAAGAAAGAAAGAAAGAAAGAAAGAAAGAAAGAGGGAGGGAGGAAGGAAAGGAAAGGAAAGGAAAGGAAAGGAAAGAAAGAAAGAAAGAAAGGAAAGAAAGGAAAGAAAGAAAGAAAGAAAGAAAGAAAGAAAGAAAGAAAGAAAGAAAGAAAGAAAGAAAGGCTGTGTTTCCCTGTGTCAGTAGTATATGGAACATTGCCACTAATCCCCGAAAAACAAACAGAAACGTGTTGTTGCAGAAAATCCCCCTGGGTAGTAACAGGTCAGAGGAATCTCAGCGGACTCTCCTGCTGAGGGCTTCTGTTTGAATAGTAGTTAATATTACTGGGCCTGCAGAAAAGGCCTGGATCAATGGAGAAGAGAAAGCAAATAGCTGCTGGTGGCGGAGGAGGAGAAACGCATGGTTTTTCCTGAGTAAAAGTAAAAAGTGAAGCAGAAAGGCACTACTAGAGGCAAGAGTTTGCTGCTCAAAGGCCAGCAAGCGCAGAAGAGGGAGTTCCTGGGAGGCTCCCTCTGCCACACCTTGTGAGGGTCTTCTCTCCGCTCTGCTCCCCAAAGGGGTCCCCGCTTGGCCCTCTGGGGCTCGGTCTCCTCCTGGCAGCTTCAGGCTGTGAGGAAGCTGTCCCTGCCATCCAGAAGAAGCATCCGGGTCCACCTTGCAAAGAGACGAGCAGCTTCTCCAACGTCAAGGCCCCGTCAGTGTTGTGTCCGCGCACATCACACCGGGTTGCCACAATCTAATATTTTCTCTGCTGCCTGGAATTTATATGCTTTTCATTTCAGCTGAATTTGTTCTCTGCCTTAGCTGAGGTTGGCTTTTCTATGTGTTGGGACGTTAGAGGGGGAAAAATCCAGGCAATAAGGTAAAGATTACCTCAAGTTGAGCTTTGCTCCTGATGAATCGATCCATACCTGGACAAAATTCCCAGCATGGTTTTGTATTCCAGCCCCCTTGTTCAGCCCCCTCTTTTTACACGTATCTTGTGTGCCACTTTGGCATTTATCTACGCCCCCCTCCTCACCACAGGCCAAACATCAGCTACACGGTTAGGGCTGCCATCCTGACTTTTGTGACCACGCCCCGGGAGACATCTCTGCCCGTGAAAATAAATAAGCTTGACTCTCCTTTTTCCTATATCAGCCAAGGTTGGCTATGTGTTACCACAAATTAACAATATGTTTCCTTTAAAAAATCTGAATAATGTTTTATACAGTTTGAAGTTTTATGATGAATCAGAATTGTTATTATAGTACCAGCTTTGGATAACTTTTATCTGACTATGCAGTCATGTACAATAAGGACAAAAAAGAAGCAATTATTTTTTCTACTCATACAATGCTAAGCTTGTAAGCCGCCCTGAGTCTTCGGAGAAGGGCGGGATATAAATGTAATTAAAAAAATGCATTTGGGATCATGCCTACTCAAAGGACCATATATTTATACACATTTCTCCTTCAGTTTTAGAAGCCAAGCCTGCGCAGCTCAGTCCTAATTCGATCTTAACTGGAGATCTGAGATTTAAATAGGAGAATATCCAAAGTTAAATCCATTCAGTTCAAGCCACTTTGGGATTCAAGGTTTACTAAAATGTATACTAAGCATGGGGAAACAGCCCCATTCCTGCAGGTGCCTGGAACATTTCATTCATTTTTTTTTCATTTTATTAAATTTGTATACCGCCCTTCTCCCGAAGGACTCAGGGCGGTGAACAGGGCATATATAAATAGCAAATACAAAAATTAAAAGAGAATTAAACAATTGCCCAGATAAAAACAGTAACAATATAAAAACCCATTAAAAACCCTAACGTCCCCCATCAGGCCAGGCCAGCTTGTTCAAATAAATGGGTCTTCAGACCGCGCCGGAAGGAGTGAAGGTCCGGTGCCATCCGGAGCTCAACCGGCAGTTGGTTCCATAGAGCCGGAGCGCCCACAGAGAAGGCCCTCTCCCTGGGGGCCACCAGCCGACATTCTCTGACCGGAGGCACCCTGAGGAGGCCCTCTCTGTGGGAACGCACAGGGCGGAGGGAAGTTGACGCCGGCAGCAGGTGGTCCCCGATGGAATAAAGATGGCAGAGGGGATGGATGGTTTGGAGGACATGAGCCTTTGATAGAGTTAAGGCCAGATTTCAGCCAAGTACGGCTTAAACAGTTTCACTGCAATAATTTTTTGAAATAGTCTCTTTGCATCACTTTGAAGGCAGAGGCAGCAGAGTTGAGGAAAAGACACCCATAATTCAGTGAGAAATCTATGCTGAACTGAGTGAGCAATGTAGAAGGCAACCCCAACTTAAAAATAAATACTTTCAAAAACTATAAAAAGTAATTTTCTTAATTTCCCACGTTTTTCTGGGAATACTGAATAATGCCCACCAATTTCCCTGTGTGTGTGCCAGTGTGCCAGTGTGTGTGTGTGTGTGTGTGTGTAGTTGCTGTTATTGCAAGACATTGGTGCCATCCTCACCATCTTGCAGAAAGTATCCTGGGCATGACATACAAGCAAAGCCGTTGCATTTCATTGTGTCCGACTCTAATTTAGCGACTCTGCAGGAAGGGGTGTCCAATAAGTCAGCTTATGTCAGAAATGTAGTTTGCTGACAATGTTTGCTTGTAAAGGTAACAGTATTTGATTCTTCACACAATTTTATTTACATTTTTTACCTTTTGGATAGTTTTCATCTTTTTAAGATTATACCAGGGTTACCCTGTGGTAAGATGGGAGGCCAACAATTGAAGGAAGGAAGGAAGGCAGGCAGGCAGGCAGGCAACAGGCCAATATAATGAAATGTGAGACCAGAGAGACTGGAAAGAAATTACATGGATATTCTTATCTCCCCTCTATTCCTAAAAACTGCTAAGAATATTCTTTTAAACTATTATGGTTGACCCAACGTGGGTCCGGATTACCTTAGGGAGCACCTGCTGCCAGCATCGGCTTCCCATCGTCCTGTGCGCGCCCACAGGGAGGGCCTCCTCAGGGTTCCGCCGGTTAGAGATTGCCGGCGGGTGATTCCCAGGGGGAGGGCCTTCTCTGTGGGTGCGCCCGCCCTTTGGAACGAACTGCCGATGGAACTTCGGACTGCCCCCGACCTTCGCTCGTTTCGCCGGGACTTAAAAACCTGGTTGTTTGAATTGTCTGGCCTGGACTGAGGGATTTTAAATTATATTATTAAATTAATTTTAAATTTCAATTTTAATGTTATCTTAATTTTGTGGGCTTGTATTAATTTAATCTTATTTTATTCTCTTTTTGTATTGTTTTTAATTTGCCTGTGAACCGCCCTGAGTCCTTCGGGAATAGGGTGGTATATAAATTCAATAAATAAATAAACAAATAAATAAGAGTATCTTCTTATATGGTCATCTGGAGGCCACACTTGAGTTTGCTCAGAGCAGGACTTGCAGAGAAGCACCAGAGAGAACAAAGTTAAAGGCTGCTGCTATTCGGCTGAAGAAGATGAGAAATGAAAAAGGAATGAAGTTTGGAGTTAAGTTAGACTTCACACCTCCAAAGAGCTTTGATTGGCAGAGGCTTAATTAAGTTGCTGTCTGTCATCGGCTGGTCGTTTCAGTTCAGAGAGCCCATCAACATCTCACCTCCATCTCTGGGTGTTTTCCAGATGTGGAAAATAAATAGCCGTGTTGGGCACTGTCTGTAACAACCCCAGAAGCAAAACCAGCAACAGCCATCAGCTCTACAAAGCATTTTGTAGGCCTACCAAGCCCTCTTCAGTCACCTGAGGCAATCTGCTGCCCTAAGAAGGTTTTTATTTTTATTTGTGAAGCTGCTTTGATGGCGGGTGTTTGACTAACATTTCATGAAATGGAAATCGCCTTCCCAAACTTTGCATAGATCTATTCCAGACCCATCTCAGAACATGGAAGCTTGAGAACCCACGTTGCATTGTTTCCCCCTACTCCATTTCTCAGGTTTTCCACCTGACTTGAATTAAATGTCAAGGGACAACATCATATCAGAATTTAGCCTTACAACTTTTTGAGAACACTACATATGGTGTGTCTGAGACACTAATATATGCTAATATATTCTAGGTAGAAAACCAGAACTGCTTTGGCAAGGAAAGAAACCTTGGAGAACACAATTTAATATTAGTAATAATCAGTTTCCTGGATGCCCTTCTGACAATTATATTATATTCTAAAAAGTTAGCTAATTACTATCTTGAGTGTATAACATTCTTGAAATCTTTTCAGGAAATATAGAAATAGTGTATCTGTTACCAAAGATAGTTCAGCAGCTGGAAGGATTGCTGTGTGTGTGTGTGTGTGTGTGTGCGTGCATGTACTTTTGTGTTCCGAACATGTGTGTGTGAAAACAGTCGAGGTGAGGGCCATGGTTGTAGAATGGCTCCTTTACTTGAAGGGGCAGGGCTCCAATTGCACAGTTACTAAGGCCGCCATCTTGATATCGTCCTTGCCAGACGTTCTTCTTTCTGCGGCAAAAGCGCCCAGTCGGGGACCCCCCCCCGTCCTGTCCTATTAGCAACAAGAGTCCTTCGGGGTCCTTCCTCAGAGGACTGCATCAGATTGGCTCTTCAGATGCTTCTGTTATGGTGCAGCTCAGGTTATGCCGCCTGTCTTGTACCACAACAGGAATGGCGCCTGTATGTGCAAAGTAATTCCTGATAAAACTTTTGTGATGGAGGAATTACTTTTCCAGTTAAATACACAACAGGCATTCTGTCACCTTGTCAATTTTTATACCTAATTACCAGTTGCATTTGAAGTTCATCCGACTGTGTCAGAGACCTCAGAAATCATTCACACTGGTGACACAGCCAGGCTGAAAGCTTTGCAACTCCTTTCCTGAGGAACTGCTAGGCCTACCCATAATAAAAATGCATTTAGGGTGGGAATTAATTTGTCAGCTGGAGTACAGCTATTTTTCAGCTACTGATTTCCTTATTTGACTAGACATAATAAATGGATCACAGAATAGTTTATTTTCTTGAAAGTAATGTTAATCTGCAGCCCTTGTGTATTTTGAGATAATAAATCTTTCTGTAAAATACAGCTCAGTACTTGAATGTTGCATAATGTTGCTCTCCCAGAGAGCTTCCAGATTTGCTGCACATTTGCCTGGTGCAATGTGAGGGCAATGTGTCTGTTGTGCTGTGTGGTTGCCTTGCAAATCACACCCCCTGTGTTTAGGTTAAAGAACATATGATTTACTAAATAGGACAGAAGTTGAGGAGAAGACAAGCAGAGGAGAGATGCTACCCCTGTCACTGTGAATTGTAATTCTATTATTTAGCATTTCCTGCCCAGTCTGGTCAAGGGGGTCAGACCCACCACCCACAATCGCGGGGCACGGATTGGAGCTGTACCACAATTACGAGCAAATATCAGGTCATTTTGAGAACCAAGTCAACTTAAATGGGTGGGCTTATGTTGTAGAAAATTTGCCAATGAGAACTTTACATTTCCATTTCGATTTCTTGTGGAAATACATTTTATCCCAATTGCAGTTCTCTTTGATTTCTATGTACAGGTAGTCCTCAACGTACAACCACAATTGAGCCCAAATTTCTGTTGCTAAGCAAGACAGTTGTTAAGTGAGTTTTGCCCCATTTTACAAGCTTTCTTGCCACAGCTGTTAAGTGAATCACTGCAATTGTTAAGTTAGCATCATGGTTGTTAAATAAATCTGATTTCCCATTTTTTATTTTATTTTGTCACGAAAGATGATCACATGACCCTAGGATGCCACAACTGTCATAGACAAATCTGCTTGCCAAGCATCTGAATGGGATGCTACGACGGTCATAGGTGTGAAAAATGGTCAAAAGTCACTTTTTTCAGTGCTGTTGTAACTTTGAAGGGTCACTAAACAGACGGTTGTAAATTGAGGACTATCTATACCCCCAAACAACAATGTCCACAAACTTTTTTACAAAAGACTGAAGTTATTGCAAGGTCACCCTTCCAATAGCCAACCTAGAGAAACTTGAGGGTGGCCAGAAGGACACAAAGATTCACAGCCAGGGGGCTCGGCTTATGGCAGGCTCCGCCCTCAACCCCGTCACTGCGAAGTCCCCCTTATCGGCATTTCCATGACACAGGATTGCACATCTTCAGCTGCTGCAAAAAGATATCCTGTTCCTTGCCTGCTGGCAAAAAACTGGCCAATCACTCCTAGCTGGCTTGTTTTCAGACCATAGTTGCCAAAACCCAGCCAAGAATCGCCTTTCGCTACAAATGTGTTTTTTGCCTACAAGATAAAAAACATACAAACAAACAAAGGCCCAAGCCAAAGTCTACTTTGGTTTATTTTGTGCTACCCTCTGCTTGGATGTTTTAACGTTTTCTAGGAATATAGTTATGGGTGTTAAACTGATTGGCTATGCAAGAATGCCCCAGCCGACGGTCCTCTCGTAATTTGGGCAAAGGCAAAGGAGGAAATTAAACTCCCGAATGGTGACAGAGGTCCTAAAATGAAGGACAACATGCCACAGGTCACACTTGTACCCTTCTCACTGATGGTGTAGGCTCCTCGTTACACTGGTATTGGAGTATATGAGCTACATTATAACCCATCACGCCCTCAGGGTTATTGCATAGGGCACCACTGTCAATTACAGAGGTATAAATAATCAGGAAGGAAAGGACATCCAGTCTTGAACATTAATGGTGGGAAAGAACAGGTCTTGACATATCTGGCTCATTTTGCTTGGGAAGACTTTTGCAGCTCCGGTTCAAGTCACGGCGCAGTCAAGCGCTGAAGGCGATCCTTCTGCACCCGGCAAAGTTCAGGCCGCCTGGCCTAATTAACCCCCAAAGGGCTGAACAAAGCCGTTTAGGGGAGCTGACACTGGCCTGACGGGAGCCTTAGGAGGAAAAGAGCCTGTCTTGACTCTTCTACCGGGGCTCTTGGATCCCCAAATGTGACGGTCATCCATGTAAGTCGAGGACTGCCTATGTAGTCCGACTGGACAATAGGCGCTCCTAGACGGTGGGCCGAAGCCTCCGCACAACCCGTTAGGGGGGGTCTTGCTGATCCCCAAATAAATGCTGGAATAGAGGCGTCCCAACAGAAAAGGTGCCTTGCAAGGAGTAGCCGTGAGGTTAGCATTGCTGTTGAGCTGCAAACTACAGGCAGTCAGAAATGAGGAGACGTTGAAAGACCCTGCAAATGAGGAGGGGAAGAAGAAGAAGAAGAAGAAGAAGAAGAAGAAGAAGAAGAAGAAGAAGAAGAAGAAGAAGAAGAAGAAGAAGAAGAAGAAGAAGAAGAAGAAGAAGAAGAAGAAGAAGAAAGAGAGAGAGAGAGAGAGAGAGAGAGAGAGAGAGAGAGAGAGAGAGAGAGAGAGAGAGAGAGAGAGATCTCAATGGAATGTGGAGAGGCAGCTTCCTGGCTGACCTTGCGGCTCCATAAACGCGCCCACGGGGTTCAGAGGGACGTGTCACTTGAAACTCCAGCAGCCTGGAGGAAGGAAAACCCTTCTTCAGGTGGCTGCAACGATGCAGCTAGATGCAAGCCGGAATCTGGAGCTTTTATTACTGTGCCCAGCCAAGGCCTTGGTGAGCTTTCCTCCCCTCCCGCAGTAGCAAGTAACCTTCTTCTCTTTATCTTATCACGGAAAACATCACCCTGAGCTTGGCTTCTGTCTGCAGAGCTACACAGTCAGCCTCCCCCCGCCCCCAGCTGCTAAGCTGTTGGACAATAATTCCACGGCTTATATTGCTTTCTGCTGATTTACAGCTTCATAGCAATGACAGAGTAGGACTGGGAGTTCTTTCACACGATGGATCTTAGCCTCTTTCTGGCAATCGGGTGCCTGGTGGCATGTGGCAGAAACCGCTTAGCTGCTGTGAATTCTGAGATACATCTCTAGAATTTGGGGATTGCGGTAATCTGGCACTGTCGCACTTTGGTAAACTGAAAAACAAGGCTTGTTGTCTGTTGGCTTGCAATATAGTTTGCTTATGGTTTTATCTAAGAAGACCTTTTATCACTTCTCACCCCACAATTAATATTATTCCCCTGCAGCTCCTGCACACTCCTGCTGGAATTTCCCCCTCAATGCAATTTCCCAGCAATTTTGAATAGATTTCCAGATGGGGGAATTACATGGCTAGGTTCAGAGCAATGCCAAGACCAAAAAATGTTGCTCCAATTCAATGTTGCTCAGGGTCCCACCGGTAAGAGATTGCCGGTGGGTGACACCCAGGGATAGGGCCTTCTCAGTGGGGGTGCCTGCCCTCCGGAACCAGCTGCCAGTGGAGCTGAGGACTGCCCCCGACCTCCGTTCATTCCGCCGGGGCCTGAAGACCTGGCTCTTCGAGCTCTCGGGCCCAGGCTGAGGAGTAATTTATTTTAATCGGGGTTTTAATTGCACAGGGTTAAGTTTAATCTTTTTTAAATTGGTTTTAACTTTTGTATTGTTGGTTTTTAATTTCCTGTAAACCGCCCTGAGTCCTCAGGGAAAGGGCGGTATATAAATGTAATAAAATAAATAATAAAATAAATAAATAAATATTAGTGCATTAGTCAAGACTTGTCTGTACCAAAATGCAGATCAGTTTGATTCCTCTAAAGGTTTCAGTCACGTTTGATTATCCTTAGCTAAAGGGATGAATGGTATAATGTGGTAGAAGGAATCTTCTTAATGAAGGACGTATCTCTAAAGCAAATGCCGTGTGCAGTCTGATCCAACTCTTCCTGACCACATGTTCTTTGAGTGCCTGCACTTCAGTTTCCAGAACCTCCAGGCTACTGAATGACCAAGTTGGGATCCTGGAGACTGTAGCCCAATCCATAGGACACTTACCTACCTGGGATTTAACCATTTCTTTCGGAAAATCAATCAATCAATCAATTAGAATATAACTGGAAGGGACCTTGGAGGTCTTCTTGTGCAACCCCCTGCTCAAGGGGGAGACACCATACAATTTGAGACAAGTGGCTGTCCAGTCTCTTTTCCAGTGATGAAGAATCCACACCTTCTGGTGGCAAGCTGTTCCACCGGTTAATTTTCCTCACTGTCAGATTCTCCTTAATTCCAAGTTGCTTCTCTCCTTGATTAGTTTCCATCCATTGCTTCTTTTTCTGCCCTCTGGTGCTTTGGAAAATAGGTTGATCCACTCCTCTTTGTAGCAGCCCCTCAAATACGGAAAGACCGCTTTCATGTGACCCCCAGTCCTTCTTTTCTCTTTCACAACGGTTGCAGGTTGTGGAAATCCTGCAACCGTTCTTCATATTTTTTTGGTCTCCAGGTCTTTAATCATCTTTCTTCAGAATATGCTCCTCCCTTTGGGTGGCAGCCATATTTGAAAGATCTCCTTATTTTATAAAAGGCTTCAATTCACTAAAGGAGCGCTGGGAATGAGCCCTGCTCGCCCAAAGCCTCCTTGGTAGCCCCCCCATCTGAAACATCCTCACGCACTGAATGAGTTTCTGGTGGATCAAAATCACCTCAAGAGCTCCATCAGGACTGGGGGGGCCAGCCCAGCTTTTTCAGACATTAGGGACCCACAAAGGTGCATGTGAAAAGGGCAGGTGTTGGATCCACAGCGGTCATCCTCTTGACTTGTTTACCTCTCCTGTGGACACCTCTGCCAGATCTCACTCTGCTTCTTGAAGGGTCTCTAGAATATAGCTGTTCGTGTGCTTTTTCTCACTGATCATTCATCCGCTGAGAATCCATGAAATACACCAGGACAATAGCAGAGAACATTTGTAACTCAGAGCTGAATTGATGAGGTTACCTAGTTGGGATAATGAAACATCTGCAAGCAAGCAACCAAGCTCAGAGAGCACCAAGGACCCCACACACACCAGGACAAATTTAGAGTCTTGCCGCATCTTAGCCCATTACGTACGCACAAGATTATTTGAAGGACCTCCAGGACCTCCATGTGACCCACATATCCTTTGGTTCAGTTGTGTGCTAGAAGACCCACGTGGAAATTAATACTGTTGCGTGTTTTATTTTAGAGCCATGATTTTCAAACTTAGCAACTTCAACATGCCTGGACTTCAATTCCCAGAATTCCCCAGCCAGCACATTGAAATCCAGACATTTTCTAGTTGTCAAATTTGAAAAATGATGTTTAGACTTATATGTTACACTACAACATTATACTTGATTGGAATACACCATTATATAAACTGCTGTTTTGTAACAACATTATAAAACAATTGTGCATTAAAATATAAGTACATTAATAAAAATATCCCTCTGTATTTTCTTGTTGAAAAGTGCTTCCTCGCTCAAAATTTCCCTGCAGAAAAACATTTGATTACTCATCAACAGTAAGATATTTATAGGGACAAATATTCACAGCCTGGCCTTCTGTGATTCAATTTCAGTACAATTCAAAATATACTTTCTTAGTACTTAGAAAACAACAGAGTGCGCTTCTGCCTCACGTTTAAAAATTATCCAGATTGTTCTCTTTTCTGTCTGCCTGTCTCTCTCTCTCTCTCAAATTATTTCCAGCTTTCTTAACATTCCCGATGTTTTTATTGGATTGAAAAGATATCCTCAAGGTAGCTTTCCCATAATGGAAATAAATATATTTTGCAATAAATAAGCATAGCATTAACTTGACATTAATGGTATTTATCCACAGTTAAATATCAATGCCACTGGTATGTAATGTGAGACAAAGGAACGGGCAGAACCCTAGCATGAATAATAATTTTAAAGGTAAAATCATTTCTCATTTATCAAAACTGTCAAACTTGGTTTAAGATCTCTCTCTCTTCCTCCTTCACTTTAATAAATGGAGCCAAAGAGTAAGGATATTAAAACCACTGTACAGATGCAGGTATAGAAAAAGGATATAGGTAGTCCTCAACTTACGACCATAATGGAGCCCAAAATTTCTGTCACTAAGTGAGACATTTAAGTGAGTTTTGCCCCATTTTACGACCTTTCTTGCCACTGCAGTTGTTAAGTTAGTAACACAGTTGTAAAGTGAATCTGGCTTTGCTTGTCAGAAGGTTACCAAAGGGGATCACGTGACCCCGGGACACTGCGACCGTCATAAATATAAGTTACCAAACATCCAAATTTTGATCATGTGATCATGGGGATGCTGCAAAGGTCGTAAGGGTGAAAAGCTGTCATAAATCACTTTGAATGGTCACTAAATGATCTGTTGTAAGCTGAGGACCACCCATTTTATGTCATTGGGCAAGTCTGTGTCCTAAAGATTTCAGTTTTTCTTTTCAAAAGCAAGGATCTGGCCGTTCGAGTCGTATAAAAACAAGAGAATGAAAAGACTAGGCACAAATCCAGATGCAAAACAGTCCCAAAGGTTCAAATTTTTTCTGCACAAAATGGACGGTGAGACGGTGCGGCCACCAAATTCCAAATGTATTTAATCTTAATCTCTGCTCTGCCGCTTTCTCATGTATGGGGCAGGCGTGGCTTCTCCTTGATGAGGTCATGAAAGCCACAAACCATGTTTTACCTCAGGCTGTTGCGGTGAGGGATGGAGGCAACCGAACAGATGCTTAAAATGAACAAGCAACACCCACCAAAACACTGAATTCAAATGCAGGTTTGAAGGTTTGTTTGTGGATTCACTGCCATTAATAAAAAGTTCCTCATCTATTCTACTCTAAATAATACAGTAAAGACGCAAGGTATGAATAATATATACCAGTAAATAATGGCAAAAAAACCCCAACCCATTTATCCCCCTTAAAGCAGAAGATGGACTGTGATTTCTCACCCCACCAGGTTTGAAAAATAATTTCAAGCAGATGCAAACAGATAGCAATGTCCAGGGCTACTATTGTTTCTCGTATCTGATTTACCACCGTAGCCTGTTGGTATCATCCCCTATTTCCTATTATTCCAAATACCCTTACCCTGGCAAAAAGGTGTTGACAGCTGTTGTGTGAAGATGGGGTGGGCATTGTTTCTTCCTAAATTCTATATCTGGTGCTGTTTCGGTAAGGGAAGACCCAACACCCTAACACTCTGTGGGGATGCCCACAGAGGTGTGGGACTTAAGAGAGTCAAGATGCAACAGCAATAGCACTTAGACTTATATATCACTTCTCGGTGCTTGACAGCCCTCTCTAAGTGGTTTACAGAGCCAGCCTATGCCCCCCCCCTCAACCATCTGGGTCCCCATTTTTACCGACCTCGGAGGGACGGAAGGCTGGGTCGACCTTGAGCTGGTGAGATTCGCTGAACTGCTGGCAGTCGGCAGTCAGCAGAATTCGCCTGCAGTGCTGCATACTAACCACTGCGCCACCACGGCTCTTCGATGCAGCTGCAACCAGGTCATCAAGCCCTGCCCCCTTTTCTACATGTATCATACATGCATTGAACATACAAAGAGAGAGGGGTGGGATTGTTCCGTTCTTTCCCACAAAGGCCCCTTGTGCAGAGTCCAAAATCTGGGAATCATTACACCCGATATTGAAATTGCAAGGATTTTCAGGCCGGTTGTATTAGCTGGTTGGGCAACTGCAGTTAAGGATAACCATGATTTCTAGTGCTTCCGGCCAGCTTCCCACAACTGATGTCCATGGAGAAGCCTACAGGAAGTCAGAAATTGCTCCAAGTCCCACTGCATTTTTGCCCGCCTGTGGTCATGCTGATTCTCTGTTTAGGTAAGGAAATATCTCTGAAATGAATATGCTATTTTTGTCTTACATCTTTCGTTATCCTGCTACAGAATAATAATGGGGAAAAGTAAAAGGTTTTTGCAGTGGCCTATCATAAACATGAATTGATAAGGGTGATGGCCTACCTCTCAACCTTGGATATGAGATTGTTACATCCGAGAACTTTGTTGAGGGGGGAATTCATTGCGATCAATCTCTAATTTTGTAAAACTGATCTAACTAAGCATGCATATATTGTACTGGATCCAAAAATCATCTCTACTTATCTGGCAGGGAGGGAGGGAGGGAGGGAGGGAGGGAGGGAGGGAGGAAGGAAGGAAGGAAGGAAGGAAGGAAGGAAGGAAGGAAGGAAGGAAGGAAGGAAGGAAGGAGAGGCAGAGAAGAAAACATACTGTGTTGTGTGTCTTATAAAATGACTTTTAAAAAAAACTTGCTGTGGAGAGGAAGGCAGAAGACAAAATTGCAAAATGCAGAGCATTGCTTTGCAGAGAGCCTTACCTACTCGAAGCTCTTGACCGAAGACGGTCTTCTCTCCCAGTGCCGAGCAGTTCCACCTGCCATGCCGGAACTGGTACTGACATTCATTGATTCCCATCTGGGCCCCTTCTCCAATGACTATGATGGCATCCGGGCGGCTCTGGCAGATGGCTCGCTGCCGGGGCGCCAAGCCTGGGATCTTGTTGCAGATGATGTTTGCTCCCAAAGCCACCACCGATGACAAGGCTCTGGAGGAAAGCAGAAGAGCAGCGTGAGAACTCAGGGAAGCCCTTCCTTCTGTGTCCTCGCTAGAGAAGCTGGCTGGGGAAGGCGATGGCCCACAGTAGGAGGGAACGGGCTGTAAAATGGCTCCTATAATTACACTCACTTATCTCAACCTCTTTCTTCTGGCAGTGGAGCTGGAGACCTTGTGTGACTTTCCACAATGCCTGGTTCTCTTGGACCAGACTTAGCATGCGTGCCATCTGTCTCACAAAATGTTGGCACTTTCATAAAACAAGGAAGTGAGGAGGTGCGAGAAATAGGTATTAAACTTAGATTTGGATTTTTGGAAACCGTCGTAGCTGAAGTTTACGTTGAGTATGGAGGGGTTTGGCTGAGCCTGGCTGCAAAATACAGGACAACTGCAGTTCGTCCCTTCTAATTTTAAACCACAGCACGCACACACACACACACACACACACACAAAGCAGGGAATGACTTTATTTGACCAACATTCATGCTCATTATTATAAACATGAAGTGGTGAATGATTAATAGGAGCTCATAAGCATAAATTTCAGAGTCAGATTCTTCAGACCTGGAAAATGGTTTGCAGCAGTCCAGAAAAGTATCCCAAATGTTTAGTCAAAGAAGCATTTTCAGTAATTGTAACGGACACATTTATAATTTCCATTAAACCCTGTGCATACTGTGGTACATTGTCCCAGGCATGAACAGATCCAAAACGGCATTCAGCTTCTTGGCTCCCAGCGGGATCCCTCCTCAGTTCATTTACCTCCAATTTATAAGGTTGTGGGTCTGAATCCCACAATGCTCCTGGCAAAGGGGAAGCTAATTCTTGGAAACAAGATGCTGGGCTAGCAGGACTCTTCTGCTGATTAAGCAGGGCTGTAGTTTGGTTCTCTGTCATGAAGCAGACTTTTGTGTCATCCTAGCAAGGACTTGAATCAGCAAAAACACAGTGCCTGACAAAATTGAGGAAGGAGAAGAAGGGAGACACAACTGATATGGCTGATATACAGGATCAAGAAGATTGTGGGAATGTCCACAGAAGAGTTACAGACTGTCACAAGGGACAGTGAAGATACTATTGTTGTTGTTAGTTGCCTAAAAGCCTCAGGATTTTGCTGAAACCTAAGGAGAGGCAAAAAGCTCCAGTCCTTAGAAGTATCCGAGACAAATCCCTGCTGAAGTGACAGTAGATTTAGAACCAGGGAAATAATGCCAAACTTTCCTGAAAAAGGTGTAATAGGCAGAAGGATTGTCTATCTTTTCATTTTCATAACAGAATCTCCTTGGACCTGGGATTCCTCTGCCTTTGGCTCTTATACCTCCCTCCCACCCAGCCTCCCAACCTCTAGAGCAGGGGTGTCAAACTCAATTTCATTGAGGGCCGCATCAGCATTGCAGTTGCCCTCAGGGGGCCGGGTGGGTGTGGCCAGGGTGGGCGTGGCCTACTGGGTGGGCGTGGCTAGAGTGCGTGTGGCCTGCTGGGTGGGCGTGGCCAGCTCTACATCGTTTGCATCAAGGGTGCCTATGGGGGCCTGGGCAGGAGTGGGACAGATCTGAGGGTCTCTGGCAGAAGGAGGGTCTCTGGGCCAGGGCCAAGGCAGTGGGGGCCGTTCCCTCACTGTTTCCAGGATGGCTTCGCGGGCCGCATGAAACTACTTTGCGGGCCGCATCCGGCCCCCGGGCCTTGTGTTTGACATGTCTGCTCTAGAGCACATCCAGCTTCCTACCTAATTTCAGCGATTAGCAGAGAATAAATGTTGTGACTTCTTTATGCAAGCGGATCAAATGCCAAAACATCACAGCTCTGTACAAAACATAACTGCACCGCCTATCTTAGTGACGAATGTAATGTGAACATAATATTTGCTGATTAACTCTCTTAATAAGAAATGCCAACGGAGAACATTTCAAGATGGCTCACGTACAAAACCACGATGGAATGCAGCGATTCAGGCAAGGCACGGCCTTGAAAGAGCTGCTGGAGGGAAGGCAGCCATCAAATTAGAACAGAACTTGCTGTGTACAGCAAGTATCTGAAGCATGTCCAGGAGCCTCAGAAGGCAAGCAACGGGCTTCAGGGGCAAATTCCTCCACCCACTCTCCTTGGAACAATCAGGTACCTGCTCTTAGTCAGTGTCCCGGGTGCAGATCACGGTCTCCAGGTTAAGTTCAAGAGCTGCTTTTCACTGTTAATGTCCCTGGTGTTCTAAAGAGCAGGGACAACAATGTCTGGTTAAGTAGCAGCTTGTAGAGTGAGGTCTTAGCTGGTCTCCAAAAGCTAAGCATGATCAGATATGGTTAGAGTTTACAGGGGAGATCAGGAAAAATCAAGACCACTTCCATATTCTTGCAAGAAAACTACATACTGTAGATGTCCCCCAAATCACCAGGACCTCAGATGGACTCCAAGAAAGATTTACTCCCTGCTCCAGTCTAAGAATTATCTGTCTACTTGCTTAAGTCACCAATCGCTTCATCACTGATACTGGATTGATGTAATTCCTTGAAAAAAGAAAATTAATTACTACTTGGGGATGGAGAGAGACAGAGAGGGAGGGAGAGGGAGTGGGGAGCGGGGAAAAATAAATATATGTAGATATGCACTTGTCCTTCCATTAGCTTTCTTCTTTGTTAGCCTTATCAATATTTGCTCGCCTACTTCAATTCTTCAGATGGATTCCTGATGAAGAAGTTATTCACCTCCCTTCTGTTACAGTCACCACTGAGCAGCGCATCAAAGCTGAAATCCCATCATTTTGACCAACGAATGAAGCCCAGATGTTTGGGGCCTGGGGTTAGATGGATGAATGTGAATGTGACCCGGGGCGCGTGGTTTACAAACTGGCATCAGAGATCTGGATGAAGGTATGAAAAGCTGGAGATGGATGATGATGAAGAGGAGAGCATTTTCCCCACGGTGACTATCACAAATGTAAAATTTATCAGATCAAAACAGTAATAACAGGCTACTCTTGTATACTGTAGGAAAGGATGAAAGCTTCATAATATGAGGACCACATTCTTTAAATCCGGAAGATCTTGGGTTCAACCTCAAGAATTTTTGATTAACAGGATCTCAGGCTGAGATATTGGAGAAGTACCACTGACAACCACAACGATGACTAGAGTGGAATTCTGGCCCGGGGAGCACAGAACCCAGGCAGTGACTGGCCTGCGGGCTCTTCTGGGGTCACCGAGACAGAATATTGATGCCTCCTTTCAGCAGGTGCACGGACTGGGTTTTTGAGGGATTAGCGGGAGATGCCTCCTTTTCTCCGTCTATTTGCCTATCAGAAAGCTTCAATCACTGCTGGCAGAGAATGCGTACCAGGCATAGATGGAAGGAAGTTAGCCATGCACAGATCTCATTAACAGAACACTCAAATCCCTTGACACGGCTTTAAAAACCTCTTCTACAAGGGTTGATTAAAATAACAACAACATGTATAATGGAATCTTTGTGCAAAAGAGCTGCCATGTAGTTTGCCGTGATGCTTTGACACATCTGAAACACAATCTCACTACTGGATGGTTTATTTAATTAAGAATTCCTAAGTTAAATGTTTTTGAGCATCTATACATCACTGAAAATTGGCAGGAATACATTTGGCATTTGACTTCATCTGCATGTATATTGTTGTTCTCAATATTCTCTAATTCAGTCTTCAAACTATCACCGCAGTTGAAGCAATGATGAAAAGGAAATCAAAGAATTTGCTGGGGTGGGGCAGGACCGTCTGTGCAGATGTAAAAAAAATAAATAAAATTCAAGGTGGCAGTTGTGACCCTGTGATTGAAGCCCTGCTCCATTTTTAAAATGTGTTGTGACTTCAATCACGGCTGCCATCTTGACATCTTTTGAATCTCAGCCTTGGGAGACACCCTTGGCCACAGTGTTGGCTCTGCCTCTGCACTCCCTATCCAAGCTCACCAGTTGCAGGCACTGGGAAGAGGCCCTCTAATCAAAGTAGCATGCAAGGCAGAGCCCAGAAACATGGCGGACCGGATCGGAAGATGCAGAATGAGCAGAGGATCACGAAAAAGACCCCAAACAACAACAACAACAACAACAACAACAAAACAGAAAAGGGACTCTGGCTACGCAGAAGAGAGAAAGAAGCTATAACACTTCTGGGTGTTAAGGAGGGAAGAACTTCTTAACTGGTACTTCATGTCTGTCTTCTCTCTGTGAGTACTTGGTCATTGCAGTAAGATCAGGGCTTTTAGCAATGACAAGGAGACAATAAAGAATAACACAGTTGACGTAAATGAATTCGAGTCTCTAGGATGAGATGAGCTACAGCCTAGAAGCTTAAAGAATTAGGGAAGGCAACGACACAACTATTTCTGCGTAGTCTCTGAGAACCCTACAGAGTCATAAAGGTCCCAAAAGAATGAAGTGGATCTCCAGGAAAGAGGAGAGGAAAATTACAGCATAATGTGACTGATACAAATTACACAACTGAGTCACTTGTATGGTATCCTTGTAGTTTCTACCTATGGATTCTGTTTTGCCTAAGCTCAGGATCTCTCTTTCTTCAGGGAGACACGAGAAAAGAGGCGCTTAGTCAGATAGCCAGGCTGTGGAGCACGAAGCATTTTGACTGTCAAAAATCAGCCATTTGAATTGCATAATTTGTTTATTTGCATCCTTTAATTATTTGGCATTTACAACCTACCACAGTCTTCCCGCAAAGCAGTGCAATTCTTTGTGGTTCTCTTCAGCCACAGGGACAATTAGGGTCTCAGCTACTAACCCTAGTCTCACTTGTGATGTGAAAAATCTAAACCACACCTGGAACAATCTGTAAAATGAGAAGGAATTGAAATGTAGATGTTGTTGATATTTTGAAAATCAAACGACCTTTTACTATTTGCCGCAAAGAAGAAGAGGGGGGGTGTCAAGCTGTCCTTCAAAGCCCCTGAAGGCAGGACAGGCAGCAACCCACGGAAACTCATCAAGGAGAGAAGCAACCTGGAATTAAGGAGAAATTTCCTGACAGTGAGAACAATTAACCAGTGGGACAACCTGCCTCCAGAAGCTGTGAGTGCTCCAACACTGGAAGTTTTTAAGAAGAGACTGGACAGCCATTTGTCTGGAATGGTATAGGGGTTTCCTGCCTGAGCAGGGGGTTGGAGTAGATGACCTCCAAGGTCCCTTCCAACTCTGTTAGTCTCTTATTCTGTAATCAACTAAGCAGTAATTATGATTGAGGACAGTTTGGGCTGTCTAAAAGTTTCACAGGTAGCAGCCTAGCACCAAAGGAAGAGCCTCTTTGTCCATGCCCTTGAGGGCTTTATAACGTGGACACAGATCCATCAGGCCAGAGTCCATTTAGTGGCCCTCACCATAAAATATGGCTGTCAGAGCTGGAGGCCCTTCCACAATTTCCCCCCACTAATCTGATATCCAACCTGAAAGGCACTTTGCACCAATTCAGCACATATCCCGAGTTTACATCCAAATGGCACACTTCGGGACTTCCCCAAAACTAAAATATGGAGGGTTCAGCAAAGGAATTTCCTCCGGGATATCTTTAAGGGGAGCAGAATCTGCATCGTGCCACGCCCTCCGTTGTGCAGATTCTGACACCCATCCCTGTGAACAATCCTGGGTTCCCCGCCAGTGGTTGTGCTCACGGCAGCCAGCTGGAATGCTTCAAAAGTAGACCGGATGGCTTCGTGAAGGAGGAGGAGGAGGAGGCCCTCAACTGTGAGAAGGTTCCTGAATCAGAGGCAGCAAGCTATATAGCTTGTCACCGAGCTTATGAATCCCCCAAAGGCATCCAATCCTCATCACCGATGAATTATTATTTTTTTCTCTTTGCTAAGATGAAATGGTTAAGGCCACCGTAGTCAAATATCGTCATCTCCTCGTAGATCCTCAGTGAGACAGCTAAGGACAGAAGTGGACAAATTGCCTCAGTGCGAATGAGGGAAGCTGAACGCCTCCAGTCACAGCATTTGAGATCTTCATTTAAGTGTATTTATCCAAATGTCATGCAAATTGAAATAAGGGCCAAAGTGTCCACTAAGTTCTTTCTCCACACATTAACTCAGAAGCTGGATAGATTAAACCATGTGAAGACAAAAAGTAGACACTGAGACGGGAAAGGTCAAAAAACGATTCTCTAGTAAAATTAGTTTCCTTAGAACCCAACACATTTTGGAAGTATAATTCTCTTTCAAGAGTTCTCTGAAGCAGAAGGAAGGCATCCATGATTTTGTAAAAACTAACAATGAATGTGCTGCACTACTCATACAAGTCAGCAATTCTCTACACACATTCCCTAACTAGGTCAATGGATGAAAGGCACCCCATAACAAATGGCCGTGCTTTTCCCAAGCTTCTCGAGTAAACCTGTGCCACACGGCGAAACGTCCAGTTCCTTCAGCAAAGTGTTCTGGAGGGCACAGTCAAAAAAGTTGAGATGGCAGCTACAACAGTGGGATCAAAACTCCTCCTAGGTTTTATGGGCATGGTGGTCTTCTGGACCACGCGCTAGAGATGCAGACACAAGCTATGATGGGAGAGAAGGGAATGGACACATCAATCATGCAACTGGACACAAACAAAGCAAATTGCCTAGAATCATTATTTGCCCGCATAACCACCACTCATCACTGCATTTCCAGAGAGGCGGAATCTACTTTAAGGAACACATCCAAGGGGTAGATTTGGAGAAAACTGCTCACAAATTGTCACTGGTTGTGTCAAAGTGTACCCTAGGTTTTGATTCTTGGCCTGAACCACCTACAGAAGCACTCATTGTATTTCCCGAGATAATCTTATTCAACAAAGTTCATCTGCAATCTTGAGGCTGTTGGTGGCACTAGGAAGAGCAGACCCCCACCATCTTTCACACTGTTTTCTCTGAAGACAAGAGGTCCACCCACATGAGTCAAAGTGCCCTGCTTGGTGCCAAAATGGGTTGTTTGGGGAAAGACAGGCGTGGACCGGTGTCCCGACATGCACCCAAAAGCAACCCACCATTTCCACACTGACTTTGTACTTGTTTCTGGATGCGTTCACCCACAAAAATCCTCAGAAGTCCACATTACATGTTACCCATTACAGAATGTTGTTCATAGCTTTGAAGGAGCACAGTCTGGGAAGCAATTTTAGAGTCAGGAATATACAATTTGACACACAAGAATGGAGCTGTGGTGTATAGGGAATCTACTGTCTCAGACAAAGCTGTCATACTTTTCTAAGGAGCAATCTTTGGAGCGAAAGGGTGAAAAAAAATCGCTACTTATGGAAGCTTTGCATTTTTGTGTGGGAAAAACCGACCCTTATGGAGTTGACTTCATCTTTGAAATTTAATCCGGAATTTAGAGCCTTCTCTTAGGAAGACAGAAAGTATTTTATACAAGATGCAGAAAATGGCTGGACATTCAGGATAGAACTAACCACAGGATATGAGCAACATCCATAAAACATGCTGGCTTTGTAATGCTTATATTGCATTAAAGTTCTCGTCTTCAGAGAAGCTTTTTAATCTTATCTCTCCCGACTGATACCCTCTGCAACAGCGACACCCAACCTTGCAGGCCCCGGGGTCTGCGGAGAGAGGTTGTTCTGCAGACCGGGGTGGTGTGGGTGTGGGTGGCGTGGGTTCACATGCTGCCAGCATCCCGCGAATTACATGTTACCCGCCGGTTTCTGGTGCCGGTGCGTGGACCGGGGGGGAGGGGGGGTTGGGTATCCCTGCTCTACAGGGTCTCCTTCTTCACTGTTTTTCCCCCCTGCCACCACGCTGACTTCAGACTGGAGGTGGGGACAAGGGGCCCCCCTGTGGGTAACAAGGTCAATCTGGTGGCTGTAACTGGGCAACTGCGATGCCTGTGAAAGGAGGACGGCTTTGATGGCCGAGTCTCAACCCCCAAGGCCGGGTGATGAACATCTGCCCAGAAAATCCGCTCTCTGCCTTATTGTAAAACAGCAAACCCAAGGATGCTGCACTGCCACCCGTCCTCAAGGTCAGACACATAGCTAGACTTCCCCTTTGGATGTTGGAGCGGTGACTTCTCCTCCCTACCAACATCTCCACCAGCTTCACACAGTATAGGTAGTCCTCGATGTACGACCATAACTGAGCCCAAAATTTCTGTTGCTAAGCGAGACAGTTGTTCAGTGAGTTTTGCCCCATTTTACCACTATGGCCTTAGTTGTTAAATGAATCACTGCGACTGTTGAGTTAGTAACACGGTTGTTAAGTGACTCTGGCTTCCCCATTGGCTTTGTATGCCAGAAGGTCGCAAAAGGGGACCGCGTGACCCCCCAGGGACCCCGCGGTGGTCATGGATCAGCAGTAAAGCATCTGAACTTTCATCACATGGCCCATGTGGGGATGCTGTAATGGTTGCAAGTTTGAAAAAACGATCTTAAGTTCCTTTTTTTAGTGCTGTTGTAACTTCAAACGGTCACTACAAAAACCTGTTGTAAGCCGAGGACTGCCCGTAGTTCTTCCTGAAGTGCTTGCCAACCTGGAATGAGATATGGGAGAAGGTCGATGGGGACATGACCAGCGAGGGATGGGAACTGGGGTGTTCAAAGCACTTGCGGGCTCTGTCCAAGGGGGGAAATAAGGGGGGGCCGCAGAAGAGCAACCTCGTTCTTTCCCCCCTTTTCAGCCCACCAGTGACCGAGCAGCTCTGACCCTCTGTTTCCTTCCTGAAGCCGTGTCAACCCAGTTTGGGGGCAGCTTCCTCATTTGCGAAGCTGTCGGGGACCCCCCTCCTCCTCCCCCTCCCCTGATGCAGGACTAGGAAGAGGACGGGGGGGGGAGAGAAAAGTGCCCTCCCAGCAAGAAAACCCTCCTCCTGCAGCCCGTGGATGCAGGCCGTCACTCTGCTCAGGAAAACAAATACAAGCGAGAAAATTGTGGTTGACAGGAATAGAAACCTTGGCCTGAGCCTCTGCCCCACCCGAGCTTGGCAAAGATCTCGAGGTGCCTGAGCAGCTGCCAGCCCCCCCCCCGAGGCTTCCACCTGCTTTCGGTGCATGTTAAGACACCTCAGGATCATCCTCCTCTTAAGCCCAGTCGTCTCTAATGCGCCCAGGAGGAGCCTCCCGGTAAGTAGGCGGCCTCTTCCAGCACTTCTACTTCCACTGGATTGCCATAAAAACCAGCGTTGTAGGAAGAATGCGCAGCGACGGCCTCTTTCCACATCTGGGGAGAAGGCAGTTCAGGGCAGAGAGGGGATTGGGTTGGGGGGGGGCTTCTCTGAATGCAGAAAAAGCCACGAGTTGAGCTGAGCTTGCTGCTGCCATAGATTTCCTTGGCAATAAGACGGAAGGGGCGTGATGAACCTTTTGTGGGATATGTTTTAATTTTCAAAATAGCCTAGAGCCCAGGATTTGAGTCTGTGAAGGGCCCAGGCTAGAAACCTGGAGATGGTGAGTTCTAGTCCCGGTTTCTAGTTCTAGTCCCATGAAAGCCAACTGGGTGACTTTGGGCCTGTCACTCTCAGCCCAACGCACCTCACAGGGTGGTTGTTGTGGGAAAACAGGAGGAGGAAGTTGAAGGAAGTTGCGGGGATAAGCACAAGAGCCCGCTGCTCGGGCGAGGGGAGCAGCATGCACACACATGCTCGCCTGACGCTTTCCTGCGGTAATGGGGCTGCGGCCCAAGGGTTGGGGGCCCCTGGACTAGAGGGCCTCCAGGGGCCCCTCCGACCCTATTATCCTATGTTCTTTTGCTTATTATAAGTGAGGACAACGAGAATCAGGCGTGTGGTGGAACGTAGTCTGGATTCCCAGGAGGGAGGGAGGGGCTGCATTGCAGAAGGCCAAGAAGCAGTGAAGTTCAGGTCATTCGGTTGAGAGAACGATTGTTAAGATGGCTCCTTCCTAGCAATTCCCAGGGATACAAGCAGTTGCTTTACTTGGCAAGACTTCTGTCTATAGGTGAGGAACAATAAAGGAAACTGCTGGGAAATAATTCTACGTGTCTTTCTTGGTTCTTGGGAGGGGTGGGCTGACAAAAAGACGCTTCAAGATTCTGTCGTTCCATGTTGTCGTTGAAAAGGGCACCCTTGCCCTGTCAGTTTTGCAGGGCTGATAATGTGGTCTCAAGACGCGCATCCCAAGAGGGCAAAGCTTGCCTTGCAATGACCGGAGGCGCTTTCGTCATTTGCCCCCAGTTTTTTAGAACCTCATTAAGGTATAAGTGGGTCAGTCGTACAATTTGTAAAACTTGACTCGAGAGAGAGGCCTTAATATTTACAGGTAGTCCTCAACATACAAGAGTCCACTTAGTGACCGTCCAAAGTTACAACAGCGCTGAAAAAAATTGTTTTATGAGCGTTTTTCACACTTATGACTGCTGCGGCACCCCCATGGCTGGGTGATTAAAATTTGGATGCTTGGCAACTAGTTCATATTTATGACCGTCGCTGTGTCCCAGGATCACGCAGTCACCCTTTTGCGACCTTCTGACAAGCAAAGTCAATGAGGAAGCCAGATTCACTTACTAACCGGGTTACTAACTTATCCGCTGCAGTGATTCACTTAACAACTGATGCAAGAAAAGTCGTACAATGGGGCAAAATTCACTTAGCAACTTAGTAACCAAAATTTGGGGCTCAACTGTGGTCGTAAGCGGGGGATTGCCTATATACGCCACGAATCTTCACAGGGATACAAGTAAACAGAAAGAAATCACTGTAGCATTGCAGGTGGAGATGCTTCCTTATCTGATGTGTAAGATGTCTGAGGTTTTGGGGGGGGCGTCCTAGCATTTCTGGAGGGTCCCTGGGAGGCTGGTCGGCCTCGGGCTCTGCACCTGAAGCGCCTCGGCCAAGGGAGAGGACTGCACCGCCTCAGGCTGTGACTAGAACTACTTTTCTAACGATGCTTCCCAGCCTCAAACATTTTCCTCACCCTTCAAAAAAAATATAGATTGCAGCTATGTTGGATCTTTACATTGGCTGTGACACAAATTGATCTGATGTGCCTGTTGTTTCTTCAGCTGGCTGATTTATTTTAAACCAGAGGCATGCTTTACTTACGATTCCCTCACATCAACAGTCCCACAGGTAAAACAGGGCTGGGCCTTCAATTATGCTGCTCTGCCTCCATTTTAACTTCCCCTCAGGTGCCTTTGCAGTGTGCAGCCATGAAAGTGTCATTTCGGGGGTGGGGGGGGCTCAATTCTCCAAGAAAAAGTTGAGCCGTGGGTCCTTCCCCCCCCTTCCACCTGCTAAACGAGCTTGCAACCTTAATCCTCTAACTAGGGATGCCCCATTTCTTCTGCCTGGGTAGCCTCCAGACACCCCAGCCCCGGCCATCATGTGCTCAGTGGGGGGGCTGCCTTTGAAGATTATCCCCCACTCCAGCTGGGCCATAATCCACATGGATTTCCCAAAGGGACAGGACACCCACCGCCTCGGGCCGCACACCGTTTTTGCCGCAGCCTCTCGGCCGGAGCTAAATGGGCCGCCTTTAACTTGGGGTCCTTACTGTGAGGTATTCTCGCTGCCCCCCCCCCCCGCACCGTGCATCATTTCCCTCACTGCATATATCTATCCTTGCTCTTCCTGGAGCCAGGCTGCAGCTCCAGAAGGTGCCAGACACGGCAGCCCCACTTGGACCGCGAAGGAGGCTTGAGAGGAACAATATTCGAGGCAGCCATACCTGCTCAACTGGACTAGAAAGAGAGTCCCCTTCTTTCTCCTTTTTTTGTTTTGGAGAAATAAAACAGCAAGAAGCTGACTGAACAAGGAATCCGGCCTGTTGATATGAAACTTGACACAGTCCATGCACCCTGAATAACTGGTAAATCAATCAACAACTGACACAAAAAGTATATTTGGGAAGGAGATATTTTTTTCCTTCTTAAAAAAACAGATTTGTCAACCATTTGACTTGCCCCTTATTTCTTTCTTCTTTTTCTCCCCAGTTTGGATGAAGTTGCCAGTTAAGTGGAGGGAGGAGGTGTCTTCCTAAGGTTCATTTTCATTTGCACCAACCACGTTGAGTCCTACAACTTGGGAAAGCTCTAAGGCAACAGATGGCATTCCACCAAGCGGGCAGCTTCCACTCTCCCGTAGCCTGTCTCGTAGCTTCTTTTTCTGCTTGCAGTCTTGAGGTTTCCCCTTAAAACTACTGTTCTCGGGCATAATCTGCGGGCTACATTATGAAACCGGCTGACATGAGATGAATTACCCTGAAATAAGACCTAAGAGACTGGCTGGAGAAGGCAAGGGTCTCTCTGGAAACATCACCTTGAGGGAAGACAGCCGAAGACTGAAACCTTTTGACGCTTTGCCCGTGGTGGGGAGAGGAGGACGCTTTAGGCAGAAAAGACGTGTTCAGAGGAAGAAGAGGGACCTTAAGGAATGCAGTCTGGCTAGAGAAACCAAAATACTAGAGAACTGACTTAAGTTTCGCTATGTAAAATTGAAGTCTCTGAAAAGTCCCTTCTCTTTTGGCCAGCAAGATGCAATCTCTTCAGTAATAAATTCCAAAAATTAAGCCCTGAAATATTACTGGGATGATGCTTGGCTGCCAAGAACTGTCCTCTTTCTAGGCAATGCTAACAAACACCAGTAAGGAGCGCTTCCCTTGACGTGGTTACATTCAGAGGTATTTGCAAGGGGGCTGAAAAAACTCAGGATGAGGGCTGCAATTGCATGATCAAAACCCCACTGGGTAAGTGAAGCCCCCCAGTACGTTGTGTGTAAAATCACAGCTGGTGTAGCACAGCAGAGTTATCTAGATGCAGGTAGCCATCAACTTACGACAAGTAGGGCTTGAATTTCTCTTGTTAAGCAAGGCAGTTGTTAAGTGAGTTGCATCCAGTTTATGAATCACTGCAGTTGTTAAGTGAATGATACAGTCATTAAGTAAATCCAGCTTTCCAAATTGACTTTGCTTGTCGGAAGCCAGCTGAGAAGGTCGCAAATGGTAATCACGCGACCCCAGGATTTTTGGTCACAAATCTTCATCACATGACAATTTAAAGTGTGAGTACTAGTCGTACGTCATTTTTCAGTGTCACTGTAACTTTGAACAGTTGCTAAATGAATGGTTATAAGTCAAGCACTATCTGTACAATGGAATCTGTTGGGATCTGAAACAAATAGAGAGGCAGTAGGCATTTTCCTTGCAAGGAATTTGTTTGGGATTCTCAGGGACTTCACATTTTTAGTAAAAAGTTGTTGCAGACATTAGAACAACAGGGGTACAGACAGGCTGCAGATATTTCCCAGATAGCTACCCCTTCATAAACTTTAGCTTCTGAACCAAGGATATGAAAACTTTTTTTTGATGTGTAGGGATGTTATAAGCAGAACAGACAAATTTGGGAATTTCACAAGCTTCTTCTCTTATTTTAGATGTAACGGCAGGAACACAATCATAATATCTCCACTTTAAACCAGGTCTTGTAGCCTTGAACCTCCCTTCAAGTGGATCAAACTAATGCTTGAGTGAATTACACATGCAGTAAGATCAGGAGGTCAGAGGTTCTGCCCCTTGACCAGGCCTGTTCCCCCTTGTGACAAATTTATTCAATTGTCAGAGAAAGCTTTGTGGTGAACTGACCACCCAATCAGTGGGTCAACCTCAAAATTCCACTTATTTTGGAAATTTGACATGAGACTAAAATCCGCCTGGATGTTGGGGGCAGAAGAAAGATTAGGGTGGGATTTACTTGCTGAAAGATCTCATCCTAAATTTCCCTTTCGGTGAATTTAATGCTAAAGCATTGTGCGCTGCCAGCTTGACTGTCTGTACCTTTGAAGGGTTAAAAATAGACTAAAATGTTTAAGGCAAATACTGTTAGGATGGGCTTAGGAAGGACTTGCTGCAGATTGAAATCAATGCATAAATTTAGCAACCAACTTCAGTAAATTAAGCACATTTTTCAAGAACTATACCCCAAGGACCAACTGAAATTGTTTTATGACTTACAAGGAACAAGTGGAAGAACAAATGCCTGTCAAAAGAGCTCAGGGTGAAAACTGTAGGAGAGCCATGTTAGTCTATGGCAGGGGTCTTCAAACTTGGCCCTTTGATGACTTGTGGACTTCAACTGCCAGAATTCCTCAGCCAGGCATTCTGGGAGCTGAAGTCTGCAAGTCATCAAACGGCCAAATTTGAAGACCCCTGGTCTATGGCAAACAAAATTCAGAAGCAGATTCATAGCACTGTTTCAGACTAACAGATTTTATTGCAAGACTTAAGTTTCTATCTTTAATAAAAATTTATTTCTCTGATGCTACCAGATTCCCTTGGATCCTATGAGTAGTAACAGAGCAGAGAACAGGCCCTACCTAGTGAAATAAGCTTCTGGCTTGATACCCCAGACTTAATTCAGCGTGAGCCAGAAGACATTTCGATGCAAAGGAGCCAAATCTGGCAGCAAGCAAAACAGAGTAGTTGAACAGGGAGTTTTCCAGAAGCAAGTAGAAAAAGAAAGAAGGCAGACACTTACAGGTCGTTACTGAGTGTGCGGTGACCTGCAAGAAGGACCAGTCATGGGACAAAGAATGGCTGACACTCCCTTGAAGGGAGGGGAGGAAGAAAACTTCACATACTCTTGGCTGGGGATGGAAGCAGACGACGAACCTGGAAGATGCCCACTCTGCTTGGCAAGGTTGAAGGCAGGAGAAGAAAGGAATGGAAAATGGGCAGGTTCCAGGAGATCCCTGGAATGACCACCGAGAGATTATTGCCAGATTATTGCCTTCTGTTCTGTTTTATACATAGATTAGCTTCTAGAGGAGATCTTAGCAAGCCATTTCATTTGAACTGTGGCTTTTTTTGCATATATTCATTAGGGATTTGTCTGTCATTTTTCTAAACAATTATTTTTCAGGGTTACTTGCGGTGAATATATCATGACAACCTTTAAGCCCTCTACCACAAACACTTCAAATATAGTGTTAACATGCAATCCAAGCAGCTAAAAACATATTGAAAAGCTAGTTACCATGTCTCAGATTTTGACTCAAATACTCCATCCTTCCTCCCAATTTCCCACTGCTCCCTATTTTTCAGTTTCAGGATCTCAGCCTCCAGGCACGAGGCAATGCCATGAGGTGAGACCGTTGGCTTGCATCAAGTTGTCAACTAACCGCATTGCGCAACCTGGCCTTCAGCAAAAGGTTTTGAGCAGCTC
This sequence comes from Vipera ursinii, assembly GCF_947247035.1. Classification (NCBI taxonomy): domain Eukaryota; kingdom Metazoa; phylum Chordata; class Lepidosauria; order Squamata; family Viperidae; genus Vipera; species Vipera ursinii. The sequence continues at coordinate 351,808 of NC_139515.1, forward strand.
CATCCTACAAGCTTTTCTACTTCTTGAGCACCTTAACGAGAACTATTCCAAGAATGTTTTAATGATCAGTGTTTGATCTGAAGGAAATAAATGCAGTAGGAGTTCCCCATGTTTATTTGTTCAGGAAGTAACATTAGCAAATAAAAGCAAATGTTTGGAATACTTGCCCTGAAAGGGCATTATGAAACAGTATCGTCATGTTTCCCTCAAAAAGTATTGTTAGGAGTGCTCTGTGAAATAATCTTCTTGAGTTTATCATGCTTCACTATATTTCACCCATCCCTGGGGGGGTGGAGGGAAAAATTCCACAGCATTCTCATTGCATTGCATAAGGGGCAGATTAAGGGACCCGCTCAGCTTGGCTTAATCGCTGTTCTGCTTGAAAAACAACAGGTTCCTGGAGGATCTGATAACTAATCCATTTCTCTGGATTATTTTACTTGGCTAAGGCAAACTAAACACTGCAGATTAATACACGCAGGACAGACTCAGTCTTGGGTTGCAGAACCATCATGGATTCCTATCAAAATCTACCTTTTGGAATTGGGAGTGCCTTTTTAGTGGGAAGCTTCTGCGCTGTTGATGAATTCTATGGTTGATTCATGCAATGATATTCTTGGGATGGGAGATGAAAATCTTTGGTGAAATCTTTGCGCTTGTGGCATGGACAATGAGCAACGTGATGGAGTTCATCAACAGTCTGGGAAAATCCTGGATTCTCTGCCCACCTGAACATTCACCTTGTTAATCTAGTCTTTGTTTTTATTTTATTTTTTAAACTTCCTTTGGCAGTCCATTAGGGCAGAATTTTGATGACAGAGTCACAAGGCCTCAGCACGTCCACAGCTTTTCCCTCTGGGCTTCTGTGGGGCTGACAATCAAGCTTAATGCACAATGCCTCCAGCACAGGTAACAAACCTCAGATTGATACAAATGACTTCAAGATCTATTGAAAAATCAACATTTTGAAACACATAAGCAAAAGATGGATACAGAATTTAGGAAAGGGACTGGAGGCATTGGCTAAAATAATTGAGATAAATCCATGATAAATCTGGATCACCACCTTGGAGTTGCGCAATATTTAATGAAATAAATAAAAATATAAAAATAAAATGCCTTCTGAAGTACTTTTAACCTCCAAACTGGGATGTTCTTTGGGAGGGGTGTGGAATAACAAAAGCCAAGACGATGGCTGTGCACCCCACAATAGAAGGTTACTCTTTAATTGTACAACTTTTTATTATATTTGACTTACTGAATTCATAGCTGTTTATCATAGCTGATTTTATGATTTTAATTACAAAAGGAGCTCACCTTGGGCTATGAATTGTAACTTTTTAGAGATTTAACGGAGCTTAAATTCTTTAGTGACTGAGTCACAGAAGGCAAGAACTACTTAGCATGAGTCCATAGAGTGAGTTAATTACCTACGACAAATCATGATGGTAGCAATGCTGGCCTAGAACAAATGGCTTTATACAAACCTAGATTAAAATGGCTTGCAAAGCAGCACAAAGACAACTTTTTTAAAGACAAGGGGGAAAAAGCACATATACGATTGGTACAAGGCTGAATTATGACAGGAAATTTTCTACTTGGTTTTTAAATTAATATGATTAGTTCATTATAAGTCCCATTAAAATGTTATTTGAAATTAACATATGCCATTAAGCCAAAATGTACGCTTGATTTGTTTCAGGGTTGATTTGTATCATGTTGAGAGTTTTTATTAATTTGTGGCTAACTCTCATGTGTGGAATCTAGCCAACTGAGTTTTTCAACAAGCCATGAACAAAATAATAGACTATGATTTCAAACAAAAGCTCCCATATAGCAGAGCTGAGAATCTGGAATAGAAGTATCCTCAACCGAGAAGTAGCAAAGTTATGGCAGATGCCGCCCCCACCCCCACCCCCCACAAAGGTACTTATGAAACGGTTCCCAAAGTTCTGACAGTCACACGGACACACACAGAGAGACCGTGATCCCAAGACTGCATTTTGGGCAGTCATTACAGCCATTTGTAGCATTCCACAGTCATGTGATGGCAGTTTAGGTTTTGCCGTAAACCAATATTTACTTTCAATTTCTGACAAAAACTGCCCATCCTGATCAGTAGGTTCGCTTAATGAGTGGCGCAAAAAAAGTTGTAGAATTGGGTCAGTCACATGATGACCCTTTATGACCATAACGATTTACGACCATAACTGTCAGGCTCAATTATGGCTGTCAGTCAAGAACTACCTGTATGCTGGCATGAATATTCAATGGTTGGGGTTTTTTTTTTAGTTTATATGAATATGTCATTATATGTAAATTTAACTCAAAGATACAATCAAATTTTTCCAAGCTATAACAAAGCACTGCACATTTCCTTAAAATCCTGAATGTGCATAGTTCTTTACCAAGACTAGGCCATTAACTTGCATTAATGAGTACACAATGTGCATGACAATTAATAGCGCAAAATCTGGCTTTGCTGCTGAGTATCAAAATGTAGGTCTGATAGACAACAAAATAGTTGTGGCTTCCTACTTAGCAAGCTCTGTAACAAGTATATAAAATCAATGTCACTTGAATATCTCTAAAAGGTGACAATCTTTGAAATGCACAGTGAAGTTTCCATGCTGCAAGGTAAATAAAACTCACACTTTTTTGTTGATCTATGTCAAATATCCATTATTCCTTAGTTCTTTTAGCATTTTTAGATCTGAGAATTACAACAAATTCAAAGACAGGAGCTTTTTCTCCAGATTTCTCTTCTAAATATGATCTAAAGGTGGACTTCAGCTGGAGGCACAGCAAGCTGAACGTGTCTCCATGTAGAGTGGAGACAATGACTGAAGAACTGGTGAGAACTGTAGTCCCTCAGAATCTCTATGGAGAAGGAGAGGATGGAAGATCACCCACATGTACTCTGGATGGCTGCTTCTCAAAAGGAGATCACAAAACAGCCCTCTTTTGTGAGTTTGCACGCCGGAAGGTGAAGGGATCAGCCATCTTGCTTCAAACAGAGCCTTTCCAACCTCGGCAAATTGTAGGTGAATGGATTTCAACTCCCAGAATTCTCAGTAATGGCTAGACTGGCTGTGGAATTCTAGAAGTACATTTATCTGGAAATTGCCAAGGTTGGGAAACTCTGCTTTTAAAGGACACTAAGTTTGCTAGCCTTGTTTTTAATCACTTTCAGAAATTGCTTATCTAACCATCTTATAGCTACTAGAGATCTTGAAAATGACAAGCTTGAAAAATCACTTGGTGAGTATCTTTATTTCCGAACAAAATAAAAATCAACTAAAAGTTTAAAAACCTACAGAATTTGAAATAAACAGCAAAAAAGTAAGTAAATAAGATTTTGAACTAAGAAAAAAACAAATTAAGGGTCCATACAAATTTGGAATACTGAAACTTTTAACATAAGATTTTGGAGTTAATTATATAAAATAGTTTTTAATGGGAACCAAAATTATTTTATCTATTATCAGTCATATCAGTAAATATTAGACCTTATGATTTCAACTGGATGTTAGTGGGGACTGAATGTTCTAGTCAAAAAGAAAAAAAAACCCAATGCCTATGATTTTGATTAGGATTGGGATTTACAAAATTACACAATTTACTATAACATTTGAAATATCAGAGGAGATGTTTAAAGAAGGGAGCAGAATTAATAGCTATATTATTGCCCATATTAATAGTGATGTCTGCTTCTTTATGGGTAGACTCTGTCTAAAGGATGTTAGTGAAGGAATGATAGATGTGAAACAAATCCTGCTAATTGCAGAAATAATAGAATCAGAACTATTGGGGTTTTTTTGTTAAAGAAGTGTGGATTACAAGATAGAGAAGGCATTTAAAGTGAAACAAAGGACAGGCCAAAAGAAGGACCAGATAAGGATTCTTTATAATATGGACTAGGAAACAATAAGAGTATTCTTATTAAGAATTATTTATTAAGAGTATACTTAATAAAACCGTGGTAAGAATTAAAATGAAGAAATAACAAATAAAGTAATAAGAAATAAAATAAGGAAACAATAAGGTAAGAATCATCTTTATAAGGAAACAATAAAACAGATAAGTAAACAACCAAGAAACTTGCCCTTTGAGATCATGACAAGCACAGATTTCATACCCAGGAACAGCTGGTGTCTTTTTTCAGCAAGACAATGCAAAATTAGACTTTGTGCCAAAATTGCTCATTTCACCCCACGTCAGCCTTTAGGATATTGTCCGTGCCTAACCAATCCAATAATTTAAACACAGAACTCTAGAATTAGAAGTTTACTGACGGATTGATGATCTATAATTTGCAGGATTTTATTTCCATCACTTTACTGGATGATAATCACATATCCCTATGCGCTGGGAAACATATACGCAATAGGTGCACGTTGCAATGTGCTGAGATGTCTGCAGGAGACAGCCAAAACAATCAAGGCAGCAGCTACGTTGGTGCAACTGAAGCTAATTTATTTATGTGTGACATACCTTCATGGCTGCCATCTAAATATTTGTAACCACATCCGGTGGACACCCCAGTACCTTTCCGTGTTGCCTTTCAACATCCATGTTTGTGCACGCATCTGCCTGCCTGCCTGCCTCTAGTCCTCCTAGTTCTCAATTTCAGAAGCCATGACCAAGGGTCAGTCTGAACAAACTGGGAACCTGGCTCAGGTTGTGACATGTTTCCAGACACTGACAGCTACCAGCATTTTTCAACCTTGGCAGTTTGAAGATTTGTGGAGTTCAACTCCCAGAATTCCCCAGCCAGCTGTACTGTGTTGAAGTCCACGCACCTTCAAACTGCCAAGGCTGAGAAACGCTGAAGTCGGCAGCTGTCAATGGTTGATCAAGTGAGGTACAGATATATAGAAAAGATTCATGAAGGAAGGAAACCAGAAATCTCTCCAGTTGCAAACTAGTTATAATCTTCTAGGCATCAACAACTCTTCTATTCTGCTTTCCGTTCTTCCTCAGTGTAGCTAATTCAGTCAATCTGCAATGTAGGTACAGGTAGTCCTCTACTTATGACCACAACTGAGATCCAAATTTCCATTGCTAGGCAAGACAGTTGTTAAGTGAATTTTGCCCCATTTTACGACTTATTTTTGCCATAGTTGCCAAGTGAATCACTGCAGCTGTTAAGTTAATAACACGGTCGTTAAGTGAATCTGGCTCCCCCATTGACTTTGCTTGTCAGAAGGTCGCAAAAGGGGATCACGTGACCCCAGGAGACACTGCAACGGTCATAAGTGCATGCCAGTTGCCAAGCATCTGAATTCTGATTGCATGACTGGAGACGCTACAACGGTCGTAAGCATGAAAAAGAATCATAAGTCTGTTTTTTCAGTGCGGTATATAAGTCCAATAGACATAAACATAAACATAAAGAAACCCATTTAACTGTGAATATTTTCATTGTCTTTTTTGGTCCCTCTTGCTTTCAAAGGAAAGGAAACTTGGGAAAAATCCTTCTGAGTCCCAGCATCAACCTCCGGATCACGGACATTCAATACACACCACAACAATATCACATACATCATTATGTTGCCATCGTGCCAACGAAATTGAAATTTTTTTATTACAGACCAGCATTACAAATAAGAAAGAGAAATAAAAAGGATTGGTACAGAAAGCCAACTATGGAAAAAATGTCCATCAAACAACACATCTAACCCAAAGCTCTGAGCAATTTTATAGCTCAGCAAAGGTACTTTGCAATCTGAGGTGAAGGGCTAACGTCCCCCTCAACGTGGGAGCTAAATGGGGAGAGTAGAGTGCGTCTCAAGACAGTTCAGGAGGGACCCCGGAGAGGGAGGTGGGCAAGAGTTTCTGTCTCCCAAGAGCCACAGGGGAGGAAGAAGAGGAGGAGGAGGAGGAGGAGGAGGAGGAGGAGGAGGAGAAGAAGAAGAAGAAGAAGAAGAAGAAGAAGAAGAAGAAGAAGAAGAAGAAGAAGAAGAAGAAGAAGAAGAAGAAGAAGATGATCATGCTAGCCACATGACCGCAAGATAACAGCACTCTTATCATGCTGGCCACACGTCTTCGGACAGCGCTGGCTCAATGGCCTTGAAATGGGAGATGAGCATCACCTCCTAGAATTGGCAATGGCGAGTGCAGTAAAGTACGCAGAGTCTCCTTTCTCTGACCTATTCGTCCTCCTGATGTTCTAGCGCTAGGCAATGGTTGGAGCGCCACTTGCTCAGGACCCGTTATTCACCCGCCCACCAGCTGGTACAGAGTTTCTGACATGGATAAATGCCTCACAACCTGTTAATGATGCTCAGTCCTCACTTTGCCAGGTCATTCCTCTTGCCCTTTTTACACCAGGGAACCAATATCGCTACCCAGCAGTCCTTTTGAGCTTTTAGCTATTGGTGTAATATAACAAGGGCAAAACTGATGACCAATTACTTGGCTTGGGAGGAATGCAATCAGCGCCAGAAGCCTTACACCACATTTAGGCAACCTGGTAACTTTTCTACTCCTTGCACATCATGCAAATGGCAAAACTAGTGGTCTCAATTTATTGCATTGTACCTGTTTTTCCTGGGTCTGGTGGAACTAACTAAAAGCAGCGAGGGTGTCTGCACGGTGTGTGAAAAAACTCAAGATTGTGGTCAGTGCTTTCCCTGAGTTTCACGTGTATTGCATCAGTATTATTTTAATTCTGTTCCTATGCTTGAAAGCCTAGCAAGCCAAAGCAGAGAAGCGGTGAAGGTGTTGAATTGGGAGTAGGAAGACCCAGGTCCATACTCAGCCACACAAGTTAGTTGTCTGTGAATTTGCCTGCCCCGTTTCCTTTCCTTGCCTGTATATCCACTCCAGGTCATAGTTTCCATCAAAATAAATGGGCATTAAAGCAATTTTAAGGGATGCAGTGGCTCAGTGGGTTAGGACGCTGAGCTTGTCGATCAGAAGGTCGGCAGTTTGGCGGGTCGAATCCCGAGTGCCATGTAACAGAGTGAGCGCCTGTTACTCGTCCCAGCTTCTGCCAACCTAGCAGTTCGAAAGCACGTAAACATGCAAGTAGAAAAATAGGGACCGCTACGGTGGGAAGGTAACAGCGCTCCGTGCGCCTTTGGCGTCTAGTCATGCCAGCCACAGGACCACGGAAACGTCCTCGGACAAGCGCCGGCTCTTCGGCTTTGAAACGGAGATGAGCACCGGCCCCTAGAGTCGGAAACGACTAGCAGGGGGAACCTTTACCTTTACATTTTTAAAGCAATTTTACATACCTTCAAACTGTCAGTGGAAATTCCTAAGCCCTCTGAAACAGGTGTGGAAAAATATGGATGTGTGTGCAGAAGTGGGAGACACTTTGGGCTCCTATCAAAATGCTGAGCCTTGTGAACATTCATTGTTGTACTAGTAAAAATAAATCTCACAATCAGCATCTTCCCGTTTTCTTTTGGGGCTTTAAGGATCTGATCGGACGTAGCTTGCCATTTATAAGCAGGATGCGGTCTTCGGTAAACTGAAATATGAAGTCATCCTTTCGTGGTTTGCTTAGAAACTCTGAAATATTGCTTTTTGCAGGAAATGTCATTTCCAAACAATTTCATTTTAGGATAAGTTTGTTTACGTGCAATAAAAACACTGGAAATACCAAATTGATAAAACAGAGTTTAGGCAGACAGGCAAAGACGAGAAACTCAGCGAAGGTCTTGAAGACGCTGGATTTCCCCGTTCTCAAACATTTGCATTCTGCAAACAGATGACACGCAGCCCTGCTTTTTAAAGATAAGGCAAAAGCCAAAAAAAAAAGTCCTACTGAGATGAAGCAGAACTTGAAATGCAGGAGCCTTCCCTCACGGCCGACCCATCATCGTTAGGTAAGCGGAAACCGAGAAACCGCGTATCCCCTTGGCCCGTTCCTGAATGCTTTTCGGTCTTTCTGGCTTCTGTTTTCAGACCTTTCCCATCTCCTGATTTCCCGCAAAGACAAGGGGTGGGGGTGGGGAATGAATTTTAAGAGATGCGAGACTCCTTCCAGCTGCCCTTGAGCAGTGGGAATCCAAAAGAGAAACTGAATGTAAGGCTGGTACCACTGAAGATGATTGCAAATGCAGAACCTAGAATAACAGGTTGGAAGGGACCTTGGAGGTCTTCTAGTCCAACCCCCTTCTTTAGCAGGAGACCCTATTCCATTCTAGACAAATGGCTGTCCAATCTCTTCTTAAAACCCTCCAGTGTGTTCTGTTCCAGCCTACGACCGGCCCTGTTTGAATGTTAGGGACAACCCCTTTTTATAGTCAACAGGCTGGAAAAAACCCAACCAAATTTATTTACAAAGAGTTCAAACAAGAGTTAAACCAAAAGTTCAAACAAGAGTTAAACAGGAATAACAGACCAGGACTCTAGCAGAAGATCTTCAAACGGTTGTCTTCAGCAACCAGCACCTCCCACACCTTCCCCTTTTATCAGCAGTCCCAAGGCGTGGCTTCTCATTGCCTTCTCCCGAGTTGCCTCATTGCCTTCCTCTGTTCTGCTCCGCTGGATTGCATCCGGCTCCTAGCATCCCTGAATAGATCCAGCCGTGAATCATCTACATCCAATACCTCGTGCTCACATGGCTGAGTCTGAGGAGGAACATGATGGGAAGGGTCAGGCTGAGAGTCCTACAGTGTATCAGAGCCTCCCTCTGATACCAAAGGCTCTTCAAACCCCTCCTCCTCCGGCTCTTCAGAATCATCAGACTCAGCTGCCAAGACCACAGGCTGACGCTGAATCACAACACAGTGATGGAGCACCCACAGCTTTTGAAGGCAAGCGGATTAATCATTCTCATTATCAGAAAATTTCTCCTTAGTTCTAGGTTGGACCTCTGTTTAATGAGTTTCCACCCACTCTTTCTTGTCCCGCCTTCAGGTGCTTTGGAGAACGGGTTGACCCCCTCTTCTCTGTGACAGCCCCTCAAATATTGGAAGACTTCTATCATGGCGCCCCTGGTCCTTCTCTTCGCTGGACGTGTCTCGTTCCCTCCATTGTTCATCCTGTGATTTGGCTGCCAGCCTCCTTATCATCTTCATTGCTCTTCTCCGTACTCTTTTCGGGGGCTTCAGTATCTGTTCTACTCCATAGCGTGTCTCCTTTGAGGAGCAAGAGGGAAGCAAGGTCATCACGGTCCATCCAGGGGGAAGCTCAAACTCTGCAAGATGGGGATCCTGCACCTTCTTGTGCAGACTTTTTGTAAAAAAGCAGGAAAAAATGGACAGGGCACATTTCTGCTACGTTTACAAATACGCAGAGAAGAGTCTGTAGCTTTTCATTGTGCTTTATTGTTGCATTTGTGTACAATTTCAATAGTGCTACCTCTTAAATTAATTTTCAGTGTCCAGTAATTCTGCTTATTTTCCTAGGTTTTGGAGGAGGGGGGGTGGTTAGGGTTGGTTTCTGAAAAAACCTTATATTAAATCTTTGGGAGGGCTGATGCCATTATAATTTTTGTGTTCTCTCTGCAGGACTTTCCATTTTAAAGTCTCCCTTAAATGGCTGGAATTTTGAATAATAATAATTGCGGGGTTCCATGGCCCAAAAAAAACAAGATTTAAGAGGGGCGTCCGTGGAGAGGCAGTCAAAAAGTGGAGATGACCGCCAGAGTCCTGCAATAGAAGAAGCCTCTCCTGTTTTGTGTTTCACTTACAATTAAGCTGAAATTAAAAGAGTGAGCCTTTGATCACACCCTTGCAGCTACCATTCTGACTTTCTTTTAGCCCTCTCCCGTCATACTCTTATCATATCCAAGGGCATTTGCCAACCTGCTTTACAAGACGGAGAAGTAAAGATTGCATGAAAATCACCTGGTTTAAAGACAGTCCAGCAAAACCATGGCAGATATTAGTGAAAAGAAGCAATTCCATCTGAAAACCTTGATATCCTGCATAGCCCTCTCTTGCCAAAGTAGAAGTGCTAAGGAGAACTTTTTTTTAGCATTCTCAAAAAACTCACCTAAGGTGGAATTTGCTTTTGGGCAAAAAGATTTCTTTGGCTCTTGGACAGCTTCAAGATAAAATGGATGACTATATCAGATAGATAGATAGATAGATAGATAGATAGATAGATAGATAGATAGATAGATAGATAGATAGATAGATAGATAGATAGATGATAGATAGATAGATAGATAGATAAATAGATAGATAGATGATAGATAGATAGATAGATAGATAGATAGATAGATAGATAGATAGATAGATAGACGATAGATAGATAGATATAGATGATAGATAGATAGATAGATAGATAGATAGATAGATAGATAGATAGATAGATAGATGATAGATAGATAAATAGATAGATAGCAATAGCACTTATATACCACCTTACAGTGCTTTGCAGCCCTCTCTAAGCAGTTTTCAGAGCCAGCATCTTGCCCCCAACAATCGGGGTCATCGAGAGAGAGAGAGAGAGAGAGAGATGGAACTCTTAGTCAAATGTTCTCATACATCTATGTGGACTTCCTTTGGCCAAGGGCTTCTCCCAAGGTCAGCCTTTGGGAAGGACACCCCATTGGTCTTTCCCTGCCTCCCTGACCCTTCTTCCTTCTTCCTCCCTGGCCAAGGGGTCTCTGGGGAGAGAGAGAGGCCAGGTCAGTCTTGCCAGAGCCCTTCTGGAATTAGCTTAGGAGGGCATGAAGTTTCGCCAAGCGATGCATGTGGCCTGGACCACAGGTTCCTTGCGTCATAAACGCTACATTTTCCTGGAACTGCTCGGGATATTTGCAATTTTTAAAAGTTAATGGAGATGAGCCAGACGGAATACCAGTAACAATGGTTCTTTCTGAGAACTCTGGGAGGTGATCAAATTATCCTCACGTTCTCCTCGTGTTTCCCAGGGATAAAATAAAGCTTTGTCATTTGCCCAGAAAACCCCAGGTAAACAACAGGAAAAACAAATAAATGGTTTAGGCCTCATTCTTGGTTCGGTTTTAGCTTAATTCTCCTGATACGAAATGAAGGATGAAATTTATAAAATATACCGACTTATCCACAGGAATGTTTTGCATCATTTATAATTCACTGGGATAAATATTACCCACATATATTTCAGAAAGTTTGTATATTTGGGGGCAAGTAAAAAAAAGCTACTTATAAGTAGCTATTATTATAAGTAAAATTTAAAAATCCTGACATTGTTATTAAAAGCAATAATGCAATAAAACTAATAGTTTTTTTAAGTTAATGTATCATTGGAACAATTGCAAGCAATACAAAAAACAACCAGCTTAGTTTAAGTAAAGGTAAAGGTTCCCCCGCACATGCGTGCTAGTCGTTTCCGACTCTAGGGGCCGGTGCTCATCTCCGTTTCAAAGCCGAAGAGCCGGCGCTTGTCCGAGGACGTCTCCGTGGTCATGTGGCCGGCATGACTAGACGCCAAAGGCGCACGGAACGCTGTTACCTTCCCACCGTAGAAATATAGTGGGGAAAAATCGCTTTTTAAAATAATCCTTCTAAGTATATAAAGAATATCTTCCAAACAAAAGTGCCTGTGGATGTCTGTGAACTTACCTATTTCATTTTTGCTAACTTTTAATATTTGAAGTTCTGTGTTTTCCCTTCTAGGATGGTGTAAGCTGCCCAGAGTTGCCTAACGATGAGATAGATGGGAGGCATATAATTTAATAAATAAGCACTGTAAATAAACAAACAAATAAATAAATCTTCTCATGGCCTTTTGCGAGTCAAAACTTGAGAAGGACTTCCATGTCTATTATCACAGCCAGCATGACTTGTCCTTCAGATCCTCTGGAGAACCATCAAGCGACTTTTCTTCTGCACCAAAATTGGTAGAAGGTCTCCTTTCCTTCTCAGATACTGATTGCTTCTGTCGTCCTCGTTTATGGACTCCTTCGGCCCATAGCGTCAGATTCAGCCCATTACCTTCCCAGCGGTCCCTCCGGTTTCGGCCTTCTTTCCCTCAAATACGGCCTCCAGCCCTTCTTCCCTCTTCCCTCTTTTCCCAGCAGGGTGGTGACGGTGGGTGCAAGACACGACGGCGTTGGGGATTTTAAAACAGCCAGTCCCCGAGGAAGATGGAAGCTGAGCCACCCTCCCTGTAGACAGAGTATCCTACTACCCCCAAAGTTCACGATGGTTGGCAGACAGAAACCAGGACACCTTAGTACATGTGTACATCCCCGATAACATTGTCCTAGTTATTCTGTTTGCATCAAATGCTCTTTTCCCCCCTTTCTTTCCATTTGCATCCTCATCTATTCAAGCAGAACTTCTAAATGTAGCTGAGACTGCCATCCTGCAGGAAAAATCCCATTCCCGGTGAGATCTGAGACATACAGCATGCTAATTTTGAGCCACAGAGCTGTTATTAAATCTCCGAGTCACCATGCTTGCTGCGGTTTAACTTCTAACACACAGGCAATTAGCAGAGGAGGAGAGCATATATTTTATATAAGGAGAAGTTTTTTTTTCTCCGCAGCATCAGTTCACAAGGCAGCTGGAGGAATGCTTGTGAAACTTAGTCAAAAGTACCAGAAGCCCAAAGCAGCTGAAATCTTTCCAGCCCCTTGAGTGGGTTTTAGATCAAATAGATCACACGCAGATGTCCACACCGCAGAGTATCGAGAAAAGGGCACAGATCCATACAGCGTCATTACTATTTAATAAGTTTATCACACTAAAACTCCTATTTTGCAAAGTTCCTGAAAAGAATGAGATGCAAATTCACTTAAAATAAAAGTGTTCAAATAAAAAGGGGCATTCTTGTTTGAAGTTTGTTACGGAACCTCTACCTACGAATCACATTTAACCTATAACCTGCGTGGCTTAGTGTGGCAACATGCTCTGATGTTTTACTGTGTGATTTTTCAGAAGATCGGGAACAATGTAAAATTTGACACTAGGAAGGAGGGATCTAACGGCGCACACTCAGCAGTTTAACAGGACAATTGCAAACTCTCATGTCAAACAGGAGCAACTGTGGATATTTCTGAATGGTATGCGCCAAGGGTTATTTGCAGGATGCCAAACAACATTCAGCCTTGGTGTCAGCTAAATCAATTGTTTCGTATCAGGGTCAAAGACTGAAATCCCACATTGTTGTCAAGCCACTGCTAGCTGGGGCCAAGGCAAATTGCTTTGGTTGCAAACAGGGGCATCCACCGGAGGGGGTGGGAATCATGTATTCAAGATGGTCAGACTGAACCCCTTTCCCCTTTTTTTACATGTGGCACATGCATGATGCTTGTCAAAAGGAGGCAGGGCTTTGATCGTACGCTCACAGCTGCCATCTTGATTTTTTTGGACACCCATCCCTGCCTGCAAAGGACCAGATATTAACCAAACATTCCAGAGTTTCTCAGTTATTTCTAGAGGAGCTGCTTATGTGAGTTTATATATCCAGAATAACAAAAGAGTGACAGAAAGCCATGCTTGCCACAAGCCTTCTGAAATTCACTTGTGGCTTTGCCCTTCACAAGCACGACCCTGTATGTAATGTGATTATGTGGCCACATAATTGTAGATGATTTGCAGATTGCTGCATAATTAGGCTGTAAAGTTCTCTAAGGGTTCACTGCCATGAAACATGGGTCAGGCCCATTTCAGTGGGAAAAGCACATCGCCAAAGCAGGGATGGCTTCACACCGGCACACCCTTTTCCACCGGCTGGTGAGATGGTCTTGCCGTTCTTCTATGCCCACGGAAAGACCCTGGATGAAATGCTTACACGTAGCTTTTTCCCACGCTGGGAGGATACGGAAGTACAGATGAGTACAGATGGCAGGGAGCGCTATAACGTTGCTTTAAAAGCCACGGAAAATAGATAAAAAATCAGAATTCCTAAGAGAAGAATTTAAGATTAGGATACCTCAGAAATAGAAGTGACATTGATATGAAGACTATGTAAATACATCAGTAGATTATAGCATGCTATCAACTACATAACTTTATAACAGGGGAAAAAGATTTGGAAGGGACCTTGGAGGTCTTCCAGTTCAGCCCCCTGCACAAACAGGGGACCCCCATTACCACTGATATAATGATATAAAAGCAATTTTATATTGCTTTGGTTCCATTGATACATAGGCACCCTCAGTAAAAGCCACGAGGCTAAACAACTACGGTAGAAATACATCAACAGGAATACACATTTAGCAGTTACGGTCAGAACAGACCCCAGATCCCCATTCTGGCCCAGTCCCCTGTCGGGCATTATTCCAGCTGTTCCAGATCAACTTTGCACCTGTGACAAAGTCTCACTCTGCACGAGTCCTGCAACTCCTTGCATTGAGCTTCAGCAGATGGACCTTAAACTCTATCCCTGGGTTAGACGGATGGGAAAGGATGGCTGGGGAAAACCCCGTCCCTCGCCAGAGTTGATTTGTCTACCCTTCCTTCTGCTTCCCCTCTTCAATTCCTTTGAGCCCACCTAAAGGGCCCCGGCTGCCGTCACTTTCCCTCCTGGGGGAGTTGATCCACCCCCACCCCAATCATGATGGTCCTCTTCTGCATCCTTTCCAGCTCTGTGACATTCTTCAAGTACAGGGGAATCCAAAACTTCTTAGTCGTATTAAAACAGCACCACCATGTCTGCACTGGCCCTGAGACAAGCCTGGCCTCTTAAAGTTGGTGAATGATTTAGCAAATCTGAAGGCTCACTGGCCAGAAAGTTCTTATATCCCCCGCACTTATAAGAGAATTCTAGACCAGCTTTCTCCCAGTGTAGACAGTCCTTGACTTATAACCATTTGTTAAGTGGCACTGGAAAAAGTGAATTACGACTGGTCCTCATCCCCAGGGTTTCCTGATCCAAATTCGGGCACTTGGCCACTGGCATGTACCTGCAACGGTTGCAGGTCCTGGGGTCACCAGATCACCACCTGCAACCTTCCCAGCTGGTTTCTGACTGGCAAAGTCAATGGAGGAAGCCAGGTTTGCTTAGCACCTGTGTGACTCATGTAAGAACTGGGGGGGGGGGAAAGGTAGTAAAACCATCATGACTCACTTAACAAGAGCCCTGCTTAGCAACAAAAATTCTGATCCCAATTGTGGTCGCAATCCAAGGACTGCCTGTATGTACATTTCCATTATGTGAGAACGTATTTTCTCTCCTCCATCTAATGGGAACCGTGTGTCAGGCGCAAGAAACCAGGAGCCAGGGTTAGGTCCAAAATGAATATGAGTTTATTTCATGCTACCCCTAAAGAAGAATCTGAAATACTAACAGTCAAGGCAGATTACGGGAGTCAACCGAAGTCAAGGTGGGCTGGACTTAGATCTCATGAGTACAAAGGTACTCGAGACTGATGACCTGCTTGGCCCCTCCTCCGGGTGCAGCCTGGTCATCTCCCACACTGTGCTATCCTTTGAATGCAACCAAGGCTGAAACAAGGCAGGGCAAATATAAGTTTGCCACCTAACTTATGGCTGCAGTATCTGCTCATTGGCACACCCTACTGCAGGGGTGTTTTATGACTCTTTGTGGCTCTTTTATGACTTGGCTCTTTTATGACTCATGGACTTCAACTCCCAAAATTCCTGAGCCAGCTATGAAGCCCATGAGTCATAAAAGAGCCAAGGTTGCCTACCCCTGCCCTACTGAGTTATATAAAGGTTCTTCCTAGATAAATGGAACCAAAAAGGATCAACGTGAAGGACTGTTCAGATTGCCCATTATATACAAGTGGGTTGAACAGCTTTTCCACCACCTTTTAACACCATCAGTGATGGTCTGAGATTGAGGTTGCTCTGGAAGAAGGCATTTTTATTATTTACAATTACTGATTATGTTGTAAAACTTTTTTGGTTCACCCTAGAGTGAGTGCTCTATCTGAGCAACACTACACCATATTGTAAGCTCATTTTTCAACACACCCACCCCAGCAATACACAAAAGTACTGGTTTTGTATTCAAGGAAAGACAGCAACTGTAATGTATTGGGCTTGCTTTGTTAACACCACGTGGTAACGGCTGGTAGGCTGCTGGAGCAGAGAGCTAGCTAATGGCTCCCAGCATCTCAGACAACCCGTCTCCAGCGCTGCTATTGGTTGCCCCCAGGCGGCAATAGGTTGCTTCAAACCTATTGGCCGCCGTCTAGGGTCCAGGGTATAAATTGCTGCATCTGCAGTCCTGTTCTCTAGTTCAGATCCTGCAAGCAATAAACTATGATCTTTGCTGAACTCACTCGCCTCGTCTTCATTCCTGCGCAACAAACCCAGTACACAACAGCAACCATGTCACCTTCTTAGAAGGAGATCCTCAGAGACAGTTCTGCAGCTATGCCCCCTAGAAATATCTGCCAGCCCCCATACTCTTCACTCTGGATCTAGAACATCCAGCTCTTGATCTGGATCTAGATCATCCAACACTGACACAATCAATCATTATCCTGTGCCCTCCAAGAATTTATTTCCCTGTGCTTTTTCAATCTTTAAAAGATGAGCCTAGGGCACTGTATTTTGATTGGCATCAAAGGAAACCCAGTTGGAGTCCTTTATCTTAATAGAGTTATGCAATAGAAGGCCGATGATAGCATCTTAGAGATGTTAGGAAAATAATACAGTACTACTGTATGTTGCTCAGTACTAACAGGTTAATACGTTTCCCTTCACCTTCCCACTCTTGTCTATGTGTCTGTGAGTGTGTGTTATGCACTGGAGGAGGGAGGGGAAAAACACAGCGAAGGGCAGGGGAGAACAGAGAGCAGAAGAAATATAAAACACTTTTCAGTCAAAACATAACAACAATGAATTGTGTTCTCTGGGATGACAACATGATTGGTTTTAGCTTTTTTTTTTAAATCACTTGCCTATCTTCTCCCAGGCATACCTATAAACTTTGGGGCTATAGACATTAATCCCTTAATTCAACCTTGACAGACATGGGAGAAAAGCTTATAGACGTGACTGGGCAAAACTAGTTACAGTAATCAAGAAAGACACCGTGTTCGCCCAGAAGATTTGCCGATTGCGTTACCAGGAGATAATGTCTGGTCTATACTCCCGGGTTTGAATACTTGGTCTTTTTTGTGAGGTTTTTCAAGTCAACAGAAATTTGTTTGTCCTTTCTTTCCATGTCCGTCAGATTGGGGGGCAGCTGGCTAAAGGTTGCCATAACAGTACTGGCTGGCTGGACCCTCACCAGCCAAGGGCCTCCACAGAGGATGGTGTGTAAGAACAGGAAATAACACAGAAGATGGAGTTGTGATTCACGTTTTCTGCCGCCGAGGATGAGTTTGGACCACAACACCATGGCTGAAGACTCCATGGTGGACATCGCTTTTCGAATTTATGGTTGCTGTTTATGAGAAGCTGTGAAGCAGAGATTTGTTGCCCCAGAGACTAGTCTCATCCACTGTTTTACAAACTTGACAACTTTGAGATGTGCGGACAATAACTCCCAGTATTCCCCAGCCAGTATGGGTGGCTGGGGAATTCTGGGAGCTGGGAGTCCACACATCTTAAACTTGTCAACTTTGTAAACACTAGTCTAATCCAATTGTTTTCAAACTGGACAGGCACACAATCTCTGGTGGGATCTTGAGATGTTCCAGGGCGGCTCTCACATCAAGCGGTCCCCACAGAATGAGGCAGAAAGTCACGCTAAGATAGCAGCTCTCTCTTCCTTCTGATCTCTTTCTGGACTGACAGGGTTTTGGAGAGAAGTCTGCAAAGTCACTCTTTCAATGCTTCTGGGCAATATTCCACAGATCTTTACACAGGGAACAGAAGCTTGTATACGCACAGCTCTCTCTGTTGTGCAAAGGCTTTGTGCGCTGAAAAGATAGCAGGAGCTCATATGGTAATGGAGAAAGCCAGCAGAATTCAAAACAATCTGGGAAATGCCGATAAATTCTTTTTAAACAGAAAACAAAAAAATCCCTTCTTGGCTGGAGGGTCATCCCCATCTCTTTCGGTCACATATATGCCGGCGGGCGCAGGAATGTCGATAAAAAGTGGGCAATTGGGGTTAATTTAGATAACGTCTTTTTAAAAAACCTCCCAGGTTACCTTATGAATAGTGCATTGAAATACAGTGCGATGAAATACAGTAGCTATTTTGTTGGGAAAAGGTTTGTTGGCCATCGTGACTTTATTCATATTCCGAAACTAGAGCCTGTTCAGTCGGAAGAAAGAATGTGAGTCAGAACATTGAAAGCAGGGGAGGGGGGGGAGAGGATGGGGGGGCTGGCTTGGAAAGGCCTAGAAATCCCATCAAAGAACAGTTACATTGCAGGGGCAAATGTCTAAACTGACTGGACAAGCCTGAGTCACAGGAATCGCATTTAAAAATAATAATTCACGCCATCTTATTATCCCTCTCTATCTCTCTATCTCTCTCTCTCTTTTTTTGGCAAATGAGGTTTAGGCCTCCACACGTTGTGCCTGAAGCATGTATTAAATCAGATGCCCTCTGTCCATGCACTGAGTGTTCACAAAGTGGTACAAGTAATCCTCAACTAACCACAATTGGTACTCGAATTTCTGTTGCAGTTGTTAAGTGAGTTGCACTTGCTTTTAGCAATAGCACTTAACACTGAGACTTGTATACCGCTCTGTAGTGCTTGACAGCCCTCTCTAAGTGGTTTGTGGAGTCAGCCTATGGCCCCCAACACTCTGGGTCCTCACTTTTCCAACCTCGGAAGGACAGAAGGCTGAGTCAACCTGGAATCCTGATCAAACTCCAGACTGTGGGCAGAGTCAGCCTGCCATACGGCATTCTAACCACTGCGCCACCATGGCCTTTTTTGCCATGGTTGCTAAGCAAATCACTGTAGTTTTTAAGCAAATCACATGTCTTTAAGGAAGCCTGGCTTCCCCCAATGTGTTTGTTTGTCGTAAGCCAGCTGAGAAGGTTGCAAACGGCGATTCCATGACCCCGATATGTGGCAGTTGTTCTAAACACATGGTGCTTCCTGAGCATCTGGTTTTGATCACGTGACCAAGGAGATGCAGCCATGGTTGTAACTGTGAGGGCCAGTTGCAAGGCACTTTCTCCGTGCCTTTTGTCTGTTTGAGTGGTGGCTAAAGGAATGGTGTTAAGTCGAGGATAACCCGTACTTGAGACGTAGCGAAAGAGAGTGTAGCTACGATAAGTCCATGGTGTAGTTAGTATTCCTAGGATGGCCCTGGCACCTGCCAACTACCTGGGACCTACTTTTTTTCAAATGGTTACGCCCTGCCCTTTCGCTTTATTGTCCTTTTACATTGAAATACTTCCAACTCTAATGATTTCTCAGTTTGTCCCTGTTAATCAGAAAATCCCGATTCGGGTAGAAAATCGTCTTGTAGGGATTAAAAGCACAGTGAATACTCTTTGAATGAATGAGTATAAACAAAATGTTTGATTTCTAACAACTGTAGGAAGTTAGGGCATTTGTCATTTGCCAAATAGAGTGAGGTTGCACTCTCGACATGCCAAAACTTCTCAAATAAAGAAACTTCCATTCCCTTCAACTATTTCAGTGCTGAAACCAAGTGGTCAAGGCAACTTCAGATAGGAAGAGGTAGAACAAAAAACAATCCCAGCTGTACACTGCGCTGTCCGTCTCATCAACACACACTTGTTAAGTCTGGAGCGTTATGTTACAGGTGCTTGTATAAACTGCTAATCCCATAGCAGTTTAGCTTCTTTGTTTTCTATTACTTTTACTATTTTGTAGTCCCACCAGTACATTTGCAGGCAAATGGCATTTCTCGCAGATCTTCCAATGCACCATTGTTGCTACTTTGTCATGCCGCTGCTTATAGACATCCTGGGCGATCTTCTTGCCTCGGCTAATTAGGCAGCCCACTATCTCTCCTGCTTCTTTGCAGGCGTGACGTTTACCATCTGTTCCCGTCTTCTCAAGTATGGTTTGTATGCACTTGTTCTCACGGCTTGGTCTCATGCAACGTGAATTAGCCCCTTGGTCTCTTTCTGCAACATTAACAGATCTTGCTGATAACTGTTTCTCAACCTTGACAACTTTAAGATGTGTGGACTTCAGCTCCCAGAATTCCTCAGCCAGCAGGTTCACTCAGGAATTCTGGGAGTTGAAGTTCACATGTCTTAAAGTTTCCAAGGCTGAGAAACAATGCATTAGGTAGCTCTATAATCCACCAAAACTAGGTTCCCAGGTAACTTCCATAAGCTATCAATAACTTTTGAACAGGCAGGAGTGAGGTCATTTTAAACAAAATGAAAGTTTTATGTATTCAGCAGGGATTTCAGTAGTCATTGGCATAACAAAATTAAATGAATGTATTTGAGGTTTTTTTCATAAGGCTTCTACTTGAAACAAAATCAAAGAGAGAGAGATTAGATTCGTGGCAATAACTCTTTTATTAAAATGTAGTCTGGCCATGATAAAATCTGCATCTTTTTTATAATTATTTTATTAAAGTTTAAAAAATAGAAGGAGAAAACAAGGAAATACAAGCCAGAAAAAAAATGCAGAGAGAAAAAAGGGAAGAAGGGAAAATATATAATCTACATTTTTACTCAGAAATTTACTAGCTTGCTTCCTGTCTTCTGCCAAAGAGGTACAAACAGAGGCAACTGGGTGAAGTCAAAAAGTCAAGAGGACAACTACAACTGCACAAGGAGTAGCTGAGCTTTTATCATACATGTTACAATTGTGCTTGAAATTGTTGCAATCACAGGAACCCTCTACCCCACTCAAAACCCAGATTTCCAACTGGAGAAATTCTGAACTAGAACTGCATTTCATTATGTAGTGATGTTAATCCTTCAAGTTTTTAAAAGTTGTGTTAATCAAACCATTTCTAGGCTGTTGTTTTTAAAGCCAGCTGAGCAGACATCAGGGACTATCGGTACTAGCAGTTTGGTACATTTTTGACCAAGACCAATTTTGGGCCAAGAACCTAAAATATCAAGCTTAGAAGTGCCAAGCAATTATTATGTAGAGGTAGTAGCTAAGTAGCTAACCTAAAGACTCACTCTTTTGACCACGTTAGTGAGGAAGAAGAGACATTCTCCTGCAAATGACATAAGGTAGTCATGTGCAGAAGACTCCAGCTTGCAGATCATATACCCTGTATGGAGAATAACTGAATTCCCACAATGGCAATGAGATGGAAACCCCCCCCCCCACGCCCTGAATGCCAAAGGACCAAAAGGACACCCTTGAAATACACGGCAAAGAACGTTCATAGATGATTTAAGGACCTTAATTGTCACGTGGGAAGACATCAAAGTATTTGCCCCAAACTGAAAATGCCAGGGATCCTTTCCTGCCCACTGTGCTTTGAATTCTAAGTGGAACCATCCCATTAATGTGTGCATGTAAACCTTGGCCAGAAAGCCCAACATATTTGAAGAACACACAGCAGTGGCTATCTAGCTGGCCCATCCACACCTTTTGCTCTTCCTCTGGCATCCTACGTCAGCCTGGGCCCTCTGCGACTCAGTGTAACTCCTCACTCGAGCGTGGGCCCCACTTTGCTCCCGGCTTCCCCTACTATCCTGTTTTTCCAGCCCAGTCTCCACTCCTCAGGCTTTCCTGTCTCAGGGCTCCATTACAGCTGACCACAGAGACAGGCATGACCTAAGACTGTCCGTCTGTGACAATGTGCGGGAAATATGGACTTTGCCCTAGCCAGAAACAACCTCTTCCCCTCACTGAGATATCATCTTCCTTGTGGCCAAACTCAACTGGGTCAACAATATACATCATCTCCTTGCTTGGGGATGGTTTCTGACATCTATACAATCCAAATATTTTAGTTTGGGAGAATCTTACACCTACAGAGCTAACTCATGCTCTTGGAACAGTACACGAAACAGAATTTTAAGACAATATAATGTGGTTTTGTTCCTTTTCCTTTAAAAAGTATTCTGGGAAACCAAATTGTTTGAGGGATTCTCATTGGATTCTGGAAACTTTCATCATTGATCAAAACACGGTTCAAGTCAGTAGTGACCATAAAAGGGGGGGGGAGTTAACATTTGGCAGATGTTTTGTGGCCAAAGGGATTATGAATCTGTCGGTGATCTTAATCCAGTTCCCAGTGGGCAACTGGCCACATCAAAAAAACCACCACCACAATTGGCAAACCGATTGTCAGCTAGATCAAATTGGCCAAGTTTGGAATAAGTACAGGGAGAGAAGAACAGCCCACTCAGGCTAGAGGTTGCCCAAGCAGGTCATGGCGAAGACCCAAAGAAGCCGGGACTGGCATGGAAAGTCCACACTGCATTGTGGATGGAAAACGTTTATGTCCAGAATACTCAAACCGTATGCAACAGAATGCAATACACTGCATGTTATTCAAATACTATAAATGTTAACACGACTTTGGCACAGAAACAAAACGCATGTTAATTGTTGGGAATCAAGTAGGCGATGGCTGCCCTTGGTGGATTTCAAGCCCAAGACCCAGCTTTTCTGATTGCTACATTCGACTTTTCACTTGGGATGGAACGTCTCGATCTTGAAGAAATGCTTCCCTATCAAGAAATTGCTCCATCATCAGAATAGCCCTTCTCCTCCAGTTAGGTGAAAAGGAATGGTGAGATCTACCAGAGGATGAATTTGGGGGCTGTCAGCTCAGTGATGGAAGTATGAGGACCAGCGATGAAGGCCGAAGAGAGCAAAACCTGGAATAGAAAAGAGTCTCTTGGAACAAGGAGGACCAATTTCAGAACTCTCCTACTGCTTTCCACGGATGACGGTACCCCTGCGTGCTCTGTGATGCCGCCAGAAGGCGCTTTGGGCTTACAAGGTCAACCATACATGGCACAGAAGGAGGCGCAGATTGCCGTTTACCAAGTAAGGGTGGACCACTTAATAAACGATGGAATGATCACAGTTCTGTTTTTGCTCCCAATTAATTCTAGGAGAGAGAGGGAAATATTGGAAGAAGTTCTCCTCGTCCCTTGGCAAAGTAACATGGTAGGGATTTTTCCAAAACCACATGCATGCATCGTACCTTGAAAGCTGATAAGTGGAAGCTTGCAATTACACTCAACCCAGTAGCTTGCAGAACTCAAAAAGGGAAATATATATTCAGCAACTATTATTAAAGGAGAGCTGCTATTCAACACTGGGGTAATCTATTGGACTTTCAGCCAATTCTGCTGAACTTAGGATTCCTTTTGGAGAAGATCTATCAAACAATGGACCAGCTTCCCTGAAGCTCATTGTGGTTAATTTCTTTTCCCCCCCCCCCGAAAAAAATGTGAGAGTGTGGTGATGTGCTCAAGCCAAACAGGAGGTTAGAAAGTGGATTCACGTATGAGATAAATTTTCACAATAACCCCCTGGGGCTCCAGGGGTACCTTAACGCAGTCAAACTATCAATGTGCCATATTGTTGTTAGGTAACTAGGAGCTAAAGAGCAGTTTGGAAAGCTTACGAGCTGTGAGATATTCAGGGATTTTCTTCTGCCATGACAGTGGGGATCTCAAGGCAGGGGGGAGGAGAGAAATTAGGGGCATTTTCAGTGCAGGTTAAAAAAGTCAAACTGGCAGCCACACCCTCCAGATTGAGTGGGACAACAACCACAAAAAAGGTGGATGCTCCAACACTGGAGGTTTTCAAGAAGAGACCGGACAGCCATTTCTCTGAAATGATACAGGGTTTCCTGCCAGCGCAGGGGGTTGGACTAGAAGACCTCCAAAGTCCCTTCCAACTCTGCTATTCTGTTATTCTATTCCATTTTAATTGGGGGGGGGGGGCGGAAGGCCAACTGGGCATCTTTGAGACACACTCACAGAATCTCTGCCTGGAACACAGATAGCAAAAGGGCTCGCCCAGCTGACGAACTGGCTGTCTCTCGGGTCACACGGAGCAAAACCAGCTCAAAACCAGTTCACACCTGCGCAACCTGACTGTGTCTTCGGGAAGGCTTTGCAGAATGATTGGCAGGGATTGTGTGGCAAGCATGTCAGCCTGGGAAGGGTTCCCTGCAGCTACGGAGTCTGAGAGGAGGCTGCTGCGATTAACTGAAGACCATGGAAAGATGCCAGGACTGAATTTGGCACAAGCCACCTCTAATTGTTCCCAGTACAAGTTGAGATAAATTCTTTCATGGCATTAAGTAG
Organism: Vipera ursinii; assembly: GCF_947247035.1. Lineage (NCBI taxonomy): Eukaryota > Metazoa > Chordata > Lepidosauria > Squamata > Viperidae > Vipera > Vipera ursinii. The sequence goes on from NC_139515.1 coordinate 375,817, forward strand.
CATCAGTCATCACTTCAATTATCTCCTGAGAGGGTTTGCAGGGAAGGCAGCCTGGGACGTCCAGGTAAAGGCAAGGAACGAGGGCAGCTGAAGAGGTCTCAGGCAGGTAAAGAGAGGGTCTCCTTGGAAAATATCTAATGCCACATTCAGAAAAGCAAAAGAGGGGGTTAGGTTGCGTGCAATAACAAAGGGCTTAAAAAGAGTGGCTGATAAAGGCAATTGGAGCATTCAAAAGAGGGTGCCTTCATTTGGACTCTGGAGACAGAAAAATGAGACAATTCTAAACAAGGATCCTCTTTAAGAGTCTTGTCTTCCAATTATCCACTGGGATATAATACCACAAGAAATCAAATTGTCAAATCTGTTCAGAGTCTCCTTTTGATAAAAATGCACGGGCAATTGCATAAAGTCCCATCAGGTCTTCAAGTTAATGCCCATTGGTCCAATGCATTAAACTGACCCGAGGCAATTGTTAAATGATTCAGTCCAAAGAAAGAGATCAATCCGATTGCCGCCTAATCAGACCTTGACAGTTGCATAGCTTTCAGGACCATGTTCTCGGGGGGGGGGGGGGGTTTCTTCCTATTTTATTTCACGATGAAAGCCTAAGAAAAACCTGAACCAGAGTCCTGACGCACAGAACAGAGCCATTGCGACCAAGGCTGGAGTCTGCAAAGGAGAAAGCTATGGACTCCTTACACGGATTACGTGATTAACTATTGGTCGCTACCAGTAGCATGAGGTCTCCTATCTCACAGAGTCTTCTGCATCTTAGTGGCTCGGTGAGCTAAGTAATTGGGCAGCTTTTATTCCTTTTCCTAGCAGAATAAGAAAGAAATCTAGAAACTGGCCGTGCAAGTTCAGTGTCCGGTATTTGTTCTCTGTTCTGAATGTTCTCCGGTGAAAATCTTCCTTCACCTGTTTTCCCCACTCGCTCCCCAAGCCCAAAAGGGCCCGTTCTTTTTGCTATTCTTAACCCCAGTTTTAGAGGAAGGTATCAACCACAGCTATTAGTAGGAATGATTTCCGTTGGCAAGCTCAGCCCTACTCTGGATTGCAATCAATTCGCTTCCTCCTTGGACTCCTCACCAAGCAGCAGGCTACAGCAGAAGTCCCACTGTTACAGCAGAGAATGGAATCTGCCTTTCCCCAAGTCTTGAGAAACGGCAGGGGCAGAAGCCGAGGAACAGTGAGTTGGCCAAGCCACACAAGAAGACAAGACTTTGAAGTGAGTCCTCCTAGCTCCAAGGACAACACAGTCTCTCCTGGAACCTTCTCAGAAGGCTTCCCCATCAGTTCTCTGGCTGTCCAGATAAATGTCTATGCACGGCAGGCCTTCCATTTAATGTAAAAGTATCTTTGCACTGTTAAGAACACGATCTAGCCGAGGGAGACATCTAACAGTCCTGTACTTATCCATGAAAATCAGAAGCATTTAGGTGAAGTGTTTAATCTTCCACATTTTGTTCCAACCATCCTAGCCAACTGTGAGGCCTCTTCCATCATACAAGTACTCTTCAAAGCATGTAAGACTGAAAAATAAGCACCTCTCTTCTTAAAGAACAGCATATTTCTTGGGTAATGTCCTTTTATTAAGCAGTCATTAAGAAAGGGATGGAAAATTAAAACTTGCAACTCTATAATGCTTTTATTCAAATCTACAATGTCCTCCCACTTGCGTTAGTATAGTTGTTTCTAACTTGATGACTTGGAGATGTGTGGACAGGCTGGCTGGGAGATTCTGAGAGTGGAAGCCTACACCTCTTTGAAAAACGCTGGATTAGTCTGTGCACGTTTCTTCTCCATCCTTAAATGTACAGCGCTGACTGAAAAATTAATGTAACAACGAAAAGTACTGAAGAAATTCTCAGTTGACTATTTTATCTCTGTGGAGATTCTCAGTCATCCAAACCACGGTTGCCCCAAAGGTGCTTTTTCAAAAGGCCTTTGTTTTTCCTTGAAGAGGTTTTGCTTTTCATCCAAGAAGCTTCCTCAGTTTTGAAAAAAGCACCTTTGGGACGTTTTATTCAAATGTAAATTCCATTTCTATATATTTCTTAGCAGGTTAACTTTATACCTTTTAGGCAGAACTACCAAAGATGGCTATGTAACACTTGGCAGATTTTTCACGTTTATTTTTGTTTCTTTTGTTTTTCTGCCTTTCCTTTAAGATGAAGGAAAGATTTGCCATCTCCTCCTTCCCAGGGCCGATAAGACAAGGACCCGCCCAAAGTGCCCCCAGCTGGCTTCACGACTGAGGCAGGACTAGAATTCACACTCTCCCAGTTTGTAGCCTGATGCGTCAACCTCTACGCCAAACTGGCTCTCATCCCCTTTGCACAAAACGGCATTTCCACTCTTAATTTCAGTTGCTAGAAAGTTTCATAGCTGTTGCCCTTTCAAAGGACTGGTTTCTCAATGCATCAAAGGCAGTGGTGAGATTTCTATCTGTAGCTTTAGCTTATAGGAATCATCAGTGCCTTGGCCACAACTTTTTATTCTTTTCTTTCGTTGCTTGCTTTTACCTTACATGAATTTTAA